>NC_134691.1:147128253-147432753 GCF_050947455.1 Rhinoderma darwinii | reverse complement strand
CCTTGGAAATTCTTTGGTACCCTTCTCCTGACTGATGTCTTTCAACAATCAGATCCCTTTGATGTGTTGTAAGCGCTTTACGGAACATGGCTTTTGCTGTGCCCCCCACAGACCCCCCTCCCTGGTAGTGCCACACAGCCCTTCTCCCTGGTAGTTCCACACAGCGCCCCTCCCTGTAGGTAGTGCCTTTGGGGCTCCCTCTAGGAGTGGAATCCCCAGCCAGAGCTTTGCCGATGCTCTGGCTGGGGATTCCGCTTCAGGAGAAGCCCCTGGCATCACTGTCCATATATGGACAGTGTTGTCTGGGGCAACCCCAGAGCCATAGTCCCGAACACAGCACTACTAGCACTCAGCCTGGGACCAGGGGCATAGCTAAAGGCTCATGGGCCCTGGTGCAGGAATTCAGCTTGGGCCCCCCCACCCCCTCCCCAACACGACCAGACCCCTGCGCACGCTTATGCCTAGCTGTATTGCTTGACAGATCTCATGATTGTCCCCACAGTATAATGCCCCTCAAAGCTGCCCCCACAGTATAATGCCACCACACAGTATAATGCCCCCATAGCTGCCCTCCACACAGCCACACAGTATAATGCTCCCCATAGCTGCCCTCACACTGTATAAGGCCCCCCCATAGTTGACATCACAATATAATTCCCCCATAGCTGCCCCAACACAGTATAATGCCCCCCATAGCTGACCATCACAGTATAATGCCCTCATAGCTACCCCCACAGTATATTGCCACCCATTGGTGCCACATACAGTATAATGCCCCCATAGCTGCCCCATAAATATAATTTCCCCCATACAGAATAATGGCCCCATATCTGCCCCATACAGTATAATGCCCCCCATAGCTGCCTCATACAGTATAATGCCCTCATACAGTATGCCTCCCATAGCTGCCCCATACAGTATAATGCCCCCATACAGTATAATGCCCCCCATAGCTGCCCCATACAGTATAATGCCCTCCATAGCTTCCACATACAATATAATGCCCCTCATAGCTACCTGATACAGTATAATGCCCCATACAGTATAATGCCCCCCATAGCTGTCCCATACAGTATAATCCCCCCATAGCTGTCCCATATAGTATAATGCCCCCATACAGTATAATGCCCTCTCAGCAGCTACCTTATGAGCCCCCACTCCCATACCCAGTATAATGCCCCTATATGTATGTACCTAATAGAAAAGTATAAACCTATTGGTACATCCAGGAAGAGGTCTAGTCAATATACATATGTAGATATATAATGTATTAGTACCTATATCTAGGGCTAGACCTCAATAGAGCCAAGTAAACCTTGGTGTATTGCCCTAAACGACTGATATAAAAACTATAGAATGTAGGGTGCAATTAACACGATACAGTTTGAAGAAAATGTATAAATTTTATTGGGTATAACAACATTTAAAAGATGAGTCATGCTAAGCATGAATAAAAACGTCTGTCAATTACAGAGGACATACAAATACCAATAAATAACAGTACCATGGGTAATATATTAATGTACTTCCAGGCCAATTGGCCTAACCAAAAGAATAGTTACAGCCTCTGTGTGAATACCCAATAAAATTTATACATTTTCTTCAAACTGTATCGTGTTAATTGTACCCTACATTCTATAGTTTTTCTAATAGAAAAGTAATAACATAATTACTCACCTATCCCCCGTTCCCAAAACTGGTAGAGGAGATCCTTCTCTGCACTGTGCTGTGCTGTGAATGACTCGGCGCATACAGGCGCGATGACGTCACTACATCGCCCCTGCCTGCGCCGAGCCGCTCGCAGCACAGTGAATACTGGAGCATTGAAACCAAACTGGATGCGCGTCCTTCGGAGGCAGATTCAGTTGGAAGCGGGACCAGCGCTGTGTGGCAACGGGGGCTCTGCGGGCCCCCAGGCTTTAGGTCCCGGTCGCAGTTGTGACCGTTGCGACCCCTATAGCTACACCACTGTCTAGGACCCAGCTCTGCTCCTGACAACACTGTCCATATATGGACAGTGATTTCAGGAGCTTCCCCAGAGACGGAGTCCCAGAGCAGAGCCGCTAGAGCTCTGCCTGGGACTCCTTCTCTCCCCCTTACATCACTGTCCATATATGAACAGTGATGCCGTGACGACGGCAACGTCAGCACCCGGCGGCCGAGTGGGCCCCGACACTTGCCCGGTTTCGCCGGGTGCGGACGCCGGCTCTGCATGGAGCTGTTAGTAAAAGGTATGACTGTATCTCATATTGTATAATATAAGGGTAAATTCATATGAAACAGTTGAGATGGTTGTGTATACATTGTTTGGGGCATTATTGAGTGACATTCTGGCTCTTAAAATAAATTCATATGCACTGTATAGCAGTCAGAGAACCACACAATAGACTGTGTAAACTCTCTTCATGGGGATTTATGACTCATTTGCTTAGATATCGTTTATGAGTTTATGCTGCTTAATGTTTGTTTAATGAAATTACAATATTGTTGAGTGTGTTAACCCTGCTTGTAATTTACAGCTCGCAATGAACAAGAAGAGCAGGAGGAGAAACGAGAAATTAAAAGGAGACTTACACGCAAGGTGAGATGATGGAATGAACCACTACTTCATTATAGTAGGCATAGCTAAATGCACAGGAGCCTGCACAAACAACCAAAAGCTTAACAAACTATTCAAGACAATTTAATTCTGACATCATCGCAATTTAAAGTGTTTCCACCCAAAACGTAAAATTAGTCATATATTAGTAAAAGCACTAAAAGTTTGGTAATTATATTTATTTTACTTGTAGAAATATTGGAATTTTACTAATCAGTTGCATCGATTTTTTTTTTTTGCAAAAGTGCCCAAAAATGCTCTGTTAAAGAGGCTCTGTTACTAGTTTAGTAAAGCCCTATCTCTTAGATAATCTAATAGGCGCTGTCACACTTATACTGCTAGTGAAAATTGTGTCCGAAAACATTTATTATTTGAAACGTTTTTTCTAAATATGCAAATGAGGCTATACTAGACAAGTGGGCGTCAACACCAGCGATTCTGAAGAGGTGGAGCTACCTCACACCCTCTGACACTGTCCTATCAGCATGAAGCTGCGTCACACAGTGTTAGAGACTGAGGTGGGAGGGAAGGGGTACCACTTCAGCCATATCTCTGGCTGTGGACCACCTAATCTTCCATATGACACCAGGATCGCTGTTCTAGGAGACATCACCAGTTAAAAGGAAGCTGTATACAATAAGGTCAGGCTGTGTTGCTGGGTAGGGAAGGGGGGGAAGCTGTAAGCTGATTGGACAGCGTCATACAGAAAAACAGCTGCCCAGAGTGAAAAGAAAGAGTCACCTCCTATTTGGCTATTAGAGCCACATTACCAGATTTAGAAATTGACATAGCTGCAAATAATAAAAGTTTTTGAAAAAATGTTACACTATAGTTATCAGCAACATAGCGATTATTAGATTACTTAGGAGATAAGGCATTAATATACTGGTGACAGATCTTCTTTAATGGTGCCAGTCACACATGGCATCAATTTCATAGTGGAAAAATCAGTTGCAGAAATTTACACCATGTATTCACTTGGGAGGAAACAAAACCCACAACACATAGTCTAAGTTTCGTGCAGAATATTTCTGCTGCAGAAATATTTTCCTCAGTGTTTTCTGTATGAGTTCCGGATTTTGGATGTGGAATTTTATCATAGACTTCAATGCTATGTGAAATTCCGCACTGACATCCGCGTGACAAATGCGCTTCTAACACGCCACAAAGTCTGCAATAGTAATTCCGCGGTGGAATTTGCTACAGAGTTACTGCTGCAGATTTTTACACACCCTTAAGGCCTCAGGACAGAAATGCTGCGTTTAACGTAAGATAAATTGACATGCTGCTGGAGAATCCGCATGGCAGGTCAATTTCCGCACATGTTTTCTGATTTTTTTCCTCAGTGTGTGGATGAGATTTGTTCTGTACTCTACTATATTTCGCAGAATTACCAAACCGTGTGCAGCGGGCCTGAAAAGCATATCACATAGAGACCTGCTCACCCTTTATCCTCTCATCTGCAGGCTAAACATGTCCAGTCTCATAAGAAAAAAAATTACGTTTTATGCCGTTATAAATTATTGTCCTTCAATTATCAAAAACCTTCAAAAAGAATCCGAACAAAAGTAAAAAATAAATAAATAAATACTGGTTTAAATGGTTTTCTCTTCCTGTAAGAAACTTCAAAGGCTTTCTGAAATAAATATGTACATTTTCTTTCATGAGGAAATATATGCAAATAGCTTGGAAACTTTATACATAAGGTCCCATTCACTTGAATGGGACTGAGATACAATACCCGGCACAAACACAATTGCTTGTGTAAACAATGAAGGGGTCGCAGTGCTCTCTAGTGCACACTCAGCTTGTCGGCAGGGGTGTCTGGAGTTGGACCCCCACCAATCAAATACTGTAAGGATGGGCCATGAATTTTTAAGTCCTGGAAAACCCTTTTAAATATGTTTGCTTATCACGCAGTTATTTTGAATGTTTTTTTCCATCCAGATGTTACATTGTATTGAACACGGCGAGACTTGGACTGAAATTCGGCCCTGGCATTTCAAAGCACACAGGCCCACTTGCCACATTGTTCATTCAGAAATATCGGCCGGGTGAAAAAGGGGTGTTGTTTTGGAGACCTGGCTTCCCACGGAGTAGGATTTGCCACTTATATCTGCTATATCATTGTTGTCAAGATGAGTGTCCTCTCAGTCTCGTTACATATGATGTCAGGATATATGGTTATATCCAGCCCTGACATCCTATCTTCAAAGAAGCATTCCCATCTTTGACATTTATGGCCTATCCACAGTCTTCTGGATGCAGGTACAAATCTTTGGGACATGCACCTATATCCTGAACGAGGGTCTCCTGTCCCATCTGGTGGGGAGGTTGCGGACTGCTGCATCCTGGTGGAGAATCATTGATGAGGTGGCCAGTAATTCTGGGAACAGCCAAGCTCGCTGAGCTATGCTGTTTCTGTAACTTCCATAGAAGTGAATGGGAGTTCCGGAAACAGTAGTTATGAATAATTACATACTGGAATATTGAGGTACTATAAGTCCCAGCATAACCTAGTAATGAATAAATATGCAGTGGAGACCTGAAGCACTATAATTCACAGAATAACCTAGTAATAAATAAATATGCAGCGGAGCAATGAGGAACTACAAGTCCCAGCATAACCAATATATAAATACACAGTGGAGCAGAACAGCAGGGCTCGCCTATCGGGGCTGATATATGTTCACACGGGGAGGCTGTGCAGGCGGGCAGAATTCATCAATAGCTTGGCAGCGCTAGGGATGGATTTCAGGCTGCTGCATACGACCATCTCTTTTCTCTGCAGGCACAACACACTCCTCCCTTGTGCTGAGCAGGGGCAAACACGGACAGTACTGCCCTGGGCAAGATGTTTATCCAACTCCTTCAGTGCCAACAAAACCACAATAAGACATTTTTTATTCTTTATATATAAAATATATGTGTATATAATTAAAGAATGTACATGTGCCACCCCCAACCCTGTACACATGCTGCACACATGCCACCATACACTGCACACACCTCACCCACACCTTAGACCCATGCTGCACATGTGCCACCTGGAACCAGGACACATGGCACACATGCACCACTCACACATAGAACACACAGGCGTCATTTACACATCACTCACACTCTAGGCACAAGCCACACACACAGGACATATTCAGTACGGACACCACTTAGATAGCACACATGATGCATAAGCGCCATACAAACACACACACATCAATCCAACTTACCAAGTCTCTTATTTCCAATCGGTAAGCCCTGGTAGAGTACCTACCAGCTGCAAAAAAAAACCTTGCCCTCGAGTCAGGTTAGCCCTGTCCACTTTGCAATTAATCCACAACCCTCCGGACATCCCATTTAAAAAAAAAAAAAAATCAAGACTTCAGTCCCTTACCAACTTAGCTTCTGCTCCTTAATCTAACTGTGGTAGAAAGGCACCACCCACCGCTTGGAGCCCCTGTGCACCTGCTGCATTGGCGGTATGTCTGCCCTGATGCAGAGAGAGAGAGAGGTCAGAGAAAGAGAAGACTACATTGGCTGGGTGGCTGACCCTGTCGCATGCGGAGACAGGTCAGAATGGAGGGGGAGAAGCTACAGCAGCCTGTGAGGGATGAAGAGAAGTGTGGCCCACTGCAGACACCAGCCCATCCGGCATTTGTCAGATGGGCAGTCCGGCCCTGGTAGTGAATGTTTAGAATGTACGTGTCTTTTGTATGCAGCCATTGAAATTGATGTACTAATACCAGCACAATATACCATGAACTCTCTGCCCATGGACGACATTGTTTGTGAATATCTGCAGCAGCCCCAGTGTGAAGAGACGCACAGATATGGGAATCAATGTACAGTCTTTTTTCTCTTTATTAAACTTCATTCAGTAAAGCCGAAAAATCCCTTCAACTTTGTTTGAAAATGAACATATGGAAAAGTGTCCTGAGGTTCCTGTGTTGCCCGTGACACCAGCCTATAATGTCTATATAGTAAATATGCTACTATTACTGTGTCTGCCCCTGTATTTGTATGAATCAAATATTCCACAAGGTGCTTTTTGCAGAGCTGTTAAACACACATCACTGCTAATACACAGTATGATAATGCTAGTCTAAGTTTCGTTCACATATTCGACTGAGGCTCTTGAGGGATCTGCACTATTTTGTCCATTAAAACGATGGACAGTGACAGAAACCTGAAGGAACCATTTAAGTCATTGGGTTCTCTCGGCGCCGTTGGTATCCATCATGCAGTGGATCCAGTTCTTCAGATTTTTCATTGTTCTGATCCTATGACAGAGTAGAACAACGGAAAACAAGCACGCAGATGTGATCAAAGCCTTAGGATATGTTTACACGCTTAACAAAAAACGTCTGTAAAATACGAAGCTGTTTTCAAGGGAAAACAGCCTCTGATTTTCAGCCGTTTTTTAAGCATCAAGCGTTTTTTGATGCGTTTTTTTACTGACATTTTTGGAGCTGTTTTTCTATTGACCCAATAAAAAACGGATCCAAAAACGGTTCAAGAAGTGACATGCACTTCTTTTTTACGGGGCATTTTTAAAAATGGCCTGCGTAAAAAAACGCCACGTGGGAACGGAACGCCGATTTTCCCATTGAAATCAATGGGCAGATGTTTGGTGGCGTCAAAATAGCTGAAAATAAGCCGTTGTGAACATACCCTCAGACTCAATGATCCTAGCAAATCATTTAAAATTGAAAAAAAAATAATAATAATCTGGAAAATATGATAATCTAACCCAAATAATACTTCTATTTAACTTTTTCTTATATATTCTATCTGCAGCTCAGTCAGAGACCTACTGTAGAGGAGCTGCGAGAGAAGAAAATCCTAATTCGTTTCAGTGATTATGTGGAGTTGGCGGACGCACAGGACTATGACAGGAGGGCAGACAAACCTTGGACTCGATTAACAGCCGCTGATAAAGTTTGTACTTTTCCTGTACTAATTGTTTGTCGAATTTTTGGGACTTTGTCACAGATTTCACCGTTTCTATAGCAAGGGGTGAAATCTACTGCAAATCAGAAACAAATCCAGGGCAGAATAGAGCATGTTTTTTTTTTTTCTAAACCCCAATTACGTGCATTGTTTTGTACTTTGTTGCAGATTTTTGTTGCAGAACCTGCTACAAATACGTTACTTGTGAACATGGCTCAAATATGTATATAAATAACAGTGTCACACTGCACAAAAGCTGGCACTATAAATATTTCAATGTAAATAATTGTTGATAAATGTAGTAGGAAAATTGATGAGCAGAAGAATATGTAAAGATTTCCTTAAGGGGGTTTTACACCAGGCAATTATCGGGCAGACAAGCGAACATAGAACGCTCGTTGACGAAAATTGTCCTGTGTAAACAGGGAAGCGTTCTGCTGATTGTATCGTTTTAAAAAACTGAAATATTATCGTGGTCAGCGGCACGCTGTCGACACGATAATAATGTATGGGGACAAGCGTTCAGAGTAACGACAGCTCGTCCCCATCCATAGCTCCTTGTGACAGGAGAAAACGAGCGACGATCAATGAGAGCCTCGTTGATCATCGCTCATTGCATCGGCCAAAATTGGCCAGTGTAATAGGGCCTTTAGTCACAAGCGTGAGACTATCTTGTTTGCAAATTAGCTCTCCGCGAGAAAAGAGAAGCTTGTCTCTCTAGTGCCACCTATAGGTAGCTACCCTGTAACTCAATGTCCGACTGATTTAAGAGCCTTGAAACATGACTGGGGATACTAGCCAGAGACAGCTATCTGTAGACCGCTCCGCAAGACAGGGCGCAACCATGTATTGTTGAATTGAATGTGTGCCATATAATACCACATTTTCCCTGCCTCTGGCAATAGCAGCTGATTGTCGGGGTTTCAGCTACTGGACCCATGTCCATAAGGTGCTCACCACTCAGACTGCATTTAGGAAAGGCGTTCTCCTTTAAGATTTAATTACAAAAGACTGGACAACCCCTTCAACAATATACTGTCAATAGAGCAATTTCACTTGTTATATCTTATCATTACAGGCAGCCATACGGAAAGAGCTAAATGAGTTTAAAAGTACAGAAATGGAGGTCCATGAATTAAGTAGGCATTTAACAAGGTGAGTATAAATGTTGGGTTTCTTCTAATCATTGGCATAATTATATAAATGACACACTAATCACAGCAATTTGCAGCGTTTCTTTTCAGTTAACACAGAAACTGCGCCAAATCATGGTAAAAACACATGCAATTATGCAGTACGGTTTTCAGCCACCCGGCTAAAAAGCACAGTGTGAATGCACCCTTATGCCTCATGCACACGACAGTGTGCGCCGGCCGGGTCCCGTCAATGACCTGTGGAAAGATAGAACATGTCCTATCTTTCCACGGATCTGAGAATTTTTCAGTTTTCACGATCTCGATTCACCCGCTAAAGGGAATGGGTCAATGAATCGGTTGTCACTTGGATGTCGTTAAAAACGGCAAACGTGGCACTCGGTCGCGTGCAATTGCCCTTAGAATCGCACCTTAAGTGCAACAGTTGCTTTTCTTTTTAAGTAGATTATATATATATATATAGTAAATCCTTTCAAAATACGAGACAGCACACCTTGATAGTGAAAAAAGTGGATTTATTCACCACATGCGACGTTTCAGCCCTACTCCATGGGGCCTTTCTCAAGCGCATATATATATATATATATATATATATACACATATATACATATACTGTAAAGCGCTGCT
Source organism: Rhinoderma darwinii (assembly GCF_050947455.1). Lineage (NCBI taxonomy): Eukaryota > Metazoa > Chordata > Amphibia > Anura > Rhinodermatidae > Rhinoderma > Rhinoderma darwinii. The sequence goes on along the minus strand of NC_134691.1, from coordinate 147,423,423 downwards.
CACAATTGAACATAAGTTTTAAGAATACACTTTCACACAAGTTACAGGCCTTCGGTTACATCGTTTCATCGTTGATTTTGCTACTCAGTGATATAGTAAGGTGTAAATAGTGTCTTTAACGGTGCCTTGTGTAAAGCTATGTGGATAGTATTGGTTATTCAATGGCTACCACTGTCAAGTTTAAAAATAATAGATGTCACCGAATATTTTTGTGGCCATATAAAAGCGTGAGGACACAGATTAAGTACAATTATACAGGCACTGATCTCTGCGGTGACTTAATATTCTTTCTAATTTATAGTATGGGTACATTATTCCTTATAATACACACCTGAGCTGCTGTAAAACCTGGAAGTGTAGGGCTAGGTTCACACCACGGTGTACATCTTCCGTATATGCCAGGAATGCTCCCAACATAAACGGCAAACATATCCCTAGCCTACAATAGGCCTTTAAAGGGACATTCCCATCTCAGACATTTAGGGCATAGCCACAGAAAATGTCCGATGTGGGTCTCTAGAACAGGGTCCCCCTGACACTGCTTTTACCTTCTGCAGGTGGGTTTAGGCCACTCGCTGTGCAATGCTGTTTTTGTAACTCCCATTCACTTCTATTGGAGTTCTGGATATACTGTAGCAAAACACACTCAGTAGTTTTTTTGGGAAAACCCGGCCACCTCATCAGCCATAGGCTGGAGCACAGCAACAGCGGGTCGGACAGTGGATATGCCATAAATGTCCGAGTTGGGAATCCCGCTTTAAGTATGACAAGAGTGCCTTTTTGGCATGGGCTAGGCCAGTTCACTGTATTGAGATGCGTACATTTTACTATGCAAAGTATCCCGCAATAAACATCTATAAATCGCTGTATACTTTTTCACAATGGAAGTCAATGGGCGACTTCTACAGTTGCATACGTCAGGAAATGCATATATGTCAAACGTAGTGTTAAAGAGGTCTGAACAGAGCCTAAGGGTATGTGCACACACACTAATTACGTCCGTAGTTAACGGACGTATTTGGGCCGCAAGTCCCGGACCGAACACAGTGCAGGGAGCCGGGCTCCTAGCATCATACTTATGTACGATGCTAGGAGTCCCTGCCTCGCTGCAGGACAACTGTCCCGTAGTGTAATCATGTTTTCAGTACGGGACAGTTGTCCTGCAGCGAGGCAGGGAATCCTAGCATCGTACATAAGTATGATGCTAGGAGCCCGGCTCCCTGCACTGTGTTCGGTCCGGTACTTGCGGCCGAAATACGTCCGTCAATTACGGACGTAATTAGTGTGTGTGCACATACCCTAAGGGGAAGGGGGATTTCTACCCACAATTGATTGATATGAAACACCCCCATCCTTTTAAAAAAAGAATGTCTGCAGTAGCAGGGGGTGTGTATTAGGGGGTTTTGCACCAGCTGTGATACAAAGCCGTGTAATAGACACTGCAGCCGCTGAAGAACCTCTTTTTGAAAAGAAGAGAGCACTAAATGTCAATCAGTGATTAGCACAGAAGCAACTTTCTGTAATGTGAAGAGATAAGTTGTGTCTGTGGCGCCACTCATCTCTGTATAGTCACCGGGTTTGATATCATATGACGTTTATACATACATTATTTACAGTCATTTCAATGGAAAAAATTAATTGCCGTGTATGTTAGAATTGATAATGCTTATAACATCTTGTGATTCATGCTGGACCTTAATTCCTCTCTCTCTCTCTCTCTCTCGCAGGTTTCACAGACCCTAGCATTAAAAGTTCTACTTGAATACTTTACTGTTTTCAAAAAGGGAACCGCAAGTGCTGGGATATTTTATTTTGTCTTATACTTAAATGTAAATCTTTGGAACTGCCTTGTTTTTCCAAAAGAAGAAAACGGCATTTGCATACTCTTCATAGATGATTTCCATCTCCACTAGACCTTAATAACATGAAGCGTTGTGCAATACAAAACGTCAGTGATGTCCGGACCTGTCCTGTATGTACATACCGAGCAGAAGTCGTTCTTCCTCAAATCTTCGGGTGTCCGCATCTTGCGTCTCAGTGTTAGCGGTGGATCATATGGAAGATCTGGGACATGGGTGGATTAAGGAGGCCTGTAAAGCATATGCCAGAAAAGCTTCACGCATTTCAGCCAAATCGATGTGGGCTTTATAAGCAACAAAGAGAGACTTGCACTACTTTTCCTTTGTCGAGCATTCCCAGTTAACGGCGTCGCATCTTCCATGCTGGAGACTGGTTGTTGTTTTGTGAGCCTGTTGTGGCTGAATGTGTATTCAGAAATATATAAAACATAGACACAACAGGACTGGCACGACCAGCATCATGCAGCTTTGCAACTGGTTCTTGTCACCAAAACCATCATTTTAGTAACACATTAAGAGAGTAATCAGGGTCAGTAAATAAAAACAGAAACGTCAACCCATTTTAAGGAAGACACGTTTCATTTGTTTGGAATGTTGTGTGGCCCCGTGTTCTCAGTCTGCATCCATGCTCATCTGGAACATCACGCATTTCATTATCGGTTCCGTCAGTGTACAGCTCTTCAGCTGACTCGGCCATGACCTTTCCTTCTTTCTACAGTCCTGTATCCGCAGGTGCAGACATGATCATTCCCACTTTCATATTCCATCCCAGAACTTATCTTCCTAAAGGCAGATATTGATTGTGTTTGTCTTTGGGAACGTGTTGTCATTATATTGTGCCTGTTCTGTATAGAGTAGGAATGGTTGGTCAAGACAGACTCAGCCATTATGCCAGGTTAAAAGCCTCCATGGATTGAGCCTGTCCATATTAACATGGAGTTTTCTTGTAAATCAAATGAAGAAATAAACAAGAATATTTTTCAAAATCTACTTTTTGTTCATGTTAATATTTCTATAAAATTGTAGAACTATAATGGCCAATGACAATAATGGCTGACCAATGTAACCACCAAGGGAGCCAGCAGCAAAGTGGCGCTTTCCTAGTGCAGATGCCATTTTGTTCTAGTATTCAGTGGGGGTCAGCGGTCTGACCCCCACCAATCCCAGAAATATACCTCACCAATAGAGGAAATGTATTAACTTTTCTATGCCAGTTTAGGTAGAAAAGTCACACACTGCACAAAAGTCACAATTTATGGAACAAATTTCAACTTTTGTGCCGTTTGTGACACAGCGAGAATGAAAATGTGTAGTGTTGGCTTGCCAGCGGGAGTGATTACATGCAGACACAAACTTGTAGGTTCCGTCGGTGCCCCGGTGAAAGAGATATTGGCTCCATGGAAGCGGATACAGCAGACAGAAATGAGCTTTTTCAGGAACTGGAGGAAGATGTCTACAGCGCAGATAGATCTCTTCCTAGAGTGCATACAGTTACTACACATAAGGGTATGTGCACACACGCAGGTTTCAGCAGGCATTTTCACTGTAGTTTTGCAGATAAACGCCTGGTAATTGATCCATTAGTAAAAGCTGAACAAGATTTTAATGTCCTAGAATACCTGAATACCGTCACATGGAAGCAGTATTTCTACCTGCCATGATTTTTGGTCATAGGTTTACAAAATCTTGTTTCAACGTTCAGGGAATCACCAAGCAGCCATCGCAAAGATTAAAAGGAATATTGTTGGTAAAACAGTGTTATGCCTAGTACAGGGTTTGAATGAGGGGTTTCATGTCAGGATTCCAAGAACACCAGAGAGAATCCCCCGTCCACTCAGCATCACACAGTGTATCAGTTTTGCTTGGAGTATTTATTTAAGAAATAAGAGCAGTAATAGGCAGAATGTGTTTTCAGGGACCGTAATATTTCATGGCCTATCTTTAGTGGCTGTGCCTGGTACTGCAGCGTCAGCTAAGTGATGCCGGGAGTTGCACCCCCACTGATACAATATTGATGGCCTATTCAACAATTTTACTGTACCGGACCATACCAGAAAAACCCAGCCAATTATTTTCTCCGCCTATATAGTGCAGCATAGGCGATTATTAACGTAGACGCTATGGTGTATACCCGTTTTAGTTGGTGTGCCATGTATGGGCCCGTCCACTCCTGGCTCTTTCTTCCCCTCTGATGTGGTTGTCATTATGTAGTCTTGTGCAGTTCTGCAGCCTCTATTTCACATTATGCTTCTGGATCTTCAGCGGCAGAGTCTCATCATACTGCACTTGCCCTGCTCTGATTCCTATCTAAGCGCAGCAAGTGATAGAGAGCTCAGTGACATGTAACTTATAAAAGTACTCTAAGGCTGGGTTCACACGAGCATGTTACGTCCGTAATGGACGGAACGTATTTCGGCCGCAAGTCCCGGACCGAACACACTGCAGGGAGCCGGGCTCCTAGCATCATAGTTATGTAGGATGCTAGGAGTCCCTGCCTCTCCGTGGAACTACTGTCCCGTGCTGAAAACATGATTACAGTACAGGACAGTTGTCCCGCAGCGAGGCAGGGACTCCTAGCATCGTAAATAACTATGATGATAGGAGCCCAGCTCCCTGCACTGTGTTCGGTCCGGGATTAGTGGCCGAAATACGTTCCGACCATTACGGACGTAATGTGCTCGTGTGAATCCAGCCTTACTCAAAATGCAGAGTCTCCTGTGCATTTTATGAGATGCAAGTTCAACCTGCTCTCCCCTGCATCCTGCTTGTAAGAACTGACCGAGAGAAACCTATCAATCATGGGTAGAAGACTAGGATGATGAGAGTTCTAAAACTCTCCTGAGACACACTGCCTGTGTGCAGAGTTTAGTGGATTCCTATGAAATGCACCTTCAGGCTGCTCCTTTCTGCCTCCTGCTTGTGATGGAGAAATCAATGTCAGCTCTCAAACAGGAGGCAGGAAAGAGCAATGTGAAGTCGCATCTCATAAAATACACTAGACTCTCTGCACACAGCACTCACAGATAGTTAGGGCACATTCACACAAACGTGAATAACGTCCGTGTGCGGCGCATGGAAATCACGCGCCGTACACGGACCCATTGATTTCAATGGGGCCGTTCACACATGCGTGAGTTTTCACGCAGCGCGAGTCCGCTGCATGAAACACACTGGAAGTCCTATATTGGTGCTTTTCCACGCACCTACATACCCATTGAGGTCAATGGGTGCGTGAAGAGCACGCACTGCACACGGATGCACATCCGTGTGCGGTGCGTGATTTGCGCATCAATTCAATTGAAAATAGAAAAAAAAAAAATGCTCTGCGAGTGCGTGAATAGCGCATTCTACTCTCAAAACACACAGACCAGAATTACGCACATTTTTCACACGCATGAATCTGGCAAGCTCGTGTGAAGGTAACCTGAGTCTTATAACTGCAGCTAATCATTGTAGGGACACAACTACTATATCCCTACACTCCTGGTGCCTTAGGGCAGAAATCATCTCTTAACCCCTATCCGCACCAGGACGTAACTGTCCGTCGTTGCGGGAGGTTACTTCCCGCACGAGGACGTACAGTTACTGAGTTAATCCCGGTGCACACTGTCGGCGACAGTGTGCACCGGGAATCGGGAGGTCAGCTGTCGCCGACAGCTGACACTCCCCTCTTGCCGGGCAGCGGTCCTTTGCCGCTGATTTCGGCGCATTAACCCCTTAAATTCGGCGATCGGGTGCAATCGCCGAATTTTAGGGGTTTCTAACATATCGGCAGACCCCCGTCCGAAATCGCAGGGTCTGCCGATAGTTAGTATGGCAAACGGAAGCCAAACAATGGCTTCCGGGTCTGCCATGGACGGAAGCCCATCAGGACCAACCTTCGGCTGGTCCTGATAGGCTTCCTGTCAGAGTGACAGAAAGTCACTGTGCCGTTCCCGATGCACACTGTCGGCGACAGTGTGCATCGGGAACTTGGAGATCAGCTGTCCCCGACAGCTGACACTCTCCAGTGTTGCCGATCAGCGGCTCATCGCCGCTGATTTCGGCAATTAACCCGTTACATGCGGGGCTCGATTGCGATCTCCGCATGCAGCGGGTTTGTAGCGCATCAGCAGCCCCCATGCAATTGTGGGGGCTTCTGATGCTTGTGATGGCACCCGGGGGCCAGACAACGGCCCCCAAGTCTGCCATGTATGTCAGCCTATGAGGATCAGCCTCTGCTGATCCTCGTAGACCAACTGTCAGAGTGACTGTGACGTCACACTGACAGTTGGAATACGTTACACTACCTAGGTAGTGTAATGTATTCTAGCAGCGATCAAAGCTGCAGGTCAAAAATATAAAGTGTAAAAAGTAAAAAAATGTTAATAAAAATGTTTTATAAAAGTGTAAAAATAAAAGGTTTTGTTTTCCTATAATAAGTCATTTATTATAGGGAAAAAAATGAAAACGTTAAAAAAAAGTACACATTTGGTATCGCCGCGTTCGTACCGACCCAATCTATGAAACTATAATGTTAATTTTTCCGCACGGTGAACGCCGCAAACAAAATAAACTGAAAACTGTCAGCATCGCTATTTTTTGGTCACCACCCCTCCCAAGATAGAGAATAAAAAGTGATCAAAAAGTCGCATTTACCCCAAAATGGTACCATTAAAAACTACAACCCGTCCCGCAAAAAACAAGACCTCCCAGAGCTTTTTTGACGAAAAAATAAAAACGTTACGGCTCAAAATAGCGTGTCCCAGAAAATAAATTATTTTATAGAAACTTAATTTTATAGTGCAAACGCTGCAAAACTTAAAAAAATCTATACACATATGGTATCAGCGTAATCGTACCGACCGGCAGAATAAATTAAAACGTAATTTATTGAGCACGGTGAACGCTGTAATAAATAAAGAATTTAAAGCGCCAAAATCGCTGTTTTTTGGTCACCTTAGCTCTAAAAAAGATCCTGAGGGGCCAAAATGCTCACTATACCCCTAGAAAAATTCCTTGAGGGGTGTAGATTCCAAAATGGGGTCACTTTTGGGGGGTTTCCACTGTTTTGGTCCCTCCGGGGCGTTGCAAACCCGACATGGCACTGAAAACCAATCCAGCAAAATCTGCGCTCCAAAATCCAAAAGGCGCTCCCTCCCTTCTGAGCCTTGCTGTGGGTCCAAACATCAGTTTACGACCACATATGGGGTATTGCCGTAATCGGGAGAAATTGCTTTACACATTTTGGGGTGCTTTTTCTCCTTTATTCCTTGTAAAAATGAAAAAATTCTATGTTTCCACAGAAAAATAGGTGATTTTCATCTTCACAGACTAATTCCACTAAATTCTGCAAAAAAAGTGTGGGGTCAATATGCTAACTATACCCCTAGAAAAATGCCTTGAGGGGTGTAGTTTCCAAAATGGGGTCACTTTGGGGGGGGTTTCGACTGTTTAGGTACCACAAGACCTCCTCAAACCTGACATGGTGCCTAAAATATATTCCTAAAAAAAGGAGGCCCCAAAATCCACTAGGTGCTCCTTTGCTTCTGAGGCCGGTATTTCAGTCCATTACCGCACTAGGGCCACATGTTGGATATTTCTAAAATCTGCAGAATCTGGGCAATAAATATTGAGTTGCGTTTCTCTGGTAAAACCTTCTGTGTTACAGATTTTTTTTTATTACAAATGAATTTCGGCAAAAAAAATGAAATTCGTAAATTTCACCTCTACTTTGCCTTAATTCCTGTGAAACGCCTAAAGGGTTAAAATATTTTCTGAATGTGGTTTTGAATACCTTGAGGGGTACAGTTTTCAAAATGGGGACTTTCTAATATATAAGGCCCTCAAAGCCACTTCAGAACTGAACTGGTCCCTGAAAAAATAGCCTTTTGAAATTTTATTGAAAATATGAGAAATTGCTGCTAAAGTTCTAAGCCTCGTAACGTCCTAGAAAAATAAAAGTACGTGAAAAAAAATGATGCAAACATAAAGTAGACATATGGGAAATGTTAACTAGTAACTATTTTGTGTGGTATTACTATCTGTTTCACAAGCAAATACATTTAAATTTAGAAAAATGCAAATTTTTGCTAAAATGTGAAGTTTTTCACAAATAAATATTTAATTTATCGACCAAATTTTTTCACTAACATAAAGCACAATATGTCACGAGAAAACAATCTCAGAATCGCTTGGATAGGTAAAAGCATTCCGGAGTTATTACCACATAAAGTGACACGTCAGATTTGAAAAAATCATCTGTGTCCACAAGGCCAAAACAGGCTGTGTCCTAAAGGGGTTAAGCAGCATGGGGGGTGGGGAGAGCATGCAGAGGAACAAGAAGGGCAGAGTTTAGAGGGGAGGTGTCTGAAAGCTACCTGGAGAGATTTGTTAGATGCGGGGACGTAAGCCTGTAGTTCACAGGATCTCCTTCATACTGGGGAGACTCTCCCGGTTTACACAGGAAAGCATGCACTTTACTACTGGTCAGACTGAGATCACATGGTGCAGCTGCCCATAATGAAAGGGTATAAACCTTTCCAGTTACTGTCATTTTTGCTTTCTTTCCTCCCTGCAATCCAAGAGCAATAACTTCTTATATTTCTGTTGACAAAGCCATATGAAGGCTTCTTTTTGCAGGAGAAGTTGTAGTTTTTAACAGCTCCATTTAATGTACCACATAATGAACTGGGAAACAAAATTTTGTGGGGTGGGACAGAGAAAAAAAATAGCAATTCCTTTCTGGTTTTTATGGTGTTCACCCTGCAGTAAAAATTACATATTCGCCTTATTCTGCGGGTCAATATGATTAAGGGAATACCAAATTGATGTTTTTTTATATTTTCAAAAATAAAAACTATTTAGAAATAAAAAGAAATAACATTGGTCGCTATATTCTGAGACTCATAACTCTTAATTTTTTCGTCTATGGAGTTGTGTGAGGGCTTCTTTTTTGTGGGGCAAGCTATCCTTTTTACTTATACCATTTTTGGGTACATGCGACTTTTTATTCAAAAATACATTTTTTGAAAGGCAAGGTGACCAAAAAAAACAGCAATTTCGGCATTCATTGTGGGGGAAAAATAATGTTATATTAGAATAGACTTTTACGGACGTGGCGATACAAATTATGTTTCATTTTTTCATGGTTTACGTTACTTTAGGGGAAAATAAGCAAAGGGGTTTTTTTTTTGTTTCTATATGAATAAAAACGATTACCGTATTTTTCGGACTATAAGACGCAATTTTTAGCAAGAATAGCGCCATGACCGCTTCATTAATTAACCCCTTCCCAACCCATGACGTGCCGGCACATCATAGAGCTGGAGGGGGATGAAGTATGGAGCGGGCTCATGCACGGAGTTCGCTCCATACACTGCAGGTGTCAGCTTCTGACACGCTGATCTAACGGCCAGGAACAGCAATTTCGCTGTTCCTGGCAGTTTAAAGGGCTTGTGCCATAAAACACATGTATCCCCTATCCACAGGATAGGGGATACATGTGTGATCGATAAGGTAGAGCTTGCACCGAAAGTTACCAAGAGCGCTGCATGAGAAGCTGTGACTTCCGTGTTCTGTGTCCGGCAGCTTCATAGATATCAATGGGATTCTTCTGCGCATGCGCAAGTGGCTCTCCATTGATCTCTATGGAGCTGCCGAACAGATAAGCCGGACACAGAACCCAGAAGTCCAGGCTTCTCATGTAGCGCTTTGGGTGACTTTCGGTCCCCTGTTCTCCTTATTGCTCCTTAAACCTTTTCCCATTTTTCCCCAAGCACAATGTAAAAAATAAAATAATTTTGTATCGCTGTGTCCGTAAAAGTCTGATCTATTACAATATACCATTATTTAACTCACACGGTGAGTTTAAAAATTGAAAACATCAAAATTGTTTTTTGGTCACCTTAGTGCTTAAGAAATATTTAAAAAAAAAAAAAAAGTGATCAAAAAAATCGTATGTACCAAAAATTGTGCCAATAAAACTACAGCTCGTCCTGCAAAAAGTAAGCCCTCACACCGCTCAATCGATGGAAAAAAAAAATATTAAAAAATTTTGGCTTTCAGAATAAATTATTTTTTAACAAATAATTGTTTTCCTATTCTCTGTTGTCTAAAACCTGGGTGCGTCTTATGGTCAGGTGCGTCTTATAGTCCGAAAAATACGGTATTTAATTTAATTTTATTTATTTTTCCCCACTAGGGGACTTGGACATGCAATCCTGAGTTCGCTTGCACAATACACTGCAAAAATTACATATTGCAGCGTATTCTTTTTTTTTAAAAATTCTTTATTTTGTCGACCCAAGAGGTCCATTTTATAACATACATGGTACATAAAGCAAAGCATTGCACATTTAAAGTACACAATCCAACAGTAAATGTACACTCGGCATAAATACATTGTTATATACCGTTGTTCTGAGTGAAAAAGGGAAGGTAATGCAGGGGGAACTCAAACCTCCAAAGTGAGGCTGGAGCTGAGTTCCCAAGCTAAAGGACGAAGAAAGAAAGTGAAAGAGGAAAGGAAAAGAAGGGGACCCTCCACGACATCCCACAGGAAGAAGCGCTAATCCGGTTGGTTAGAGGAATGTGGCTCTCGTATAATGTCTTTATAGGAGTCTGAAGCCTGAAAAACTATCCACTGAGACCAAATTTGGCAAAACCTGGAGCTTGAGTGTTGAATAACGGATGTCAAGTCCTCCATATGCATAATGTCGTTAACCTGTGAAGCCCAGAGGGATAACGTGGGCGGAGAAGGATCCTTCCAACGTAGTGGGATGCAATGACGTGCTGCCATCACTAGAAAGTGGAGCAGGGAACGTTTATATTTGTTCGCTGGAATGTTGCAGTGATGAAGAAGGAAGAGGGCCGCATCCAATGTTATACCTGTATCTGTGACTTCAATTATCACCCGTTTTATGCCTTCCCAGAATGGGGTAAGAAGGGGACATGACCAGAAGGTGTGAAGGAGGGTACCAATGTCTTGCCCACATCTCCAGCACATAGGGGACGCTGTGGGGAAGATGCTATGTAGACGGGCTGGGGTCCTATACCAGCGAGAGAGCAATTTGAAGCTTGCTTCTTGGTATCTTGAGCAGATGGAGGTTTTTTGGGCCATAAGGAGTATACGCTGGCCTTGTGTGGGAGAGAGGGAAATCTCCAGATCCTCCCATTTTTAAATGTATGGAGGGGTGGGCGCATCGGGGGGATCCATAAGGATTTTGTAAATTGCGGACAATGTATGTCTAGCTAACTCAGGGCCAGTACAGAGGATCTCTAATGGGGTCTTGACCACTTGGTAGGACGCAGGAGCTGAGATAGAGGCTAAAAAGTGTCGTAGTTGCAAAGATCGCCAGTGTCCTAACGGGGGAGCTCAGGAACCTGGGCTAGATCCGCAACAGTGAGCCATTCATTGTCCGTCAAGAACCGATCTGCACGAAACCATCCCGAGGTCTGCCATATACGGAAAATTGGGTCAGTCATGCTAATGGGAAAGGATAGGTTGCCCAGTATCGGATACATTGAGGAGTGGAGTGGCAAGCAAGGTGTCCTTACCGAAGGGAGAGAGCAGCACACTAGTGTTGGGCCTATAGTGGGGTGATGGTGGAGGTGTCTGAGTTGGCTACGGTGCAGCCAAGGGAGAACCGATAATGGAATAGAGTGGAAACTCTGCTCCAGAATCACCCAAGGTTTAAAGGCCGCATGCCTGCACCAATCAACTACCCGAGCAAGATTTGATGCAATGTAATAAGTGCGGACGTCAGGGAGTGCTAGCCCTCCCGATGCCCTGGATCGACACAGCAGTGTGCGGGAGAGTCGCGGAGTCTTACCATTCCAAACAAACGCAATCTGAAGAGAATTGACCGTTTTAAAGAACTGTGTTGAGATAGCTATGGGAAGGGTCTGAAATAGATATAGTAGCCTGGGAAGTGCATTCATTTTGAAGCTGGTACAGCGACCCATCCATGTAAAAGTGCCTTTGGACCATCTGGCGCAGTCCGCCTTGAGTTCAGCAAGGAGTGGAGGAAAGTTCAATTGAAAGAGATCTCTCAAATCTGCCGATAAGCGAACCCCAAGATATTTTAGAGCTGACGGAGTCCATTTAAAACTGAAAGATTATTTCAGGGCCGCGGTAAGATGGGGTGGGAGAGAGACATTCAGAGCTTCTGATTTAGAAAAATTAATTTTAAAATTAGATAAACTTGAAAAGCGTTGGAATTCCCGCATGAGATTAGGAAGGGAGACGGTTGGATTGGTCAGGAAAAAAAAAGCAGATCGTCCGCGTAAGCAGCCACCTTGTTAGCTGAGGTATTAGTTTCTAGTCCCGTCACATCCGGATTCGCACGAATATGGCGTAGAAAGGGCTCCAGTGTCAGTACAAAGATCAAGGGTGATAGGGGACATCCCTGTCTGGTGCCATTATGTATGGAAAACTCCTCTGAAAGAAGTCCATTCACTCGAACTCGAGCGGATGGGCATGAGTACAGAGACATTATCCAACGCATCATATGGGATCCAAGACGTAAAAGGGTTTCTTCCATAAAGGTCCAGTTGACTATCAAACGCTTTTTCTGCGTCCGTAGATAAAAGCATAAGGGGTACATTGGAGACTTTGGCCTTGTGAATAAGATTAATGGCTCTAGTTGTGTTATCACGTGCCTCTCTACCTGCCATAAACCCTGCCTGGTCTGTATGCACAACTCCTCCAATCAGAGGCGCAAGCCGAACCGCCAAAATCTTGGCAAACAGTTTGATACCCCTATTGAGGAGGGATATTGGTCTGTAGCTAGCACATTGCGTTGGGTCCTTCCCAGGCTTGGGGATCACCGCAATATGAGCCCTAAGAGCAATCGGGAGGGATGGGGGAGGAGGCAGAATAGGAATTGAAGGAGGCTAAGAAATGCGGTCCTAGTGCCGTCAGAAATTTTTTATAATATTGGATTGTAAATCCATCTGGGCCAGGTGCTTTGCCTATTCGGGAGTGTTTTAGAGCGTATGAGAGTTCTTGCGTAGTAAGTGGTTCTTCCAGGCTAGTAATATTATCTTCCGATAGGGCGGGTAGACCAGAGTCTGCAATGTAAGTAAAGATATTAGACCTGAATTCACGGGATGCCACGGAGGGATTAGTAGAGTCCGTATTATAAAGAGCAGCGTAGAAGTCCCGGAATGCAGAAGCTATGTCCAACGGCAATCGAACCGTGTTTGTGAGGGGGATACTATAGACGGTATATAATTCTGGGTTTGTTGAATACGCAAGGCTCTAGCCAAAGATTTGCTACTTTTGTTGCCATACTCATAATAGTGACGTTTACATTTAGAGAGCGTAGCCTTGGCTCGGGCCATCAGCAAGATGCGCAGTTCCTGTCTTTTGCGGAGGAGGGCAATCCTACATTCCGGGTCACGAGAACGTTTGTGTGAGATCTCAATCTCGGACAACAAACGGGCAGTAGCCACCGCCCGTTCCCTCTTCAAGCGGGCTCCATGTTTGAAGAACATACCCCTGATCACGCATTTATGAGCCTCCCAAATAATGCGAGGATTGGTGGTCTCAGTGACATTAGTTGCGAAATAGTCAGCTATAGAGCGCTGAATATCTGCAATAACAACTGAAGCCGAAAGAAGCGTTGGGTTCAATTTCCACTGAGATTGGCGGTAAAGAGGGGAATGTAACGAGAGGGTCAAGGTGACTAGAGCGTGATCTGAAAAGGAGATCGAGTCAATGTCTGCAGAGCGTATAGAGTGTAGCGAGTGATGTTTGACGAAAAAAAGGTAAATTCTGGAGTATTTGTCGTGTACTGCGGAATAAAAAGAAAAGTCCCTGTCTGTTGGATGTAGGAGCCGCCATGTATCTACTAGTTGGTGCTCATGAAAGGATTTCAGAATGCGGCGCAGATGTGCCATCGAGAAGGATGAAGACCCAACGGAAGTGTCTAGAGTGGGATCTAGCGCTACATTGAAGTCCCCTCCCAGAACAATGGTACCCTCCCCAAACTCCTCCAGAGCGTTCAGAAAGCCAACAGGGGCTGTGCCTTGACCGGAGTTGGGCAAATAAAATGAAGCAAAGGTGTATACTTGAGAGTCAATAGCTCCTTTAATCAAGAGCATCTGTCCCAAGTCATCACTGCGAGACCCCTTAAATTCCCAAGGGAGAGATCTGGAAATCAAAATACTTGTCCCTCTGGATTTCGTGTCAAGCGAAAAACTATGGTATGCATTGGGGAACCATGCGTTAGAGAGTTTGAAAGGTTTTTGCTGGCATAGGGGAGTCTCTTGAAGAAACGCCACCTGTATATGCTTGCCTTTCAGCAGATTGAAAAGTATGGATCGCTTTCCAGGGCTGTGTAAACCCTTGACATTCAGTGAGCCTATTATCAGGACCGTTTGTGTATGTTGCGCCACGTCTGCCCTAGGGTGCGATGGAGGGGGGGGGGGGGAGGGGAGGAAGAAGGAAGGAACGAAAAGAGGACAGGTAAGGATAAGAAAGAAAGAGACTGAGACGATACACAAGAAAGAGGCCCAAAGGCCGACTCCTAGAAGGTACAAAAACCTGTAAAGGAAGGTTGTTAGATTTGTGGAGACCTGGAAAACCACACGGGGGGGGGAGCCCCGGACCGCAAACATAATCATCAAACAGTAAACTATTTCTTCCATCGCCTACCTAGGGGGAGGTGACGGAGGCACAAGCATATTATAGAACCGACGTCCACCTCTCAGTTTCTAATAAACCAAGGCAAGTTAATAGAAATCCTGTGTTAATAGCCATGACCGCTTAGGGCATGACCACACGTGGCGGATTTCCTCCGCAACTGTCCGCATCAATGCCGCACAGAATCTGCGTTGCAGATTCTGCTGCGGATCTGCACAAAATGTGCAGTAAATTGATGCGGACTAGCTGCTGCGGACTGCGGGAAAAGTGCTTCCCTTCTCCCTATCAGTGCAGGATAGAGAGAAGGGACAGCACTTTCCCTAGTGAAAGTAAACGAATTTCATACTTACCGGCCGTTGTCTTGGTGACGCGTCCCTCTTTCGGCATCCAGCCCGACCTCCCTAGATGACGCGCCAGTCCATGTGACCGCTGCAGCCTGTGCTTGGCCTGTGATTGGCTGCAGCCGTCACTTAGACTGAAACGTCATCCTGGGAGGCCGGACTGGAGACAGAAGCAGGGAGTTCTCGGTAAGTATGAACTTCTATTTTTTTACAGGTTGCTGTATATTGTGATCGGTAGTCACTGTCCAGGGTGCAGAAACAGTTACTGCCGATCGCTTAACTCTTTCAGCACCCTGGACAGTGACTATTTACAGACGTCTCCTAGCAACGCTCCCGTCATTACGGGAGCCCCATTGACTTCCTCAGTCTGGCTGTAGACCTAGAAATACATAGGTCCAGCCAGAATGAAGAAATGTCATGGCAAAAAAGCAAGACGCATCCGCAGCACACATAACATGTGCATGACAGCTGCAGACTTCATTGCGGAACTTAGAATCTCCATTGAAGTCAATGGAGAAATTCCGCCATGAGTCCGCCACTGCTCCGCAACAGACAGAGCATGCTGCGGACACCAAATTCTGCTCCGCAGCCTATGCTCCGCAGCGGAATGTTACGCATCGTCTAAACGAACACTTCTAAATAGAAGTGGAAGTCAATGCAGAAACGGCTCCGCTGCGGATTAACGCTGCGGAGCGTCCGCAGCGGAATTTAAGTGAAATTCCGCCACGTGTGAACCCAGCCTTATGATCAACATATAGAGTTGCAACACCTCTCCGGGTAAATATTAAAGGTTGCTACCACCGAATATCAGACAGAAATCCGTCCTCATAGCTGTTAAGGGGGTCTGCAAAATTGGCATGTAACAGGTGTATACTTGGAAGATGCAGTATCTTAAAAAAGAAATATGGGCTAGAATAAGCATATGAGACTCCCCCTATACCACGGCGCAATCAGCTGTCTAATATATCAATCCTCCGAGAGGGAGGAAATGAGGGAGGTAGCAGTAGACTAAGTGCCTCATGAGCTGCCGGTGATAACACGCCCCATAATCATCCTCGGACACTACCCAATTTTATGTCGGTCTATACTTGACACTTAAACTAGTTCGGTACAATCAGCCCGAATTTCCAGAGGGCTAGGTAGATAATTGCGGCAGCCACTATATTTATACAGGAAACATGGGTATCTTATGGAAAAGCTGAATAAAAACATTTAGTTGCAAGAAAACCTTGTTATAAATATAGAAAGGCATGAAAAGGACAAAATAACATTTGGCGCCAATGAGTCCCTTGGACGACAATGCTGTAAGCGGCCTAGCAGAACAGTAACAAGTAAAAGGATATCAGCGTGTATGTCCTCTTTTAGGCCTCAGGCAGGACCCGGCGGGATAGGTCGACTAGCGGAAGATGTGGTGCTCCCGGGATGGACCTGCTGAGAAAAGGCTGGCTGGATTTGCTGGAGCGACGACGTTGAGGTTCTTCAACTCTGTCCAGTGCTAACCAGTCCGGAACTGGGAAAGGCTCGATCTGAAGAAAACTAAATAGGCCCTCAAGATCCGAGGAGTGGCGCAGGAGGTAGAAGCCAGAGTTGTTCTTGGCGACAACATGGAACGGGTGTCCCCATCTATAAGTGGCGCCTGCAGACTTGATCTTTTCAAGCAGAGGATGTAGAAGCCGTCTCATATAAAGTGTCCGTGGGGAGACATCAGGGTATATAGTAACCGTACACCCTTCAACTGATACCGGACCATGTGACCAAGCACCGCGAATAATTGTATCTTTGTCGGTATAATAGTGTAGGCGACAGAGTACGTCACGAGGAGAAGACAAATCGAGCGGACCTGGTCGCAAAACTCTGTGAATACGGTCCAAGAGGAAACTCGCTTCTGGCGGTCGGTTAGTGAGCTTGTTGAATATGATAGAAACTCTAGTCGCCAGCTCGTCTCGTGGGCCGAGGTCTGGAAGGCCCTTCAGGCGCACATTGTTTCTGCGCCCTCTGTTCTCCTTATCATCCAATTGAAGCGCCAAGGATTGTAAATGTGTTCTAGTGTCCGTGGCAACTCTTTCCAAAGCAGTTACTCTGGAGTCAATGGCAGACACAGTATGTTCAGTTGTAAGAGCGCTAGAGTCTATTCTGTCCACTTCCTGACGCAGGTCAGCTATATCTTGCTGGTGTGCCTGCTCAACCCTGGTCACCAGAGTGTCAAGGTCCTGCCAGGTGGGGAGGGCTTGTATCATCTCCCTCAGTAATTGTAGGTCAGCATGTAAGCCAGGTGGCCCAGCCTGTACTTCAGGGGTATAGGTGTGTGGTACAATGGCGGGCAAAACCCTCACTGAGGACATGTTGAGGGGGGAGAGAGAGCTTACCGCATCCTGGGTGCTGCAGCAGGGAGGCACGGTATCGGCAATCGTGGCAGCATGTGCCGACTTCAGCAGGGGAGCAGGAGGCAGGGAAGCCGACATTTCTGTGGCCGGATGTGGCGGCAATGCGTCCGCCATTGCTGCTCGTGGGTCCGTGGCCGTTTGTGAGGAGAGGAAGCGATCCATGCTTTTGCAGCGGCCAGAGGAACGAGGTAAGGACCGGGAGGTTCCAGGGCAGGTTCCCCTACGTTTTCCTGGCATCGCCTGCCGTGTTTACCCGGGATAAATGGCTGATATTCAGCTGCTGGTGCGGAGCTCCCCCAGAACGCGTGCTCACGGCTCCATAGCTAAGCCACGCCCCCCAGCGTATTCTTTTTAACTTGCTCCTATTTAAAGGGATTTTCCCACAATGGACATTTCTCTTTTATCCACAGGATAGGTGATAAATGTACAATCTTTGGGGCCCCACCACTGGACCCTCCACCGATCTCTAAAACAGTGGTCCCGACCCAGTTTCTCCTCACCGCATGCTCGGCTGTCTCTGTCAGCCCCATAGACATTGAATGGAGCCATACAAAATCAGCCATACAAAATCCTCCTCACTGCGATCGTGCAGTGAGGAGGGGCGGATTCCCCGCTTAAGAGATAGGTGGGGGTCCCAGTGGTGGGGTCCCCAGCGATCATATATTTAATACCTATTTTGTGAATAGGGGACAAATATCCATTGTGGGAAATTCCTTTGTGGGGAGCGTTGGAGTGACAGAGGGGGCGCCACCCCCACTATCTAACGGCATAGATGCTGTGATCGCTATTGACCGTGGCATCTAAGTGGTTAAACGGCCAGGATTTGAGTTATCTCCGATCCTGTTCGTTAGTGCATGGTGTCAGCTGTAATACACAGCTGACACCTACAGCATATGGAGCAGACTCAGCTTGTGAGTCCACGCTATAATTTCCCTTCCGACGTACAATTACTGTGGATGTCGGGAAGGGTTTAAAATGTAGCTGCAACAAAGCTGGAAAGAAACAAAATTACACTACTAGAATAGAATGCTGGTGAGTTGGAATTATGTGCCCTGTAGCGCCACTTTAATGGGGTATTCCAGTTACAACAATTTACCCCCTATCCGTACGGTATGGGGTAACTTGCTGATCGGTGGGTGTCTGACAGCTCGGACCCCCGTTTACAATGGGGGCCTCGAACCCCTTGTTTGTACCGAGCGGCAGGTCGCTCATGCGCATTGCCGCTCCATTCATTCTCTATGGCAGCACCGGCAAAAGCTGAACACTGCACTATGGATAGGGGGTAACTTGTTGTAACTGGAATACCCCTTTAAGTCTATGCTTGTGGTTTGCATTGTCCTTTCTGTTTTGTTCTATTCCTTTACCTAGCCTTCCCGAAAAGGAGGGAGTTGCAGGCCCCCCAATAGATTTTTTTAAGTGAGCATCCATAGGATATGGACAATTTCAGAGTCTTGGCATTTCCGAGGTAAACGTTGCACCACAGTATTATGAAGGCTTGTGGAAAGCAAGTTAGCGGAAACTCGAATTACGACATGCTCCTGCTTGTAATATCTCTATTTCTAAGTCACACGGCTGCAGAACCATGTGGTCTTTTTTATTACTGCACTAACAAAATATTAATCAAATTAAATGTAAAAACCTAAGTGAACTGTAAATCTTTTAAGCCAGGTGTGAGTGCAGTTAACCCCTAAATTTCACTAACAAAGGCAAAGAAAACTGAAATATAGGGATTTGTTTGAAGGGATCCTTATTACTGGTGGGTTAAGGAATTGTAAATTCCGCAGGTGTCGGCAGCCGGCCGTGCCAGCAATCGCGGGCCGTGATTACGGGCACGGCCGTGTGCATGGGGCCTCACTATTTTTTACTGTCCGTGAAACAAGATCATTACCAGCCCTACACTTATGAACTTACATTCAGAGTCAGGCTTGCATCACAAATTAACATGGTGTATATTAGAAACAAAGCAACACGTTCTAAAGGAAACTAAAATGAAAGATTTGTCTTTACTAGAGATACACAAAAGTACAGGGTATAGAGATCAATACAACCTGTACTCCAAACTTGCTAAACTGCATTGTTCAATATTTCCAATGAAAAAGATGACCGCATGCAATTAAAAGAACAGCGATTGTGAGGCGAAAAGTGTCGCCAAAAACTGCAAATACAGTATGAACACCTCTGCATAGTCCACCTGATCAAGAGGTGGCTTTACCACCATAAAATTATGGGGCGCATCAGAATTGACGAGAATATAGTTCTACCTCTATACATCACCAGTCAGATCGCACATGAGATATTGTGTGCAGTTTTGGGCACCAGTGCACAAGAAAGACAGCAGAGCTTGAACAGGTTCCGAGGCAGGCAACTAAAGTAATAAATTGAATGGGTGGACCTACAGTACCCAGAAAGAAAAATCGAAATTAGCGTTATTAGACTAGAAAAAAAAAAAGATTATGTAAGGGTGACCTAATAACGATGTATAAATATATCAAAAAGGTAAATACAGAGATCTCCTCTATTTATACCAGGAACTAGAACAAGAGGGCATCCTCTACAGCTGGAGGAAAGAAGGTTTCTACACACACAGAAGGGGATTCTTTACTGTAAGAGCAGTGAGACTATGGAATTCTCTACCAGAGAAAATAGTCAGTAAGGAGCCTGGATGCCTTTTTTTGAGTGCAATCATATTACAAGTTATTTGCATTACATTTTTAGAGATGGGACGTTGATCCAGGGATTAAAGGCTTATGCAGACGAACGTGTGATGGATGTTTTTTTGCTCGCCGTCACACAGACGCATGTATTTCAATGGGGCCGTTGACACGGGCGTTGTTTTAACGGACCGTGTTAAGGGTTCTTTCGAAAAATAGGATATGTCCTAATTTCATCCATTTTCACAGATCCCTCAATAGACTCAAGTCTATGAGGGATCTGTGAAAACGGTACCCACACAGGTGCAACTCGGACGTGAAAAATAGCTGTTTTTCACTTCCGAGTTTGCACTCGTTCGTGTGAATCTGGCCTTGTTCTGATTGCCAGATTTGGAGTTGGGAAGGAATTTCTCCCTAAACTAGTGTTTGTGCCTTTCCGTGGATTAACATTGCAGGATCATAGGCTGAACTAGACGGACGTATATCTTTTCTTTAGCGTAAAAACGTATGTTACTATGTATATGTTATACAAAGTATAAAGGGAACCTGTTACTAGATATTAGGGCATTAAAACCACGAGTATGTTGTTACACTGCTGGAGTTTAGCGTCCTAAACATGTCTCTTTCAAAATGATAAGTTTTAGCATTTTGTCTAAAAATAAATTATAATACAACGTGCGCTGAATGTAAACTACCGGAGAAGAGTCCTGAGAGGAGTCCAATGGCATCCTGCACATGCTCAGATTAAGCCGAGGACGGCACACCTGGACTCCTCTCAGGACTCTTCTCTGGTCATTTACATTCGGTGCACACTGTATTAGAATTTATTTGTAGACAAAATTCTAAAATTAAAACAGTTTTGAGAGGGACATGTTTAGGATGCTAAACCCCAGCAGTAATACTACACACGTTGGTGGCTAAAATCCAGTGAAAGTTTCCCTTTAAGGATATGTTCACATATGTGTCAGGGGTCCGTTAGTCAGATTTGATGGCAAGAATAGAGCAGCATGCATCACTATTCCTGCTGTCAAAACAATGTAACCCATTATAAGTTAAACAGGGTCTTTCGGGCACCCTTGGGATCCATCATACAACAACTCCACGACGCAGATGTGAAAAGAGCCGAATACTACATATAAAAAAAACATAAGATTTAAGTCAAAATTACATGTATTCAAAATATCTACATACAACATACATTTCTAGATAAATAAATAGAAAGTACAGACAAAATCAGTTCCATTTCCAGAAGTCTTTTGGCATCACGACAGGATCACACTGAATGGGCGGGTATTCCACAGTGTTTATGCCACAAATCTATAGCTTTGTTGACAATTGTGTCCGTGTTGTCCTCAGGAATCTAAAAGAAAACACAATGGTGCCACGTTCAACTATTTGCTTTTTACGGATTGTATATCTGAATAGGAGACCAAAAGGGCTATTCAAAAGTGAGAGTCCTACCTCTAAGGCTCCCACCTTTAAGGAAAACGGGGATCCCATTACCCCCATTGTGCACTAAAAGCTGGGTGATAGCGGCAACAAAAGAGGTAAAGCAAGTGCACAGCCCTTGTATTACAGTCTATGAGGGTTACAGAATGGGCTGTTCTCCCTATAAAAATGCCATATAGGAATGTCTGTTATCAGAACTCCCCTTTAAATAAGGCGGGTAAGGCCATGGATACCTGATCCTTCCATGTGATGTACGCAAATGAGACCTCACTAGATTAGCATAAGGTATTGGACATTTTCACTGAGAGAAGGAAGACATATTGGGCTCAGTCTCTTGACCAGGGTCAGTATCCAATTAAATGGCAACAAATGGAAGATAACTTACCTTTTCCAGAAATTCATTAATACAGTCAGTGTTATTTAGGGCCATCACTTTCATCTTGAACGTCAGAAGGATTTCTACAGCAACGAATACAAGAATCTTGCAGGATCCACTCATCAGTTTGTCCCATACCCTGCAGAGAAGACACACCATCCAATAGAGGATTGTATTGTGATGGCTGGCATGAGATTAGAGGCAGGGATAGGCATAGAAAATGAGACAATAACATTAACCTGCCGATAAATAATAATCCAAGTTACGGTGGCCATATATATATTAGATAAAAGTAGGTTAATTGTTGAACAACTGTTAAACGAATGTTCATTACGCCAATGCAGCCGTACATACTTTAGTCCATAATGGCCGCTACAGTCGTTCAAACTGGCCATACCTGGTCCATGACACCAAACGAAGGATGAGCGTTGTTTCATAGTAGAACCTTCTTTCATGGAACGATCGTACGTGGAACGGGAAATTGTACCATAAACAGTCAAGTACTACCGACTGTCGGAATTTTTTTTTTTTACTATCATCCGTTTACAAAAAATTTCGAATCGATGAACAATCGTTTTGGTTGAGTCCGTTTTGATGTAGGCTAATGTGTACAGCCACCGTTACAGAGGCCTGGGCAAATAGAGAACACGTCTGAGGGTATGTGCACACACACTAATTACGTCCGTAATTGACGGACGTATTTCGGCCGCAAGTCCCGGACCGAATACAGTGCAGGGAGCCGGGCTCCTAGCATCATAGTTATGTACGATGCTAGGAGTCCCTGCCTCGCTGCAGGACAACTGTCCCGTAGTGTAATCATGTTTTCAGTACGGGACAGTAGTTCCATGGAGAGGCAGGGACTCCTAGCATCGTACATAAGTATGATGCTAGGAGCCCGGCTCCCTGCACTGTGTTCGGTCCGGTACTTGCGGCCGAAATACGTCCGTCAATTACGGACGTAATTAGTGTGTGTGCACATACCCTTATACTGGAACAACAAAACCTATTGAACAGTATTTCACATGTTTATGTGATGGAAAATTCCCTATTTACCTCCAGACAAATATACGGTTACCTTCAGCTCAGAATATTATCTGCAGCTATAATACAGATCTCAGCAATGTCATTATGGCCAAGATGTCTGTCTTCGTAAGATGTGTCAGCATTTCAAATAGCAGAAATCTTACATTTCCACTCATCTTCAAAATACTGAAAACGATGACATTCAATCAAGGATTATTGTGGGCAAAGCTCAAATCGTTTTTCCTCAAATGCTTGTGTCCTAATTACATCTAACAGATTGATACAGCATTACCTTGCGCAGTAGCAGGACACAGGCCTACATTGGTTACTTTTAAACCTATACGTTGTATGTCCCAATTGAAATCCTTTTAGCTAGACAAATTAAGTTATATCTTAGCGTATTTTCACACATTTATTTGATAGCTGGGAAAGCTGGGTGTTGTGTGCTCCAGCACATTTGTCCTTTTTTGAAACACCGGCCACAGCGCCGGGGATTCCGCTTCAGAAGTCCCTGACATCACTGTGTCCATATATGGACAGTGAAGTCAGGGACTTCTCCTGGAGCGGAATCCCCAATCCCCGGCCACAGCTTCGGCAACGCTGTGGCCGGGGATTGGGGATTCCGCTCCTACAGGGAGCAAAAAAAATACCCTCCTCCTCCTCACATGCACTTCACACTGTGAGGAGAAGAGAGAGAACTAGCAGTGGAAAGCTCGGCCATCACTCGATCACATCCAAGTGACAGCCGTGCTTTACACGGCCCCATAGACTTCTATGGGAGTCGTGCGGTCGGGAGAACAGCCAAAAATAGGGCATGCACCATTTTTTAATGTAAAGTAGGCCGTAAAAAAAATCGGCCGTGTGAATAGCCCCATTTAGGGTCTATTGTACCTACTGCGGCCGTGTGACGGCCGTTCAAAAAAACGTCCGTCACACGGCCTGGAATCCCTGTCGTGTGAATAGGGCCTTAAAATGCATGTCATAGCTGAAACAAATGAAATAACACAGTGAGGTTTCCAATAAAAAGTAGTGCCAAGAGTTCTCATTGGAAATTTTGTATAAATAAAAATGCTCAACAGACTGACCCCCATATGAGTGACAGCCAATGTGAGAATTATCCATTACTCAGGGTTCATTAGGAAATAAATTATTACACAAATCTGAATCTGTCCATGAGATCACAGCTGAGGAACCAAATTGAGATGGGAAGGGTGTTACGAATTTTATACATTCTCCAAGCTAAGGAAACAACTCCTATTGTTAAGCGGCAAACGAGTGATCCTGCCAAATGTGCCATCTTATTCCATCAATAGAGCCATACTGATATAAGTAGAAGTACCTTTGTAAGCTGGATGGGGGTAAACAACCTGCAAAGCATTTCCTAAACCACAAGTCATAGGGGAGTTTATCCAGTGCCCTGCATGCCTTGAGGTGCGCCACCAGTCTGCTATCCTCTATATTCATGTAATGCTCAAACCCCTTCTGCTGCAAAAGAGAAATGACAACAATGCATGCCAACAAAGTCAAATAAGGGAGATAGGAAAGAGACAAGGCAAGAAATAGCAAATATACTCATTCACGCTATGTTTACACAGGTCAGATACGCTGCGTAAAAGTAGACCACGTATCCGTCCAAGAACCTGCAGGAAATTCAGGCCGAAAAACCGCACAAAAATTACTTCCGGAAAAAATCCCTGCCGCGGAAAACAAACTTGAAAAAAAGCCTATACGGTCTTCACTGGCGTTGCAATAGCGATTCACCCCTCTGTTCTCCATGCAAACCGGCCTACTGTGATGACGCTGCAGCCCAAGTGACCGATATAGCCTCGGAAACGTCATCCCAGGAGGCCAGGCTGCAGAGAACAACTGGGGGAACAAGGAGCTGTTGCTATGACAACGCCAGAGGGGTAAGTTTAAAGACTTTTTTTTAATCAATTTAAACTTGAAAAAGGTTTTTTTTTTCTTCAGAGTTGTGTTTTTTGCGGCAGAATCGCAACTCAGCTTTTCCGTTGCAGGTTTTAGCTCCCATTGAATTCAATGTGGAAAAACCGCAACAAACGTGCAAGTGATCGCCAAGATGTTGAGGGGGCACAACCTCATGGAAGGAGGATGTCCGGGTGGAAATTTCCTTTAAAGGGGTTGTCTCATTGAGAGGCTCCAGTTCTGGCGGAATTGAGCCCTCTATGTATTACATGGACGGGCATTCAATCTGAATGGCCACAATATAATGAATTTCCCCTACAGCAGTCTACCCAGGCCTGCTTGCCAGGGGTGTGAGGAGCAGATCAGCTGATCGCTGCGGACAATCAAATTGAAAGGGGTTGTCTCTGATGAGAAAAGAACTTTATGCTGGGCTCCACTTCTATTCTAAATGGAGAAAGCTTTTTAATAAAAGAATATTTTAAAGTAACTAACTCCCCAATATTTAGTAAAAAGCAAAGTTCCAAAGCGAAGATTGTCCACGGACACACGGTCTTACCAGCTGCTGTTGGGAATCCCTAAACTTGGTGTCTAAATGGTGCACAAAGTTCTTGATAAGCCAACAACAGTCCACATCATCATCAACCATCTCCTCCATTGTGCCGGCTATGGCCAAGAATAGCTCATCCTGCGGTTCCTGGGGGGAAAAAGTTAGATTAAATAACCTTATAACTCATTCTTATCACATTTTAGGGTATGTTCACACACACTAATTACGGACGTAATTAGGGCGTTTTTGCCCCGAATGAAGTCCAAAAAATGCGGCTTGAAAGCGTTGACAAACTTCAGCCCATTGAAAGCAATGGGCTGACGTTTGTCTGTTCACACGAGGCGTATATTTACGCGCCGCTGTCAAATGACGCCCGCCTCAAAGAAGTGACCTGTCACTTCTTGGGGCGGAATTGGAGCCGTTATTCATTGACTCCAATGAAAAACAGCGCCAATTACGTCCGTAATGGACGCGGCGTTCAAGCGCCTGCACATGCCGTTACGGCTGAAATTACGGGGATGTTTTCTCCTGAAAACATCCCCATAATTTCAGCCGTTACGGACGCTGTCGTGTGAACATACCCTCATAATCATAAATGTATGTGATGTTAAAAAATTGTGTGTTAATAAAATACGTAATATTATTAGGATTTTAAGTGTAAGCTTTCAGAGCACAGAGGCCCCTTCATCAGGCAGGTCTACAAGTGTATGAGAGAAGAGCACAACAAGGTGTTAGGAAAACCAAAGCAATATTTTGTTATCAGAGACATTTAGGACATATCCACAGGATATGTCATAAACGTCAGATTGATGCGGGTCCTACCTCCGCACGTATCTCTAGAACGGGGTGCCCTAAACCTCGTTCTACCACTCTGTGTTTTGGCTGAATCGTATGATTTCCAACCAGGAATTACGGAAACAACGTAACTCGCTGAGCTACGCTGTTTCCGTAAGTCCCATAGAACTAAATAGTAGTTACAGAAGTCGCGTAGCTCGCATGCTACCCTGCTCCCATATCTGCCATTCACTACTATGGGAGTTACAGAAACATTGTAGCTCAGCGAGTTACACTGTTTCCGTAATTCATGGTCGGAAATCACAATATTCAGCCACAACACGGAGTGTTAGAATGGGGTTTAGGGCACCCCGTTCTAGAGATACGTGCGGATCCCAGAGGTGGGACCGCATCTCTCCGACATTTATGACATATCCTGTGAATATCTTCAAAAAAGTAGTAGGACAACAGCACACATCTCCAAAATAGTAGATTTATTGTCAAGACATCCGAAAAAACAGGCAACATTTCGACCCATCGGGAGTGAAGGGTCTTTCTCAACCCTGTGGATATGTCAAATATCCCTCAGGGGAAAACCCCTTTAATGATGAATCACCCCATGTACGATATCGGTTTCAAAACACAGCATGCTCTAGCTAGGACATTTTTGTCTGGTGTTTTCTCCATAGGCTTCTATATAGGACTTGAAAAACAGTAGAAAAAAAAAACGCATTTTACGAATGTAGCGAAAAGAAAACAGCCAGAAAAAAGTCCTATAAAAAAATCTAAATGAAAAACGCTTGAAATTCATGGTGCCTTAACAATCCCAAAAAAATAAAATAAATAAAAGTATGGAGCATAAAAAGCTGCGCTTTCAAGTAGTGCTGGGCAATTCTGAACTAAATCAAATTGATGATTATGTGAACATCTAAGCTCGATTATTGAATGATTATTTAGGTCACACCCCTTTTTCATGCCACACCCCCTATTTGCATGCTACGCCATTTAATTAATATTTATTCTCTGAGCCTGCTGTATACTACTGCATATAATATACCACCTGACACTGCCCCCACATAGTATATTGTACCCATAGTGCTCCCCACACAGTATAATGCCCCATAGCTGACCCCACACATTATAATGCCTCTATAACTGCCCCCACACATAATACACCTATAGTTGCCATCCTCACAGTATAAAGCCCCCATAGATGCCCCCACACAGTATGCCACCAATAGCTGCCACCACACAGATTAATGCCCCCCATAACTATCCTCTACACTGTATGATTCCCCCATACCTGCCTCTACATAGTACAATGCCCCCATAACCGACTTCCATGCAGTATAATGCCCCTATAGCTGCCCTCACACAGTATAATGCCCCCCATAACTGCACCCCACAAAGTACCCTCCACAGCCGCCCCCAATAGTGCCTGATAAAATACATACTCACCTAACCCCATTCCAATGACAAGTGGAGATCCATCTACTCCTCTGATCTATGCAGCTCGGCACAGACAGGCGCAAAGACATCACTCCCTCCCGTCCAGCAACACATTGTGAATATTAATGCCCCTATAGCCGCCCCCACGCTGTATAATGCCCCCACAGCTAAAAATGATAATATACATACTCACCTAACCCGTTCCAACGATGAGTGGAGGAGATCTCTCTGCTCCTCCTGTCCGTGCAGGACGGCTCAGACAGGCGTGATAACGTCCCTCGTGTCCAGCGATACATAGTGAACACCGTACGGTCCTCTGCTCTACCATTGGCTTCAACTGTATCTGCGTCCTGAAGATGCAGATACAGTATAAACCGGGAGAAAATAATTGATAAAACCGAAATTCGCAAGATGATTTCGATTAATTGCCCAGCCCTACTTGCAAGACAAAGACACGGATGAGCTTATTCAGGAAGACAGTCAAGTGTTCATTTCAGGGTGACAATTTGGACGCACCAAAGTATACTTCTGACTTCTAGATAGTCTCCCAGTCTCCAACTGATACATGTAGAGGAACACTTCAGTCTTGGGGGTGGATTCATTGATGAAGCGTATAACCTCCAGTGCATGGTGAACATCTACATACTGTTCCCTCCTATAGACCATCACCTCGGAGTGAGTCTCTTGGTGGGGAGGAAGGATTCCTTAAAGAAATAGAAATACAATGAATAACTGCATTCAAATGAGTAATAGGTGGAGGTCTAAAGATATGTCAAAAGATTGAACTCTGCGCCCAAAAGGTGTATAAAAATTATCTATCAGACTCGCATAACCTCCTTTATTGAGGACCTGAAAGCTCCTGATGGGTACAGAGAAAAAAATGAGGCCATGTGTACAAGTAGCAGATTTCATACACTATGAAGCGGCCTGAAATTCGTACGTGTAGCGTGTGGATTTTGAAGCAGATTTTGCAGCACATTCCTCCCATTGCAGAGAGATATGTCAAATCCAGAAAAGATTTGCAATAGATACGACATGCTATGGATTTAGAAATCGGAAGCATTCCCTCCAGTCAACATAATTTCTGCAGCGTGTTTATGAGGATTTATTAAACGCCATCTAGACGCATTGTACTGTACGGCGTCTGCACATGGTCTTACTCATTTAACAGGCATTTCACAGAAACTTATGAAATAGTACTTCTCAACGTACATAAAGTCGAAGTATGTAATGTCTGAGGGTATGTGCACACGCACTGTTTTCAGACGTAATTCGGGCGTTTTACGCCTGAAAAAATGGCACCATTACCCCTACAAACATCTGCCCATTCCTTTCAATGGGTTTTACAATGTTCTGTTCCCACGAGGTGTTATTTTACGCGTCGCTGTCAAAAGACGGCACGTAAAAAGACGCCCGTGAAAAAGAAGTGCATGTCACTTCTTGGGACGTTTTTGGAGCAGTTTTTCATTGACTCCATTGAAAAACCAGCTCCAGTAACGTCCGTAAAATACACCGCAAAAAACGTGAGTTGTTAAAAAAACGTCTGAAAATCAGGAGCTGTTTTCAGGCGAAAAGAGCTTTTTTTGCTACTGCGTGTGAACATACCCTTACAGTTAGACTGAACCTTACACCCTCATTACCACTAGTAGGTGGAGGATTCATGACAGAAAGGCACGACATTTTATAGCTGGCGAGAAGATTAGCATATAAAATGTGAAGTGTCGGTGATACATTAATAACAGCGTCCATAGCAAGGCATAAAGAACTAGGATACTTCTCGTGGATCACACGGCGTCATGACCGTGTTGGTAATATCATTTTCTGATTTTATTGGAGGTGATGTTTACCAAGAAGAACTTTCCATACAAGTATTCTGTACATGGATGGGAGGGGGAACCTCTGACAGAAGGTGCAAAGCTTCTCAATATCTGTGGACAGAGGAAGAGATTAAAAAACAAGTCTGCCACCCAACTGCTCAATGACCATCATAAAAACACAATTCATACTGTATTTTATATAGCACATTTGGGTTTAGGGCACAGAGACTACACGTGTAAATTATGCAATGGGCTCTTCTTAGGTTATATGCGCAGCTGCACGTTTTTTGTAAGCGTTACCATCTCTGCTCCTCCTAGGTTTGGCAAATTGTAGGGTTATTATTGGGCCAGAAATGGTTGTGTCTATAACATCTCTGACCCAATAAACAGCAAAGAACGCATATGCCAGATATCCAGGGCGACTTCTGGGTCAATAGTACAAAATGCGATGCTAGTTAGGCCCTGTTCACATGGAAGATTTTGCAGGCATAAAAAATGTGCCTTAAAAATCCTTCAGTACCACAGGCAAAAAACACAGCGAAAAACGCTTTTCCTGCCTCCCATTTTTTTGAATTGGAGGTCAGTGGCAGAACCGCGGCAATAAAGAACATGCCTCTTTTTTAGCGAGCGGCTAAAGCACCCACCTGCCTGCACTCTCTTTGCCGGTTTTTTTTTTTAAGAGCATGTCGCTTTTTTAACCCGAAAAACGAAGACAAACGCCTCCGCCACCCATTGAAATCAGTGGGAGGAAATTTCTGACGTTTTTGGGCGCAGATTACACGGCAAAAAAACTCTGTGTGAACCAGGCCTAATAGTGCACGAGGGATGGCCAGGACAAGGATGTTTACGCTGTGCTAGATAGCTGCTCCTCAGAGGTTGTAAGGCTGGAATCACACATGCAGTTTGTGGCCATTTTTTCTTTATTTTTTTTATACCAAACAGAAATAGACCCAAAAGAGAGGAAACAGATCAGTCTTTCCTTTATACATTTCCTTCTTTTTGGATTCACTTCTGGCTTTGCTTCTGCATTCTTTTAGTACAGCCAGATGTTACATTAACGTCTACTGTAAAATAGATAGGATTCCTTATATGACTTCAAAAAGACCACAGAAGAAACGCATGCACAAAACGACATGAAATGCAAAACGCCACAAAAAAATAAATAAAAAAACGCATGTTACATTTGAAAAACACGAGCATTTTTAGGAGCCTTTTGGTGCAGTTTACATTGCCAGACTTTTTCTGTGTATGAAGGAGGCCTAAGGGTGGTTTCACACATACGTGGTAATTTATCAACCTTTCTATGCCAGTTTTCCTGCGAAGAAAATTCGCAAAAGTGGCCATAAGTCACTTGCCATTTTTGTGGAAAGAGTGTGTGAAAAGGGTGTGTGGCCTCATGGAAAGTGTGTGTGGCCACTGTGGCACGACAAATTTATTATAATTTATGCCAGAAAACTAGCGTAAACTATAATGGAAAGCCACGCCAGCTCCTAATGGTGTAGATTTCACTCTATGGGGCGTAGCAAGCTAGAGGCCCACACCAGGCCTCGTATCCTCTCCCCCCGTCCCGATCAGAATAACCCCTACCCATTGGACAGTTAAATAAATAAAAAAATCGTATACTCGCCTGTCCGTTTCTCTACTACCCTCTGGCTACCACATAACTCCAGCGCCGCTCATACAATGTAATGATGCCGGGCAGTGTCTGGACGTTTTATCTGACGCAGCACGGATGACATTCAAGTGCTGCGTCACATAGAAGGCCCTCATGCCGCTCTTTTTTAACACGCAGTATGCTCTGGGTATGGCATTTTTAACAGACATTCTCCATTAGGCTTCTTTGTAAAACGTAAAAAATGGCTGAAAGAGAATGAATGTTAAAAATTGTCTGCATATGAAAGGCCTATGAAAAAACACCTGAAATTAATGTTGTTTTTTTGCAAGGCCAATAAAAGGGCACAGAAAAACTATGGGCCAGATTTACCAAATATATGCCAGTCTTACTCTAAAGTCCGCAGGAGTAAGATGCGACAAATTTATTAAGAGCTGCACGCCTCTTAAAAAAATGTAACGTATCTTGTGTAAATGCACCAGAAAGTGAAATCCACGCCAGCTACAAGCTGATTTCGGCGCATTTTTTCGCTATTATTTCCAGAAGGTTCTAGCATTAATTGTAGCAAATCTGTCAGGCCATTGGTGGCCCCCATTCCTTCCCGCTAGGCCTCATATACTTTTTTTTAAAGCGGCGTTAATGGCAGAAAACGGCTAAAAGTCACAAATTATTGCGCAGAAAATTGGTGTAAAGCCGTTCTTAAATTCCCCCCTATGCGTGAAGATCTCCTAGACCTCATGTGCCCCTGCTGAGAAATGAGGATGGGGCAACTGCCCACTTAATGCAAAGGTGCACATAAGTCTCCATCGTCATAAAAATATAAAAAGACAGGAAGAAATATTCCTAGGATGCCACAGCACTGCCTGCTCCTTACCCCAGCGGTCATCCTTCAGCAATATCTCCAGGGATTTCTTCTCCTCCACACCACGAAATCCAACTTTTTCATAGTACACAGACCGGAAATTTCTATGAGAATCTTCTGACATTTTTCCTACTAGCAAAAATAATATAAATACGACACACATGCGAGGTAAGGCTCTGTTCACATCTGCGATGGGGTCCCGTTCTGACATTCCGTCAGACTACGCTATTGCTTCCGGCAAAACTACGGATTCAGT
This sequence comes from Rhinoderma darwinii, assembly GCF_050947455.1. Taxonomy (NCBI): domain Eukaryota; kingdom Metazoa; phylum Chordata; class Amphibia; order Anura; family Rhinodermatidae; genus Rhinoderma; species Rhinoderma darwinii. The sequence goes on along the minus strand of NC_134691.1, from coordinate 147,391,472 downwards.
GCACAACAGAGACAAACGGAAACCATGGGCACCGGATCCGTCACCATTGAAATCAATGGTGATGGAAACGGAAACCTCTGATTGTTATGGCATATTCTTTATGTACATCTCGTAGATGCCCCTTAGGGATATCGGAGACTAGGCAGACCCCTTAAAGTGGCATTTCCATCTCTAACATTTATGGCATATCTATAGGACTTGCCAGAAGTATCTGATAGATGGAGGTCCCAGCTGTGGGACCCACAACTATCTAGAGATACGGAGTCCCCTGTCCCCGACTGGTAAAATTGCCGCTGCCCGCCACGTCCAGAGACTCGGTGGCAAGGTGACCGGAATTACAGAAATAGCCAAACTCTTTCTGCTGTGGCTGGCACACTGCTATGGGGGGGGCGACGACATGTGGCGGGCACACTACTGAAGGGATGCCTTATGAAGTGCACACACTCCTATGGTGGGCATCTGTAGCTGGCAAACTGAAATGGGGGGGGGGGGGTCTGTGACTGGCACACTGCTGAATATGGCATACTGCTATGGGGGGGCGTCTGTGACTGGCACACTGCTGAATATGGCATACTGCTATGGGGGGGCGTCTGTGAGTGGACCACTGCTATGGGGGCAATGATTTGCTATTCTTTTTAACTATCAGTCATAACATGAGGCACTCACGATCAGTCAGACATGGCGATGGCAGGCAGGACCGCACCGGGGGGCAGATGACAGCCTCCTCAGCTTCTGTACATCTGCTGCCTTCCTCTGATATATACTTCCTGGGTATTACAGCGTCATAGGACGGCAGCCGATGAGGGTCAAACTTCCATCCTGAGTAACGCACAGCGCCGGAATATAACGAGCTGCGGGAGATCCCGGGATTATATGAAGCACCGCAGGAAGGAAGCAGGAATTTCTGTCAATGAATAGCTCCTTATGTGAGGCGTGATTACCGGGACATAGTTGGCATTACATCTCGCTCGGGTGCCAACTTGACGGAGAGCCATGACAGAGACTACTGATGATTATTTCATTTTAGGCCTCCTTCACACACAGACATTTTCTGGCGTTTTAAACTGCATAAAAAAACCACTTCTGAAAATGCTAGTGTTATTAAAATGAAACATGCCTTTTTTTAAGACGTTTTTGGTGGTGTTTTTTGTGGTGTCATTTTGTATATGCTTTTTTTTCTGACACTTTAAAAGTCCTATAGAGAAGCCTATGGGAAAATGCCTGAAAAAAACAACCGCTATACCCAGAGCATGCTGCATTTGGAAAAGATGCCACTGGCCACAATATTTCCTCAAAACTCCACAAGCCAAAACGCAATTGTGTAGTGCATTTGATATTTTACTACAGACTTTACTATAACATCTGGCCCCACTAAAAAATGCCGTAAAATGCTGCGTGTGAATCCAGCCTTAGAGCTATGTTCACACGCTAAAGTAAAAACTGCTGTAAAATACGGAGCTGTTTTCAAGGGAAAACAGCCTCTGATTTTCAGCTGTTTTTAAAGCATCAAACATTTTTTGGAGCTGTTTTTCTATTGACACAATGAAAAACGGCTCAAAAAGTGACGTGCACTTATTTTTACGCGCCGTTTTTTTACGCCCCGTTTTTTCACGCCCTGTAGAACGCCTGAAAACATAGCGTTTGAACATACCCTCAGGGCGACATGCTCTTTTCCTGTAGTGTGGTTTTATAGTGGAGAAGCACAGATTATATAGTGTTGTTCAGTCCACGTCAATATGGACTAGGGATTAGGAGATTACCGTCTCTAAAATTAGTATATACACCAATCAGACATAACATGAAGACCACCTATCTAATGGTGTGTAGGTCGCCCTTGTTACGCCCAAACAGCTCTGACCCGTCGAAACATGGACTTCGTAAGACATCTGAAGGTGTCCTGTGGTATCTGGCACCAAAACGTTAGCAGCAGATTCTTTAACCGGTTCAGGCCCAGGCTATTTTGAGCCTTCAGGACCAGACACGGTAAAGCCATTTTTAGCAGTAGTTAGTTTAACGGCCACAACTTTTATATTTGTTGGGCTAGCGGCGTGATTTTTGCAGCGGTTTTTTTTTCTTCATCACATCGACTTTAAGAACTGACTGTTCACTTTGTGCCCAATATATCCCACCTCTTGACAGGCACCATTGTAACAAGATAATGTTATTCACTTTAATGCCCCACAAGAGTTCCCACGTATACAGTGCCAGCCACAATGACTCTTATACAGTCCAAGTCAAAGAGTGCCCCCACAGACAGTGCCAGAATACACCCAAAAGCAGTACCAGTCAGAGAGTACCCTAATAAACGTTCTGTCAAAATGCCACCATAAGCAGTGCCAGTCAGAGTGCCCCTATAAAGAGGTGTTCGGTATCCCATAATGCTGCATTGACGCTCTCTTGCCACTTCTTCAGCCCTGATCTTTGTTAGAAGTCATCAGCGCTGAAGTGAGTTATTGGTATGAATAAACTGATCAGGAACGAGTGTCTGACCACGAAACGGCTGTAGGCCAGATGGAGCGCTCCTTTTTATTTGTGCTTTGCATCCATGTGAATAAAGAAGTGATTTTAAATAGAATGGTGAGTGCTGCAGTGATTTTGGCATCTTGTTTGGAACAGATCAGTTACGACTACTCCTGCTGTACATCCAAAGTCCTGCTCTGCTGTGGGTCTGGGACGTCACCCCTCATTGCATTAAACTTCCAGGCAATCCAGCAGTAGATGCATTTGACTTCCAGGACCACAACATTCCCTATCCCTGGAGTTTGTATTGCTGTTATCCCCCATTACTCAGCGAGGAAAACACAGCTGCAAAACCACATAGAAACAAATCTAAGGGTATGTGCACACACACTAATTACGTCAGTAATTGACGGACGTATTTCGGCCGCAAGTCCCAGACCGAACACAGTGCAGGGAGCCGGGCTCCTAGCATCATAGTTATGTACGACGCTAGGAGTCCCTGCCTCTCCGTGGAACTACTGTCCCGTACTGAAAACATGATTACAGTACGGGACAGTTGTCCTGCAGCGAGGCAGGGTCTCCTAGCATCGTACATAAGTATGATGCTAGGAGCCCGGCTCCCTGCACTGTGTTCGGTCTGGGACTTGCGGCCGAAATACGTCCGTCAATTACGGACGTAATTAGTGTGTGTGCACATACCCTAAGTCTTCAGAAGAGAAATAATGTTGTTTTTTTTTACATGTAGCTATTTATTTCCGTTTTTTTAAACCGTCTTTGGGGCTGACGCAAACTTCCTTCCTGTATTTTCTGTATAGACAGTGCCGCTGGGTGTGTGTGCGTTGTGGCATCTGCAATAAATGGGAATTAAAGGGGTATTTCCATTGACCCCGGGACTCCTAGTAATTCCGGAGCAATGGGACACAAACGTTTTGGGACACAATTTTCACTGTAATTATCAGCATCACAGCACCTATCAGATTAGTTAGGAGATTGGGCATTACTAAACTAGTGACAGATCCTCTTTAAAGAGAACATTTCACCGCCCCATACATGTGCAGCATGTAATGGGGAGGGCTGCATAAACCCTGGGGCACTTTAATTTTTTTCCTATTCTCCTTTATTTAGATATCAGTGCCGTTATATTTGGCGCCCGATATTTAAATAACCCCCTGAACTGTCAATGGGGCGTGTAATTGGCAAGGGGTGTGTAACATCGCTGTGACACTGTCCAATCAGCTACGGACAGTGTCACAGCAAGAGCTGGAGCGGGGAGCGCGTGTGCGCACGCACTCACTCTTCAGTTCTCGTCAGACAAGACTGTGTGATCTTGCACGAGAGATCACAGTCTTGTTCTTGTTTGCCGAGAGCTGAAGAGTGAGTGCGAGCGTGTGCGCGCACACACACGCTCTCCAGCTCTTGCTCTGACACTGTCCGTAGCTGATTGGACAGTGTCACAGCGATGTTACACGCCCCCTTGCCATTACACGCCCCATTGACAGGTCAGGGGGTTATTTAACCAGTTCAGGACCGGGCTATTTTGCGCCTTCAGGACCAGACACCGTTTAGCCCTTTTTAGCACGTGTTAGTTAAATGGCTATAACTTTTTTATTTGTTGGGCTAACTACGTGATTTTTGCGGCGTTTTTTCCGTAGACAATGCAGGTTTCTTTTTTTATCCTTTTTATACACACCTTTTTGCTATTTTATAATTTGTATTCATAAAGTTTGAAAATAATAGTAAAAAAATAAGCTTTTTTACGTTTCAGCTATTTTTTTTTGGTAATAACATAGTTTTACCCTAAAATAGACCTTTTATTTGTGATAGTCATTGTCTACCGTAAATTTTAATATATTACATGTCTATATTAGGGTAATTGGGTCAGCGCTAGCGTTACAACAATGATTGCCGGGAGGGGAACGTTTTTTTTGGGGTGGGTATTTTATGTGTATTTATTATAAAAAAAAATTTGCACTTTACTTTACTATTTTTTTATTACTATGGTCTGTCCCTCAAAGGACAAAAAAGACCTTTGGGGAACTTTATATATTTTTTTTCTTTCTTTTACACCATGTTTTTCCACTGTAACTGGAGCTGCACAGCAGCCCCAGTTACAGGGGAAATCAGCCCTCTCATAGTGACGATTGTCACTAATAGGGCTGTGCTAGGTCTAGTAAGACCCAGCAGCAGTCTGTCAGTAACGGCACCCGGCGATCATGTGACCAGTCACATGACCACCGGGAGGAATAGAGACAGCGGCGCGGCTGCTTCCTCTATTCCTATACACAGCGTTCATTGAGCGCTGTGTACAAGTGATCAGAGAAGATAGAAGCAGCGAAAGCTGCTTCTATCCTCTCCTCAGGGTCCCCGGCAGTCACTGACAGCCGGAGACCCGACATTCAGCTGCCCGATCGCGCGGGCAGCAAGTTAAAACCCAAGCCGTAAAAAGTCTATGGCTCGGGTTTTAAGGACCCTGACCACTGGCCGTAAAAACACAGCCAGCGGTCGGGAACCAGTTAAATATCGGTCGCCAAATATAACGGCACTGATATCTAAATAACGGAGGAGGATAGGAAAAAAATTAAAGTGCCCCAGGGTTTGTACAACCCTGCCTATTACATGCTGCACTCAGCTGCACATGTATGGGCAGGTGAAAGGTTCGCTTTAAGGACAGCAAAGGGAAGGTAATGGAGTTGCCATCACAAAGCCCTGACCTTAATCCTAAAGAAAATGTAGCAAAGAAAACGAGCAAAGAGGCCTACAAACCTGACTCTGTTACACCAGTTCTGTCACAAGGAATGGGCCAAAATTTCAGCAATTTATTATGAGAAGCTTGTGAAAGGCGATTCTAAGGGTATGTTCACACGTAGTCAACAAAAACGTCTGAAAATCCAGAGCTGTTTTCAAGGGAAAACAGACCCTGCTTTTCAGACGTTTTTTTACCAACTCTAATTTTTCGCTGCGTTTTCACGCCGTTTTCGCGGCGTTTTTTACGTCCGTTTTTGGCACTGTTTTCATTGGAGTCTATGAGAAAACAGCTCCAAAAACGTCCAAAGAAGTGTCCTGCACTTCTTTTTACGAGGCGTAATTTTACGCGTCGTAATTGCCGTACGACGCGTAAAATTACGCGTCGTGTGGACAATACAGCGTTATACCCATAGAAAGTAATGGGCAGATGTTTGACGACGTATTTGAGACGTATTTCCAGAGGTAAAACGAGGCAAAATACGCCTCGTATACGTCTGAAATTTGGCCGTGTGAACATACCCTAACGCTGTATTGTTCCCACGACGCGTCATTTTACGCGTCGTACGGCAATTACGACGCGTAAAATTACGCCTCGTAAAAAGAAGTGCAGGACACTTCTTTGGACGTTTTTGGAGCTGTTTTCTCATAGACTCCAATGAAAACAGCTCCAAAAACGGACGTAAAAAACGCCGCGAAAACGGCGCGAAAAACGCAGCGAAAAATGCGAGTTGCTCAAAAAACGTCTGAAAATCAGGGGCTGTTTTCCCTTGAAAACAGCTCCGTATTTTCAGACGTTTTTGGTCACTACGTGTGCACATACCCTTAACGTGCGACCCAAGTTAGACAATTTAAAGGCAATGCTATCAGATACTAACCAAGTGTATGTAAACAGCTTAGCCACTGGGAATGTGATGAAAGAATAAAAGTATAACAAGATCGCAGTGTGAAGTCCGCTAGAGGGACTTAAAATATGATTAAATTCAGTTTAAAAAGGGTAATTAAGAAAAAGAAAAAGTGTTCACAATAAAAACAAAATAAAACAATTTTTTCGCATAAAAAGTTTTTTTATTTGCAAATAAGTGGTGTCGCCATGATCATAACGACCCATATGGTAAAGTCAACACAATATTTTACCACACGTTGAACGGTGTCAAAAAAACGGAGAAAACAAGAGTTTTTTTCCCATTTATCCCCACATAAATATGATGAGTCTGGATTCACACACAGCGTTTTGCTGAACTTCGTGCGTTTTGTGGTGCATTTTTTTAGTGCGGCTAGATTTTACAATAAAGTCTAGAGTAAAATATCAAATACACTACACACAACTGCAGTATGGTTTGTGGTATTTTTGAGACAATTTTGTGGTCAGTGGTGCTTTTTTTCTGAACGCAGCATGCTCTGGGTATGGCATTTTCCCCTTAGGCTTCTCTATATAACTTAAAAAACGGTAGAAAAGAAACGTACAAAATGACACCCAATGAAAAACGCCTTAAAAAAAGTTTCTTTTATAGAAGCATTTTTTTCTGCAGTTTGAAATGTCAGAAATTTTGTGTAAAGGAGGCCTAATAAAGGTTAATCAATAATGTATCACAAAATGATTCTATTAAAAAATATGACTCGTCTCGCAAAAAACAAGCCCACATACGGCTACATTAACAGAAACATCAAAAAGTAATGGCTCTTGGAATGCAATAGCATAAAAACAATTTTTCTTCATACAATTTGCTATTATGCAACATTAGTAAAACAAAATATAAAATAAATAACTATCATTCGGTATTTCCGTAATTGCACCAACCAATAGAATAAAGTAAACGTTATTAATGCTGCACCGTTATCCCCCCCCCCCCCAAAAAAAAGCTAATAATTTTATCAGTAATCCTTGTTACCCCAAAACGGCAATATTAAAGAATAAGACTTGCCTCTCAAAAAACAAGCCCTCATACAGTTACATCAACAGAAAAATGCAGTTTGATACAAAAAAATTCTCCCTTTTTTTGTGCGCTCCGGTGCTCCTCAGTTATTTGACCCGGTAAAAAAGAATCTTACCCAGGTAGCGAAGCGCAGTTAGGAAAAAATATATATATTGTTATAAAAGAAAGCTGCAACGCGTTTCGACTTTGTACTAAAGTCTTCATCATGCATGACGGATGAAGACTTTAGTACATAGTTGAAACGCGTTGCAGCTTTCTTTTACAAAAATAAATATATACGGTATATTTTTTTCCAACGCAAAGAGCCAAGCCAGTTCAGATCCAGTATCATCTCCCAAGGCCAGCAAACTGTGATTCCCAGAGTCATGCGACGCAACATGCGACAAAATTGAGTGCCTATGAACCAGCACAACTTGACAGGGTGAGCTGCTAATTCTCATATATATATATATACACAGTGAAGGAAATAAGCATTTGACCTCTTGCTGATTTTGTAAGTTTGCCCACTGTCAAAGTCATGAACAGTCTAGAATCTTTAGGCTAGGTTAATTTTACCAGTGAGAGATAGATTATATATATAAAAAAAATAAAAAATCACATTGTCAAAATTATATATATTTATTTGCATTGTGCACAGAGAAATAAGTATTTGATCCCCTACCAACCATTAACCCCTTCAGGACCAAGCTCATTTTGGCCTTCAGGACCAGACCCATTTTTTCAAATCTGACATATTTCACTTTATGTGGTAATAACTCCGGAACGCTTTTACCTATCAAAGCGATTCTGAGATTGTTTTCTCGTGACACATTGGACTTTATGATAGTGGAAAAATGTGGTCGACAAATTCAATATTTACCAGTGAAAAACACCAAAATGTGGTGAAAAATTGCAAAAATTAGCATTTTTCTAAATGTAAATGTATCTGCTTGTAAGACAGGCAGTTATACCACACAAAATTGTTGCTAATTAACATCCCCCATATGTCTACTTTAGATTGGCATAGTTTTTTGAACATCCTTTTATTTTTCTATGACATCACAAGGCTTAGAACTTTAGCAGCAATTTCTCACATTTTCAAGAAAATTTCAAAAGGCTATTTTTACAGGGGGCAGTTCAGTTGTGAAGCGGCTTTTAGGGCCTTATATATTAGAAACCGCCAAAAAGTCACCCCATTTTAAAATCTTCACCCCTCAAAGTATTCAAAACAGCATTTAGAAAGTTTCTTAACCCTTTAAACGTTTCACAGGAATTAAAGCAACGTAGAGGTGAAATTTTCAAATTTCATTTTTTTTTGCAGAAATTCATTTTTATTCTATTTTTTTTGTAACACAGAAGTTTTTACCAGAGAAACGCAACTCAATATTTATTGCCCAGATTCTGCAGTTTTTAGAAATATCCCACATGTGGCCCTAGTGTGGTAATGGACTGAAGCACCGGCCTCAGAAGCAAAGGAGCACCCAGTGGATTTTGGGCCTCCTTTTTATTAGAAAATATTTTTAGGCACCATGTCAGGTTTCAAGGGCTCTTTCGGTGCCAAAACAGTGGAAATCCACCAAAAGTGACCCCATTTTGGAAACTACACCCCTTGAGGAAATTATCTAGGGGTATAGTGAGCATTTTGACTCCGCAGGTTTTTTGCAGAAATTATTGGAAGTAGGCCGTGAAAATAAAAATCGTCATTCTTTCAAAGATTATATAGGTTTAGCTAATTTTTTCTAATTTCCACGAGGACTAAAGGAGAAAAAGCACCACAACATTTGTAAAGCAATTTCTCCCGAGTAAAACAATACCCCACATGTGGTTATAAACGGATGTTTGGACACACGGCGGAGCTTAGAAGGGAAAGAGCGCCATTTGGCTTTTGGAGCTCAAATTTAGCAGGAATGGTTTGCGCAGGCCATGTCGCATTTGCAAAGCCCCTGAGGTACCAAAACAGTGAAAACGCCAAAAAAGTGACTCCATTGAGAAAACTACACCCCTTGAGGAATCCATCTAGGGGTGTAGTGAGCATTTTGCCCCCACAGGTGTTTCATAGATTTTATTAGAATTGGGCAGTGAAAATAAAAAAAATCCTTTTTCTTCAATAAGACGTAGCTTTAGCTCCAAATTTTTAATTTTCTCAACAAATAAAGGAAAAAAAGAACCCCAACGCTTGTAAAGCAACTTCTCTGGAGTACGGTAATACCCCACACGTGGTTGTAAAATGCTATTTGGGCACACGGCAGGGCTCAGAAGGGAAGGAGCGCCATTTGCTTTTGGTGTACAGATTTTGCTGCATTTGGTTTCTGGTCGCTATGTTGCATTTGCAAAGTCCCTGTGGGACCAAAACAGTGGATCCCCCCCAGAAGTGACCCCATTTTGGAAACAACACCCTCAAGGTATTCACCTAGGGGTGTAGTGAGCATGTTAACCCCACAGGTGTTTTGCAGAAATTCGTGTGCACACGATGTGGGAGAATGAAAATGGGAATTTTTCCTTAGATACGCCAATATGTGGTGCCCGGCTTGTGCCACCATAACAAGACAGCTCTCAATTATTATGCGGTGTTTCCCGGTTTTAGAATCACCCTACATGTGGCCCTAATCTTTTGCCTGGACATTCGACAGGGCTCAGGAGTGAAAGAGTACCATGTAAAATTGAGGCCTAATTTGGCGACTTATAAAGTATTGGTTCACAATTGCAGAGGCTTTGATGTGAAATAATAAAAGAAACCCCTGAGAAGTGACCCCATTTTGGAAACTGCACCCCTCAAGGCATTTATTAAGAGGTGTAGTGAGCATTTTCACCCCACGTGTCTTTTCCATAAATGATTGCGCTGCGGAAGGTACAAATTAAAATGTTTCCCTAGATATGCCAATTCAGTGTCAAATATGTCATGACCAGCTTGTGCCACTTTTTTTTTTATATACACTGTTCACCGTACGTTATAAACTACATGTTACCTTTATTCTGCGGGTCAGTACGATTCCGGCGATACCAAATTTATAGAACTTTTTTATAACTTTTTGCACAATAAAATTACTTTTGCAAAGAGAATGTATTTTTTCTGTCGCCAAGTTGTGAGAGCCATAACTTTTACATTTTTTTCATCGATGGAGCTGTGTGAGGGCTTGTTTTTTTGCGAGACGAGGTATAGATTTTATCGGTACCATTTTTGGATACATGCGACTTTTTGATCACTTTTTTTTTTAGTTTTTGGAAGACAGTGACCAAAAAAACAGTAATTATGGCAGTGTTTTTGAGGTTTTTTTTTACGGCGTTCACTGCGCTGGATAAATAACATAATATTTTTATAGATCAGGTCGTTACGGTCGCTGCAATACCAAATATGTATGGCTTTATTATTTTTTTCAATAATAAATGACTTGATAAGGGAAAAAGGGTGATTGTGTTTTGTGTTATTATTTGAAACTTTTATTGTATGTTTTCCAACTTTTATTTTTACTTTTTTTACACTTTTTTTTACACTTTTCTTTAGTCCCAGTAGGGGACTTGAATGTCCAACTGTTTGTTTGATGTTCTAATACATTGCACTACCTATGTAGTGCAATGTATTGGAACTGTCAGTTGTTCACTGACAGCAAGCCGATCAGGCTCTGCCTCTGGGCGGGGCCTAATCAGCTTACGTAATGGCAGACAGGAGTCCATTGTTAGGGCTCTTGTTGCCATGGTAGCAGTCGCCAGCCTTGCCATCGCATGGCAAGGCTGCCGATTTTCTACAAACCTCTAGGATGCAGCGATCACAATGGATCGCTGCATCGAAGGGGTTAATGCCAGGAATCGGAGCTAGCTCCGGTTCCTGGCGATAGATCGGGGTGTCCGCTGTAACATACAGCGGACACCCACTGCTGATAACGCCGGCTCAGCTTCTGAGCCGGAAGCTGAGCCGGCGCCATCTTGCCGATGTTACCGGAAGCCTCCTGGGCCCCGCCGACGACGGGGCATAGGAGGATTCCGTTACAGGCTGAACGGGAGGTAAGCATTAGCCCTCCGATCGCCTTTGCAGCCACCGGCAACCCAGCGATCACGTTGCTGGGGTGCCGGTGGCTATAAACTCCTCACATGCTGCGATCTCTATTGAACGCAGCATGTGAGGGGTTAATCGGTCGGATCGGAGGCTAGCTCCGGTCCTGGCCGATACCTTAGGGTGCCAGCTGTAACATACAGCTGTCACCCGGTGGTGATGTCGCTGGCTCAGCTCCTGAGCCAGCTTCATCTCCATGACGTACATTTACGTGAAAAGGCGGTAAGCCACCGATTTTAATGACGTTTATATACGTGATCCGGCGGGAAGGGGTTAAGAGTTCAGCCTCCTCCAGACCAGTTACACGCTCCAAATCAACTTGATGCCTGCATTAAAGACAGCTGTCTTACATAGTCACCTGTATAAAAGACTCCTGTCCACAGACTCAATTAATCAGTCTGACTCTGACCTCTACAACATGGGCAAGACCAAAGAGCTTTCTAAGGATGTCAGGGACAAGATCATAGACCTGCACAAGGCTGGAATGGGCTACAAAACCATAAGTAAGACGCTGGGTGAGAAGGAGACAACTGTTGGTGCAATAGTAAGAAAATGGAAGACATACAAAATGACTGTCAATCGACATCGATCTGGGGCTCCATGCAAAATCTCACCTCGTGGGGTATCCTTGATCCTGAGGAAGGTAAGAGCTCAGCCGAAAACTACACGGGGGGAACTTGTTAATGATCTCAAGGCAGCTGGGACCACAGTCACCAAGAAAACCATTGGTAACACATTACGTCGTAATGGATTAAAATCCTGCAGTGCCCGCAAGGTCCCCCTGCTCAAGAAGGCACATGTACAGGCCCGTCTGAAGTTTGCAAATGAACATCTGGATGATTCTGAGAGTGATTGGTAGAAGGTTCTGCGGTCAGATGAGACTAAAATTGAGCTCTTTGGCATTAACTCAACTCGCCGTGTTTGGAGGAAGAGAAATGCTGCCTATGACCCAAAGAACACCATCCCCACTGTCAAGCATGGAGGTGGAAACATTATGTTTTGGGGGTGTTTCTCTGCTAAGGGCACAGGACTACTTCACCTCATCAATGGGAGAATGGATGGAGCCATGTACTGTCAAATCCTGAGTGACAACCTCCTTCCCTCCACCAGAACATTAAAAATGGCTCGTGGCTGGGTCTTCCAGCACGACAATGACCCGAAACATACAGCCAAGGCAACAAAGGAGTGGCTCAAAAAGAAGCACATTAACCCCTTAGTGACCAGCCCATTTTAGGCCCTAATGACCAAGCTATTTTATTCGTTTTTCTATAGTCGCATTCAAAGAGCTATAACTTTTTAATTTTTTCGTCTACATAGCTGTATGAGGACTTGTTTTTTGCGGGATTAGTTGTACTTTTTAATAGCACCATTTTAGGGTACATAGAATTTTTTTATTAACTTTTTTTGGGGGAATTATAAAAAAAACCTGAAATTCCACCATTGTTCTATGCGTTTTTAAATTGACGCCGTTCACTGTGCGACGTAAATAACATGTTACCTTTATTATATGGGTCGGTACGATTACGGCGATACCACATATGTAGAGGTTTTTTATGTTTTACGACTTTTGCACAATAAAAACACTTTTGAACTAAAATTATTTGTTTTTGCATCGTTGCTTTCCAAGAGCCGTAACTTTTTTATTTTTCCATCAATGTAGTGATTTTTTCGACTTGTTTTTTGCGGGACGAGACGTAGTTTTGATTGGTACTGTTTTGGGGTGCATGGGACTTATTGATTCATTTTTATGATGACGTTTTTGGGGGCAATGGAAAAGAAATTGCAATTTCGCCATTGTTTTTTGCGTTTTTTTTTACGGTGTTCACCTTGCGGTTTAAATTACATATTACTTTATTAATGGAGTCATTACGGTCGCGGCGATACCATATATGTGTACTTTTATTTATTTTTTACACTTTTACTAAATAAAACCACTTTTTATGGAAAAAAATGGTTTTATTTATTTTTTTACTGTACTTTTTATTAATAATCTTTATTTCACATTGGTGACTTATTTTATTAGTCCCACTAGGGGACTTTACTGTGCGATCTTCCGATCGCTGCTATAATACTTTGGTATACTTCGTATACCAGAGCATTATTGCCTGTCAGTGTAAATCTGACAGGCAATCTGTTAGGACGTGCCTCCGGCTGCCATGACACCCCATCGGAGACCCGCGATTGCATTCGCGGGCCGCCGATGGGTGACAGAGGGAGCTCACTCCCTCTGTAAACAAAGTTAAATGCCGCGGTAAACTTCGATTGCGGGTGTTGGAGCAGGAGCTCAGCTGTCATCAGACAGCTGAGCCCCGGCTCCAGCCTGTACGGGAGACCCGTGCAGGACTTAGACTAGGCTCACGTGAAAAGGAGTCAGCCTAGCCTAAGGCCCCTTAGTGACGAACGTTAAAAGGCGTATTGGTGGTCACTAAGGGGTTAAGGTCATGGAGTGGCCTAGCCAGTCTCCAGACCTTAATCCCATCGAAAACTTATGGAGGGAGCTGAAGATCCGAGTTGCCAAGCGACAGCCTCGAAATCTTAATGATTTACAGATGATCTGCAAAGAGGAGGGGGCCAAAATTCCATCTAACATGTGTGCAAACCTCATCCTCAACTACAAAAAACGTCTGACTGCTGTGCTTGCCAACAAGGGTTTTGCCACCAAGTATTAAGTCTTGTTTGCCAAAAGGATCAAATACTTATTTCTCTGTGCACAATGCAAATAAATATATATAATTTTGACTATGTGATTTTCTTATATATAATCTATCTCTCCCTGGTAAAATTAACCTAGCCTAAAAATTCTAGACTGTTCATGTCTTTGACAGTGGGCAAACTTACAAAATCTGCAAGGGATCAAATACTTATTTCCTTCACTGTATATATTTCTCACCTAACAGGCTTTTACTTTTTCAACTCTACCTCACCTTCTCTGTTGCTCCACTGTTGCAGAACCCCACAATCACATGTTATATATAGCTCACATTTAGATCTATTTTCATTTGTTTATCTCAAAACCAAATAACTACTAGTACATACCTCCCAACTTTCAAGTATCACAAAGAGGGACAACTGATGCGGCGTGCGCCATGTCAATTTTTTTTCTTTTAAGCCACGCCTCTAATCCCACCCAATCCCCGCTCATACACACCCGATTCAGCACACACAGTATCATGCTCCCATAGTGCCCTCCACACAGTATAATACCAGATACCTGCCCCTACACAGTATAATACCCCTAGCTGCCACCATACAGTATAATGCCACCATAGCTGCCACCATACAGTATAACGCCCCATAGATGCACCCATACAGTATAAGGCCAACACAGATGCCCCCATACAGTATAATACCCACATAGATTCTCTCATGCTGTATAATGCCCACACAGATGCCCCATGCAGTATAATGCCCAAATTCCCCCATACAGCATAATACCCCATGCAGCATAATGCCCCAATAGCTTCCCCATAGAGTAAAATGCCCATACAGATGCCCCATACAGTAAAATGCCCCATAACTGCCCTACAGTATAAAGCCCCATAGCTGCCCCATACAGCTTAAATGGGCGGGAGCCGCAAAAAGAATGTGCCTGGAGACACAAGAGTTTCTAAAATCATAAAATACTGTCCTGTGGCTTCTTCTCCTCTGCAGTGCTCCGCTCCAGTGTGTCTGCTACTCTCTGCTCCCTCGCTCCAGGCAGACTGCTGCGCAGGTAGCGTCGTTGCAAGGGGCGTGGCTGGCAACAGATAGGGTCTGGGGCAGGGTGGGCCATTGCTCAGACCGCCCGGGACAGCGATGAAAAACCGGGATGGTTGGGAGCTATGCTAGTATTATTCAGGGATGATTGCAATATAAACCATCAACGCCCATACTAATGTATTGCACTATATCGTAATTTTTATAGACTTCTGTTAAGCCCTGACACAGGCAGGGCTTAGCAGAGGCAGAGTGAAGGCAGCCCTGGGGGCCTTCATTAGGCCCCTGGGCTGCCATAACAAACATCGTCATCCCCCGATCTCACTGCGGGGGGTTCGATGAGCTGTCGGAGGGGCCGTCCCCCACTTTTCAACGCCTCAGATTCTGTGGTCGTGATTGACCGCAGCATTTGAGGGGTTAAAGTCCTGGGTGTCCGCTATAGAATACAGCTGACACCCGCAGCATATGGAGCACGTGAGCGCGCTCCAAACATCACCCCCTGCACCCGGATGTAATAGCACATCCGGGTGCACGAAGGGGTTAAAGACTTTGTATATATTTAATCGTGCACAGGAAATTATGTCACATATTTTATACTATATAGAGTGCGCACTGAATTTATGTAACCATGCTTGAAAAAGACCCATGTTGGGTTGAAATATTGCAAGTGTTTTTATGCTTGGTGAATAAAAACAAAAACACTTATGTGGATTATCTTAAGTGCTGCAGTTCCTTTCTTCAAATTGTTTATAATGTGTGCGATAGGCTGTCTGAGCACATGTCACTCGTTGTTTCCATGTTTAAAAGGGGCGATTTATCAGAGTTGCAAAAAGGGATGATTATTGGCTTTCGGGCCAAGGGTGGCAGTATTTCTCAAACAGCGCAGTTTGTGAACTGTTCGCGTGCTGCTGTGGTGAAAGTGTATCGTGAGTGGACAAATGGCACCATTGGGAATAACCGACATGGAAACTGCGGAGCACCATGTGCCATTGATGTGAGAAGTGAACGTCGGCTACGAAGGTACGCGAGGGCCGAACGAAATGCTACAGCGGAGCAGCTCACCGTGAAAATCAACCTGTGGGCTACCAGACGTGTGTGTCTAAAACAACAGTTCGGCAAACCCTACAGTGTATGGGGCTCCGAAGAAGACGGATGGTCACTTCTCTTATGCTAACAAAGGTGCATCGGAAAAAAGGCTTTAATTTGCACGCCATTATTGGAATTGGACCACCGATGATTGGCAAAGGGTTGCCTTCTCTGATGAGTCACGTTTTCTGCTTCATCTAACGGATGAACATTGGAGAGTCAGGTGAAAAAACACCAGAGAACAAACACGCTGCATCCATTGCTGGAAGAACACAAGCTGGTGGCGGCAGCGTTCTGGTCTGGGGAATTTTTCATGGCATTCTCTGGGCCCACTCATCTATGATGTGGAAGGCACTCTGAACCGATTTGGGTATGAATCCATCGTTGCAGATCACGTCCACCCATAAATGCTGTTTGTCTTCCCTGGGGAAGATGTAATCTTCCAGCAAGACAATGCGACATGTCACACAGCTAGAAATGTCCGACAGTGGTTGGAAGAGCACGATCAAGACTTCCAAGTACTTCCCTGGCCTCCTAATTTGCCAGACTTGAACCCAATTGAGTATCTGTGGGACCACCTCAATCATCCTATTCGCCACCTCGATCATCTTATTCGCTCTATGAATCCTCCCCCCACACACCCTCCAGCAAATGTGGGATGCACTGCAGTCAGCATGGCTCCAGATACCTGAGACAACCTACCAGCATCTTATTGAGTCACTTCCAGCCGTCTAGCTGCTGTCCATGCTGCACACGGCGGTTACTCTGGATATAGCCAGAGGCGTAGCTAGGTTCTCCAGCACCCGGGGCAAAGATTCAGTTTGGTGCCCCCCCAACCTCTTTCCCGACATGTCCTTCCCTCTCACCGGGGCGTTTTCTCTACCAATCAATGACGTGTCATTTCTTTTCCACATTTCTTTTTATGTAACTCGAGCATAAAAACATTTGTACATTTTACAAGCAATATAGTTCTATACACAACACCAGAACCAAGCTCAATACATATATACAGCCAGGGGCGTAGCTAAAGGCTCATGGGCCCCGATGCAAAAGTTCTTATTGGGCCCCCCCCCCCCGCAAACTCCTCATGGCCGACGGTCCGCAGCTTTCAGCTGCATCGCTGAGTCTCCTAAGTGACCCAACAATGCAGCACTAGCAGCCGGGGGCGTCACTAAGGCTGGGTTCACACACCCTATTTACGGACGTAATTCGGGCGTTTTAGCATAGAATTACGTCCAAAAATGCGGCTCAAAAGCGTTGGCAAACATCTGCCCATTCATTTGAATGGGTCTTACGATGTTCTGTGCCGACGGTAATTTTTTTTACGCGCCTCTGTCAAAAGGCGGCGCGTAAAAAAGACGCCTGCGTCAAAGAAGTGCCTGTCACTTCTTCAGACGTAAATGGAGCCGTTTTCCATGGACTCCATGGAAAAACAGCTCCAATTACGTCCGTAATGGACGCAGCGAAAAACGCCTGCACATGCCATTACGTCTGAAATTCCGGAGCTGTTTTCTCCTGAAAACAGCACCGTAATTTCAGCCGTAATGGACGCTGCCATGTGAACATACCCTGAGGGCTTAAAATGTCAGGGGAAATAGCCCCAATACATATGTGTCCGCCCCAACAAAAAAAAAGTGTGTATAGGAGACAGCAGAGCATATCTATAGCACTACTACCCTATAAATTATGGATAGGATTATATATATTATCTCAGCAGACAGTATCACACATCATAGGATTAGATACACAGCTCAGCAGACAGTATCACACGTGATAGGATTAGACACAGTGGCTCAGAAGGCAGTATCACACATGATAGGATTAGATACAGTGGCTCAGCAGACAGTATCAGACATGATAGGATTAGATACAGTGGCTGAGCAGACAGTATCACACATGATCGGATTAGATACAGTGGCTCGGAAGGCAGTATCACACATGATAGGATTAGATACAGCGGCTCAGCAGACAGTATCACACATGATAGGATTAGAGATAGGGCCCAGCAGACAGTATCACACATGATTGGATTGGATATAGGGCCCAGCAGACAGTATCACACATGATAGGATTAGATACAGTGGCTCAGCAGACAGTATCACACATGATTGGATTAGATATAGGGCCCAGCAGACAGTATCACACATGATAGGATTAGATACAGTGGCTCAGCAGAGAGTATCACACATGATAGGATTAGATACAGTGGCTCAGCAGAGAGTATCACACATGATAGGATAAGATACAGTGGCTCAGCAGAGAGTATCACATATGATAGGATTAGATACAGTGGCTCAGCAGACAGTATCACAATGATACGATTAGATACAGGGCCCAGCAGACAGTATCACACATGATTGGATTAGATACAGGGCTCAGCTCGCTGACATTGCGGCTCCAGCGCTGGACCCAGGAAAGGTAAGAATAATAATTTTGCTTCTTTATGTGTTACTGATTATTTTTGTGTGTTTGTGTTTTTTTTACAGGTTCGGTTGTTGGACTTCGGATTCGAGGACCTCAATGACGGCGTTTTTTTTATTCTCAATAAAATGGTTAATGGGGGTTGTGTTTTTTTATTTCAATAAAATATTTTTTCTATGTGCTTGTATCTTTTTAAACTTTATTATCACCGCCTTAGTAATGGCCGCTGGCTGATTGACAACCCTCCATTACTAAGGCGGGGCTTAATGTTAGCAGGTGCAGAGGCCAACACTAACCCCCATTATTACCCCGGTACCCACCGCCACCAGGGGTGCTGGGAAGAGCCGGGTACGATCCAGTACCTGACCATCTGTAGTGACGGGCAGGCACCGGGGTGGCCGCAGGCTGGTAGTATTAGGCTGGGGAAGGCCAAAAACAGTGGCCCCTACCACCCTGGTAATCAGTGGCGTAGCTATAGGGGTCGCAGCGGTCGCAGTTGCGACCGGGCCCCTAAGCCTGAGGGGCCCACGGGCCCCCCTCGCCACACTTAGAGTGTCCGTATCATTGCTTCTTAGATAAAATCGATCTTTACACAGCGCAGGTGCAGCAGCGTGTGTAATCCCCCTCCCTTCTTGTGCTCTGAGGCACTGGATTGGAGGAGATGGGAGGAGGAGTCTAGATACACACACTGCCGCACGCTGTGTAAGGAGAAGCTCCTGTCTCATCCCAGCTCGTTTCCCCCACATCCATGTGAGTTCTGGACAGGCGTCACTCATACAGTTAGGGTATGTGCACACACACTAATTTGGCCGCAAGTCCCGGACCGAACACAGTGCATTGAGCCGGGCTCCTAGCATCATACTTATGTACGATGCTAGGAGTCCCTGCCTCGCTGCAGGACAACTGTCCCGTACTGTAATCATGTTTTCAGTACGGGACAGTAGTTCCACGGAGAGGCAGGGACTCCTAGCATCGTATATAACTATGATGCTAGGAGCCCGGCTCCCTGCACTGAGTTCGGTCCACTACTTGCGGCCGAAATACGTCCGTCAATTACGGACGTAATTAGTGTGTGTGCACATACCCTTACATGGTCTTTCTTTAGTGGCTTTCCCTATACTGTTTGATCTTTGCTGTCTCTCTCTCTGTTCTTTCTATCCTGCAAATAGAGGACAGAACGGGAGGATTCAGCAGTGAGAGCAGCGCAGACAGGACACTGATAAGAGGTTACTGAGGGTCATAATTCATTACAGGACAGCTCAGCCTCCAGTTATCGGGAAGACACTGATAAGGGGGCTAGAGGTTACTGTGGGTCATGATTGCACATTACTGGAGGTCTGGAGCTGTGCTGTAATGTGAAGCTCACAGCTCTGCTATGCCAGTGTCTATTGGAAACTATAGATAATAAAGAGGCTGCTCCTACAGATTTGTTAGATAATATCTAGTATTAGTAGGCATTTTCTTAAGTTTTATTTTTTTTTACAGAATCATAAATGATCACCTATCCTTAGGATAAGTGATCATTTTGTTATCGCTGGGACTCACTGGCGTAGCTATAGGGGTCGCAGTGGTCGCAATTGCGACCGGGCCCCGAAGCCAGGGGGGCCCACAGCCCCCGCACCACATCAATAAAAAGTTACTATAGTAACTCGGGCCGCGGGCCCGTTACTATAGTAACAGACTGTACTTACCTTCCTGGTTCCGGATCGCAGCGGAGGTCCTGACGTCAAGCGCTGTGCGCAGCGCATGACGTCACAGCGCTATGCGCCGCGCACAGCATCGAGAGGACAGAACTTCTGCCGCGGCTGAAGAGGAAGGTAAGGTTAGCCCTGACAGGCGGGGTCCGACTCCCGGGAACCGCCAATCAGCTGTTTTGAAGGGGCCGCAGCACTCGTACTAGAGCTGCTTCCCCTTCATTCCGGTCACACTGTGAATCGGTGTCAGAGATTCACAGTGTGAGCGAGTAGTGAAATGAAGGGGAAGCAGCTCTAGTACGAGTGCTGCGGCCCCTTCAAAACAGCTGATTGGCGGGTCCCGGGAGACGGACCCCGACACATCAGCTATTGATGGCCTATCCTGAGGATATATCCAAAGCAGAAAATTACCACAGCACTGGACCACAAGTGGGTGCACGCCTCAATAGGACCGGATCCGCGGTCCCCAATATCAGATAGACAAAATAGACGAGGAGACAGCACTTCACATGCTTGAGAAAGGTCCTGCTGGACTGAAACGTTGCACGGGTGATTAAAAAGCTGACATATGTTGGAAATGCTGTCTCCTCGTCTATTTTGTCTATCCTGAGGATAGGCCATCAATGTTTAGGGACTGCACAACCCCTAAGCCTACGATGTAGCAGGCTTAGGGGGCCCATGAGACAGGATCACAGATTGTGTGATACTGTCTGCTGGGCCCTGTATATAAGCGTACCACACTGTAGGTTTAGATACAGGGCCCCAGCACACAGTAATCTTATACTGTATAACATTACTGTCTGCTGGACCCTGTATCTAAGCCTACGTTGTGGTAGGATTAGATACAGGGTCCCACAGACAGTATCACACATGGGCCCTGTATCTAAGCCTAACACATGTGTTACTAATCGTTTTTCTTGTGTGTTTTCTTACAGGTTCGGTCGTTGGACTACGTCGGATTCCAGGACTACTTCGATGCCGGCTTTTTTATTTCTGATCAATAAAATGGTTAATGAGGGTTGTGTGGGTTTTTTTTTTAATTTCAATAAAATATTTTTTCTATGTCTTTGTGTTTTTTTTTTAAACTATATTACTACCGCCTTAGTAATGGCCGCCGGCTGATTGACAGCATCCTTTGCTAAGGCGGGGCTTAGTGTTAGCCGGTGCAGAGGCGAACACTAACCCCCTTTATTACCCCGGTACCCACCGCCACCAGGGGTGCTGGGAAGAGCCGGGTACGATCCTGTACTTGACCATCTGTAGTGATGGTCGGCCACTGGGGTGGCCGCAGGCTGGTAGTATCAGGAGGGGAAAGGCCAGATACAGTGGCCCTTCCAACCCTGGTAATGCTAGGCTGCTGCTGCTTTATTGTATCTGTCTGGTTATGAAAAATGGGGACCCCGCGTCATTTAAAAAAAATAAAATAAAAAATAATTGAAAAGAACGATGTCGGGTCCCCCCCAATTTTCATAACCAGCCAGATACAACACAGCAGCAGCAGGCAGCATTACCAGGGTGGTAGGTGCTATTGTTTTTGGCCTTCCCCAGCCTAATACTACCAGCCTGCGGCCACCCCGGTGCCTGCCCGTCACTACAGATTGACGGGTACTGGTTCGTACCCGGCTCTTCCCAGCACCCCTGGTGGCGGTGGGTACCGGGGTAATAATGGGGGTTAGTGTTAGCCTTTGCACCGGCTAATATTAAGCCCCGCCTTAGTAATGGAGGTTGTCAATCAGCCAGCGGCCATTACTAAGGCGGTGATAATAAAGTTTAAAAAGATACAAGCACATAGAAAAAATATTTTATTGAAATAAAAAAACAACCCCCATTAACCATTTTATTGAGAATAAAAAAACGCTGTCATTGAAGTCCTCGTATCCGAAGTCCAACAACCGAACCTGTAAAAAAACACAAACACACAAAAATAATCAGTAACACATAAAGAAGCAAAATTATTATTCTTACCTATCCTGGGTCCAGTGCTGGAGACGCAATGTCAGCGAGCTGGGCCCTGTATCTAATCCAATCATGTGTGATACTGTCTGCTGAGCTGTGTATCTAATCCAATCATATGTGATACTGTCTGCTGGGCCCTGTATCTAATCCTATCATGTGTGATACTGCCTTCTGAGCCACTGTATCTAATCCTATCATGTGTGATACTGTCTGCTCAGCCACTGTATCTAATCCTATCATGTGTGATACTGTCTGCTCAGCCACTGTATCTAATCCGATCATGTGTGATACTGTCTGCAGAGCCAATGTATCTAATCCTATCCCTAGTTTATAGGGTCGTAGTGGTATAGATATGCTATGCTGTCTCCTATACACACATTTTTTTTGGGGGGCGGACACATATATATTGGGGCTATTTCCCCTGACATTTTAAGCCCTTAGTGACGCCCCTGGCTGCTAGTAAACCGAACAATGCCCCAAATTGTGGCAATGGTCACAGTGACTGATATAATAAACCAGAAAGAGAAGAAAAGTCACGACCAAGTATTTGCAAAATTACAAACAATCTTTATTTCAGTCAAAAATACACAGAAAACACATTACAACTATACACAGTAAAAAGAATGAACCCTCATAAAGAGATGGAATCCGAACATAAAAGCAGCCTGGTCCCCCAGATGTTAAAATGGTCACAAGATCCCACAAAGAGCATAAATCAATATTATTAGGCAGGTGCTAAGCATAGTACATTTACACAGATAGATACCTAAAAAAATATGCATGCAATGTGAAGTCATAGGCAAACTAATGAGCAGTATACCTACGTAGTGGAAAATGAGCAGGAGATCAGGACCGGGAGGGGAGACCGCTGCCAGACCAGACGGGCGTTTCGCTGGTGCTTCGTCAGGGGTGATTGTGCTAGTACTGCATTGGTGAGTCACTTAGGAGACCCAGCGATGCAGCTGAAAGTTGCGGACCATCGGCCATGAGAAGATTGCGGGGGGGGCCCAATAAGAACTTTTGCATCTGGGCCCAATAAGAACTTTTGCATCGGGGCCCATGAGCCTTTAGCTACGCCCCTGCTGGTAATGCTGCCTGCTGCTGCTGCTGTGTTGTATCTGGCTGGTTATGAAAATTGGGGGGGGACCCGACATCGTTCTTTCCAATTATTTTTTATTTTTTTAAATGACGTGGGGTCCCCCCATTTTTCATAACCAGCCAGATACAATAAAGCAGCAGCAGCCTAGCATTACCAGGGTGGGAAGGGCCACTGTATCTGGCCTTTCCCCTCCTGATAATACCAGCCTGCGGCCACCCCAGTGTCCGGCCATCGCTACAGATCGTCAGGTACTGGATCGTACCCGGCTCTTCCCAGCACCCCTGGTGGCGGTGGGTACCGGGGTAATAAAGGGGGTTAGTGTTAGCCTCTGCATCGGCTAATACTAAGCCCCGCCTTAGCAATGGATACTGTCAATCAGCCGGCGGCCATTACTAAGGCGGTAGTAATATAGTTTAAAAAAAAACACAAAGACATAGAAAAAATATTTTATTGAAATAAAAAAAAAACCCACGCAGCCCTCATTAACCATTTTATTGATAATAAAAAAAAAGCTGTCATCGAAGTAGTCCTGTGATCCGACATAGTCAAACGACCGAACCTGTAAGAAAACACACAAGAAAAATGATTAGTAACACATGTGTTAGGCTTAGATACAGGGCCCATGTGTGATACTGTCTGTGGGACCCTGTATCTAAGCCTACCACAACGTAGGCTTAGATACAGGGTCCAGCAGACAGTAATCTTATACAGTATAAGATTACTGTGTGCTGGGGCACTGTATCTAAACCTACAGTGTGGTAGGCTTATATACAGGGCCCAGCAGACAGGATCACGCATGGGCCATGTATCTAAGCCTACTATGTGATTGGCTTAGATACAGGGCCCAGCAGAGGGCTAATCTTACCTTCCTCTTCGGCCGCGGCGGGAGTTCTGTCCTCTCGACGCTGTGCGTGGCGCATAGCGCTGTGACGTCATGCGCTGCGCACAGCGCTTGACGTCAGGACCTCCGCTGCGATCCGGAATCAGGAAGGTAAGTAAAGTCTGTTACTATTGGAACAGGGGCCCGCGGCACGAGTTACTATAGTAACATTTTATTGATGTGGTGCGGGGGGCTGTGGGCCCCCTGGCTTCGGGGCCCGGTCGCAATTGCGACCGCTGCGACCCCTATAGCTACGCCAGTGTATACAGCACCAACACAAATACAGTTCAATTTAGTGCAACCCCTGCCGTATAGGTATGTACGGCGTAAAACTACAGCTCCCAGCATGGCCCGAACAATAAGGATATGCTGGAAGTTGCTGTTTCACAAAAAAGAAATCACATCATAATCATACCACCATCATCTCGCTGCAGATCATACTGATTAGAGGCAGAATAAACATTTACATTAAGTGACTCACCGGTGACGTCTCAGATTCTAGTTCTTTTTCTCCATCCGGTCCAGACCTCTATGATGACTTCTTCCAGTCACAGCCCATTTCTGCAGTTAGCCGCTCAGATGTCTTCAGCTTCTCACTTTTCCTACATTTCTACTGTAATGGCAGGAAGGAGGTGAAGGGAAAGTGAGCCCTAATCTACCCACCGCCCTGTCCCTGCCTACTTGCAACGACCCGCCCTAGGCGACGAGGTACAACTGGGCGGCGGTCCCTACGCTGTCTAAGTGCACAGGAAAAGAAACAGGGAACACGCAGGGGAAGGGGCAGTAGCCACGGAACGCCACGAGGAAACGGAGCGGCGAACGAACAGTCAGGACCAGGACGAAGTGAGTACACCCGAGCGGGCACGGAGACAGAAGCAAGCCAGGGGCAAAGCAAAGCAGGTCAAGCAGAACTGCAGCAAGGCAGAAGCACGGCAGAAGCAGGCTGGAGCAAGCAGCAGTGGGGCCAGGAATCCAAAAGAATTACAAGCACTGAAGGAGAGAACAGGGCAGGTAATAAAGGACAGGGGGCGGAGCTAACTCCGACAGACCAGGCCGCGATAGGCTCTCCCACTCCTGAGCCTGCCACCCTGGTTGGTGGGAGATGGTGTCAGTCGAACAGGTCTGGCCTCAGGTGTGGACTGATTAATCCCAGGAGTATACCTAGATGAAGTACCTGGCAGATCCCTAACAGTACTCCCCCTTTTATGAGGGGCCACCGGACCCTTACTAAGGGGACCCGGTTTAGTGGGGAAGAGAAGGTGGAACCTCCTGATCAATACCCCAGCGTGAACATCCCGGGCAGGTACCCAAGTCCTCTCCTCCGGCCCGTATCCTCTCCAATGGACCAGGTACTGGAGGGAGCCCTGGACCATCCTACTGTCCATAATCTTGGCCACCTCGAATTCCACCCCCTCAGGGGTGAGAACGGGAACAGGAGGTATCCTCGAGGGGGACCAGGACGGGGAGCAGCGTTTAAGGAGGGAGGCATGGAAGACGTCATGTATGCGAAAGGATGGGGGGAGCTCCAGACGGAAGGATACAGGGTTGAGGACTTCAATGATCTTATAAGGTCCAATAAATCGGGGAGCAAACTTCCTGGACGGGACCTTAAGGCGCAAGTTCCTGGACGACAACCAGACCAAATCCCTGCCTACTTGCAACGACCCGCCCTAGGCGACGGGGTACAACTGGGCGGCGGTCCCTGCGCTCAGTAAGTGCACGACAAACACGACAAACATACAAGGAACACAAGCAAGGAAAAGGGGCCGTTGCCCACGGCAACACCGTGAGCAACCAGAGTGGTGAACGAGCCGAGTCAAGCCAGGAGTGTGCGAGGTACAAAACGAAAAGCAGAAGAGTAGTCGGTAAGCCAGGGTCTGTATGGAGCAGGATCAAAAATAGCAGGAGCTGTAGCTGGGCCAGGAAACCACAAGGAGGGAAACACAAGCAATAACAAGCACCGAGGGACAGGAAGTGCAGGCTTAAATAGACCGAGGGCGGGAGCTAGCTGAGTCTGGCCAGGTTACGATAGGCTCTCCCACTCCTAAGCCTGCCAGCCTGAATGGTGGAAGCAGGAGTCAGTCTCAGGGAAGTATTCTCAGGTGCTGACTGATTAGTTCTGGGAGTTAACCCCGCTGTGCCTGGCAGATCCTTTACAGTACCCCCCCTTTTATGAGGGGCCACCGGACCCTTTCTAAGTGGACCTGGCTTACTGGGGAAACGCAGGTGGAACCTCCTGACCAATACCCCAGCGTGAACATCCCGGGCGGGTACCCAAGTCCTCTCCTCGGGCCCGTATCCTCTCCAATGGACCAGGTACTGGAGGGAGCCTTGGACCATCTTGCTGTCCACAATCCTGGCCACCTCGAATTCCACCCCCTCCGGGGTGAGGATGGGAACAGGAGGTCTCCTCGAGGGAGCCAAGGACGGGGAGCAGCGTTTGAGGAGGGAGGCATGAAACACGTCGTGTATCCGAAAAGACGGGGGTAACTCCAGCCGGAAGGAGACAGGATTGAGGACCTCAATGACCTTATACGGCCCAATAAACCGGGGAGCAAACTTCTTGGACGGAACCTTGAGACGCAAGTTCCTAGACGACAACCACACCAGATCCCCGACCATAAACAGGGGGTTAGCAGAACGTTTTTTATCAGCCTGGGTTTTTTGTACGCTCTGGGACACCTCTAGGTTTTTCTGAACCTGGGCCCAGACTGTGCACAGTTCCCGATGAACGACCTCTACCTCAGGATTGTTGGAACTACCAGGTGAAACGGAGGAGAACCGTGGATTAAACCCAAAATTACAAAAAAAAGGAGAGACCCCTGACGAGTTACTGACCCGGTTATTAAGGGAAAATTCGGCGAGGGGAATGAAAGAGACCCAATCAAATTGACAGTCAGAGACAAAACACCTTAAGTATTGTTCTAGGGATTGATTAGTCCTCTCCGTTTGGCCATTGGTTTCAGGATGGAAGGCAGAGGAGAAGGACAGATCAATCCCCAACTTCATACAGAAGGCTCTCCAAAACAAATTGTACCCCTCTGTCCGAAACAATATTGACAGGGACCCCATGGAGACGCAGGATGTGTTTGACAAACAAGGTAGCCAACGTTTTGGCGTTGGGTAGTTTTTTGAGGGGCACAAAGTGGCACATCTTACTGAAGCGGTCCACCACCACCCACACCACCGACTTGCCTTGGGATGGAGGCAAATCGGTGATAAAATCCATGGAGATATGTGTCCAAGGTCTCTGGGGAATGGGCAACGAACGCAGTAAGCCCGCTGGTCGGGACCTGGGAGTCTTGGACCTAGCACAAACCTCACAAGCGGCGACGTAGGCCTTAACGTCTTTAGGCAACCCAGGCCACCAATAATTTCTGGTAATGAGGTGTTTGGTACCCAGGATGCCTGGATGGCCAGATAGTGCGGAGTCATGATTTTCCCTAAGTACCCTTAGCCGGAATTGCAGGGGAACAAACAGCTTGTTCTCAGGAAGGTTCCCGGGAGCTGCACCTTGATCAGCAGCAATTTCAGAGACTAAATCAGAATCGATCGAGGAAATGATTATACCTGGAGGCAAAATACAAGCAGGATCTTCCTCCGAAGGAGGGCTGGCCATGAAGCTACGCGACAGTGCATCAGCCTTAATATTTTTAGACCCAGCCCTATAGGTAACCAAAAAATTGAATCTGGTAAAAAATAACGCCCATTGAGCTTGTCTCGGGTTTAGCCTCCGGGCAGATTCTAGGAAAACCAGATTCTTGTGGTCGGTAAGGACCGTTACCTGGTGCCTAGCCCCCTCCAGGAAGTGGCGCCACTCTTCAAATGCCCATTTAATGGCTAAGAGTTCGCGGTTGCCAATATCATAGTTACTTTCAGTTGGCGAAAACTTCCTGGAGAAGTAGGCACAGGGGCGGAGATGGGTGAGGGAGCTGGTACCCTGGGACAAGACAGCCCCCACTCCCACCTCAGATGCGTCAACTTCCACGATAAATGGCTCCATTTGGTTGGGCTGAACCAGCACCGGGGCCGAGACAAAGCACCTACCGGAGAAGAAGAGGGACGAATGTAACCCTTGGCCAGGGATTCCTGGATATACACTCTCATAGCTGCACGTTCGGGACAAGAAAGATTAAATATCCTACCCTTAGGAAGCTTAGCTCCTGGTACCAATTCGATAGCGCAATCGTATTCTCTATGAGGAGGTAACACTTCGGAGGCCTCCCTAGAGAAAACATCAGCGAAGTCCTGAACAAACTCGGGTAGCGTATTCGCCTCCTTAGGGGGAGAAATAGAATTAACAGAAAAACATGACGTACAACATTCATTACCCCATTTGGTTAGCTCCCCAGTATTCCAGTCAAACGTAGGATTATGCAACTGCAACCAGGGAAGACCTAGAACCAAATCGTACGATAATCCCTGCATCAACGGTACAGAGCATTGCTCCAAATGCATGGAGCCAACAAGGAGTTCAAAAACAGGGGTATGCTGTGTAAAATAACCATTAGCAAGAGGAGTGGCGTCGATACCCACTACCGGGACAGGTTTAGGCAAATCAATAAGAGGCATAGCAAGGGACATAGCAAATTCCACAGACATGATATTAGTAGAGGACCCTGAATCCACGAAGGCACTGCCGGTAGCAGACCTACCACCAAAAGAGACCTGAAAGGGAAGCAAGATCTTAGTACGTTTCATATTTACTGGAAATACCTGTGCGCCCAAGTGACCTCCCCGATGATCACTTAGACGCGGAAGTTCTCTGGCTGCAACCTTACGCTTAGGACAGTTGTTCACTTGATGCTTGTCGTCCCCACAGTAGAAGCAGAGACCATTCTTCCTGCGGAATTCTCTACGTTGTTGGGGGGACACGGAGGCCCCGAGTTGCATAGGTATCTCTGAATCTTTCGGGGAGGAACGAAGCAACGGAGCTTCGGGAGGCATCATGGGGGAGTCGGAGGAGAAAACACATAAACGTTCACGTTGTCGTTCCCTGAGACGTCGGTCAAGTCGTATCGCTAAAGCCATAACCTGGTCTAGGGAATCAGAAGAGGGATAGCTAACTAGCAGGTCTTTCAGGGCATTCGACAGACCCAACCTAAACTGGCACCTTACGGCAGGGTCATTCCACCGAGAAGCTACGCACCACTTCCGAAAGTCAGAGCAATACTCCTCAACAGGTCTCTTACCCTGACTTAAGGTCACCAGCTGACTCTCGGCAAAGGCAGTCCTGTCAGTCTCGTCATAAATAAGTCAGAGAGCAGAAAAGAAACAATCAACGGAGGAAAGTTCAGGGGCGTCAGGAGCCAAGGAGAAGGCCCACTCTTGGGGCCCTTCCTGGAGCCGGGACATAATTATACCCACCCGTTGGCTCTCAGAACCTGAGGAATGAGGCTTTAAACGAAAGTAAAGCCTACAACTCTCCCGAAAGGAGAGAAAAGCCCTCCGGTCCCCTGAGAACCGGTCGGGCAACTTGAGGTGGGGTTCAAGAGGTGCGGTGAGGGGAACTACCAGGGTAGCATCAGGCTGGTTGACCCTCTGAGCCAGGGCCTGGACCTGTAGGGAGAGACCCTGCATTTGCTGAGCCAGGGTCTCACGGGGATCCATAGTGGTGTCAGGGACCAGGAGTAGACTAGGTATGGACTTGTTATTATGTAGCCCGCCACTCTGTCCCTGCCTACTTGCAACGACCCGCCCTAGGCGACGGGGTACAACTGGGCGGCGGTCCCTGCGCTCAGTAAGTGCACGACAAACACGACAAACATACAAGGAACACAAGCAAGGAAAAGGGGCCGTTGCCCACGGCAACACCGTGAGCAACCAGAGTGGTGAACGAGCCGAGTCAAGCCAGGAGTGTGCGAGGTACAAAACGAAAAGCAGAAGAGTAGTCGGTAAGCCAGGGTCTGTATGGAGCAGGATCAAAAATAGCAGGAGCTGTAGCTGGGCCAGGAAACCACAAGGAGGGAAACACAAGCAATAACAAGCACCGAGGGACAGGAAGTGCAGGCTTAAATAGACCGAGGGCGGGAGCTAGCTGAGTCTGGCCAGGTTACGATAGGCTCTCCCACTCCTAAGCCTGCCAGCCTGAATGGTGGAAGCAGGAGTCAGTCTCAGGGAAGTATTCTCAGGTGCTGACTGATTAGTTCTGGGAGTTAACCCCGCTGTGCCTGGCAGATCCTTTACACGGGGGTTAGCAGAACGTCTACTATCCGCCTGAATCTTTTGTGCGCTCGGGTACGCCTCTAGGTTCTTCTGAACCTGGGCCCAGACAGTGCACAGTTCCCGATGAACATCCTCTACCTCAGGATTATTGGAACAACCAGGGGAGACGGAGGAGAACCTTGGGTTAAACCCGAAATTACAGAAAAACGGGGAGACCCCTGACGAGTTACTGAAACGGTTATTCAGGGAAAATTCAGCAAGGGGAAGGAATGAGACCCAATCGAATTGACAGTCAGAGATGAAACACCTTAAATATTGTTCCAGGGATTGGTTGGTCCTTTCCGTTTGGCCATTAGTTTCGGGATGGAAGGCGGATGAGAAGGACAGATCAATCTCCAACTTTTTACAAAAAGCTCTCCAAAATAAGGAAACAAATTGTACCCCTCTGTCAGAAACGATATTGACTGGGGCCCCATGGAGATGCAGGATGTGTTTCACAAACAAAGAAGCTAACGTCTTGGCGTTA
The DNA here is from genome assembly GCF_050947455.1 of Rhinoderma darwinii. Lineage (NCBI taxonomy): Eukaryota > Metazoa > Chordata > Amphibia > Anura > Rhinodermatidae > Rhinoderma > Rhinoderma darwinii. The sequence continues at coordinate 147,360,783 of NC_134691.1, read as the reverse complement.
GGTAGCTTCTTAAGGGGCACAAAGTGGCACATCTTGCTGAAGCGGTCGACTACCACCCACACCACCGACTTGCCCTGAGATGGAGGCAAATCGGTGATAAAATCCATGGAGATATGGGTCCAAGGTCTCTGGGGAATGGGCAAGGAACGTAGTAGGCCCGCAGGTCGGGACCTAGGGGTTTTGGACCTAGCGCAAACCTCACAAGCGGCGACGTAAGCCCTAACGTCTTTAGGCAACCCAGGCCACCAATAGTTTCTGGTAATGAGGTGTTTGGTGCCCAAGATGCCAGGATGACCAGATAGAGCGGAGTCATGGTTTTCCCTGAGTACCCTCAGCCGGTATTGCAGGGGAACAAACAGTTTGTCCCCAGGGACGTTCCCGGGAGCTGCACCCTGATCAGCCGCGATATCAGAAGCTAAATCAGAATCCGTGGCAGAGACGATTATACCAGGGGGTAAAATACAAGCAGGATCCTTCTCGGAAGGAGGATTGGCCATGAAACTACGTGACAGAGCATCAGCCTTAATATTCTTGGACCCAGCCCTATAGGTAACCAAGAAATTAAATCTGGTAAAGAATAGTGCCCACCGAGCTTGTCTAGGATTAAGCCTCCGCGCCGATTCTAGGAAAACCAGATTCTTGTGATCCGTAAGGACCGTTACCTGGTGTCTGGCCCCCTCCAGGAAGTGCCGCCACTCCTCAAAAGCCCATTTAATGGCTAGAAGTTCGCGGTTGCCAATATCATAGTTACTCTCCGTGGGCGAAAACTTCCTAGAGAAGTAAGCACAGGGGCGGAGATGGGTGAGGGAGCTGGTACCCTGGGACAAGACGGCCCCCACTCCCACCTCGGAAGCGTCAACCTCCACAATAAATGGCTCCTCTTGGTTGGGCTGAATCAGCACGGGGGCCGAGATAAAGCACTTCTTGAGAGTCTCAAAGGCCTGAACGGCCTCAGGGGGCCAATGGAGGACATCAGCACCCTTGCGGGTAAGGTCCGTAAGAGGCTTAGCGACGACCGAGAAGTTGGCAATAAATCTCCTGTAATAGTTGGCGAACCCTAAAAAACACTGTAACGCCTTAAGGGAGGCAGGTTGGACCCATTCCGCCACAGCTTGAACCTTGGCAGGGTCCATGCGGAATTCATGAGGAGTGAGGATTTGCCCTAAAAATGGTATCTCCTGTACCCCAAAGACACATTTTTCAGTCTTAGCAAACAGATTATTCTCCCGAAGGACCTGGAGCACCTTCCTGACATGCTCCACGTGGGAGGACCAGTCCTTGGAAAACACCAGTATGTCATCAAGATACACAACAAGAAAATTACCCAGGTACTCTCTCAGGATTTCATTAATAAAATTCTGGAAGACAGCAGGGGCATTACACAACCCAAAGGGCATGACCAGGTATTCGAAATGACCCTCGGGTGTGTTGAACGCAGTTTTCCACTCATCCCCCTCTTTGATGCGGATAAGGTTATATGCCCCCCGTAGATCGAACTTAGAAAACCATTGGGCTCCCTGAACCTGATTAAAAAGATCCGGAATCAAAGGAAGTGGGTACTGGTTCCTTACGGTGACCTTATTCAGGTTACGATAATCAATGCACGGCCTAAGACCACCATCCTTCTTCCCCACGAAGAAGAAGCCAGCACCTACAGGAGAAGTCGAGGGGCGAATGAAACCCTTGGCCAGGCATTCTTGGATATACTCCCTCATAGCTTCACGTTCAGGACAAGAGAGATTAAATATCCTACCCTTAGGAAGCTTGGCACCAGGCACCAAATCGATAGCGCAATCGTAATCTCTATGGGGGGGCAACACCTCGGAGGCCTCCTTGGAAAACACATCGGCGAAGTCCTGAACAAACTCAGGAAGCGTGTTTACCTCCTCCCGGGGAGAAATAGAGTTAACAGAAAGACATGACATAAGACATTCATTACCCCATTTGGTGAGATCCCCAGTATTCCAATCAAACGTGGGATTATGCAACTGCAACCAGGGAAGGCCTAAAACCAGATCAGACGATAATCCCTGCATCACCAGTACAGAGCACTGCTCCAAATGCATGGAGCCAACCAGGAGTTCAAAAACAGGAGTATGCTGAGTAAAATAACCATTAGCAAGGGGAGTTGAGTCGATTCCTACTACAGGGATAGGATAAGGTAAATCAATACAAGGCATCTTTAGAGACATAGCAAATTCCACAGACATGATATTAGCAGATGAGCCAGAATCCACGAAAGCACTGCCCGTGGCAGACCGGCCAGCAAACGAGACCTGAAAGGGAAGCAAAATTTTATTGCGTTTCACATTAACGGGAAATACCTGTGCGCCCAAGTGACCTCCCCGATGATCACTTAGGCGCGGAAGTTTTCCGGCTTCTTATTCTTGCGCCTGGGACAGGTGTTCAGTAGATGCTTGTCGTCCCCACAGTAGAAGCAGAGACCATTCATTCTGAGAAACTCCCTACGTTGTCGAGGGGACATGGAGGCCCCGAGTTGCATAGGTACCTCCGAGTCCTCCGTGGAGGGGCGAGGAGACGGGACCTCGGGGGGGATCGCAGAAAAGTCAGAGGGGAGCACACTGAAGCGTTCTAGCTGACGTTCCCTGAGACGTCGGTCAAGTCGTACTGCTAGGGCCATAACCTGGTCAAGGGAGTCAGACGAGGGGTAGCTAACCAGCAGATCCTTCAGGGCGTCAGATAATCCTAACCTAAACTGGCACCTTAGGGCCGGATCGTTCCACTGAGAAGCTACGCACCACTTCCTAAAATCAGAACAGTATTCCTCAACCGGTCTCCTACCCTGACGTAAGGTCACCAGCTGACTCTCGGCTAAAGCAGTCCTGTCAGTCTCGTCGTAAATGAGTCCGAGGGCAGAGAAAAAACGATCAACAGAGGAAAGTTCAGGGGCGTCAGGAGCCAAGGAGAAGGCCCACTCTTGGGGCCCTTCCTGGAGTCGGGATATGATGATACCCACCCGCTGGTTCTCGGAACCTGAGGAGTGGGGCTTTAGGCGGAAATACAGTCTGCAACTCTCCCGGAAGGAGAGAAACGTCTTACGGTCCCCTGAAAACCGGTCAGGTAACTTGAGGTCGGGTTCTAGAGGTGAGGTGAGGGGTACTACTAAAGCAGCGTCACCCTGATTGACCCTTTGGGCCAGGGCCTGGACCTGTAGGGAGAGGCCCTGCATCTGCTGGGTCAGGGTCTCAAGGGGGTCCATGATAGCGTCAGCGTAGGAGAAATGGTAGACTAGGTAAGGGCTTGTAATTATGTAATGGCAGGAAGGAGGTGAAGGGAAAGTGAGCCCTAATCTACCCACCGCCCTGTCCCTGCCTACTTGCAACGACCCGCCCTAGGCGACGAGGTACAACTGGGCGGCGGTCCCTACGCTGTCTAAGTGCACAGGAAAACAAACAGGGAACACGCAGGGGAATGGGCAGTAGCCACGGAACGCCACGAGGAAACGGAGCGGCGAACGAACAGTCAGGACCAGGACGAAGTGAGTACACCCGAGCGGGCACGGAGACAGAAGCAAGCCAGGGGCAAAGCAAAGCAGGTCAAGCAGAACTGCAGCAAGGCAGAAGCACGGCAGAAGCAGGCTGGAGCAAGCAGCAGTGGGGCCAGGAATCCAAAAGAATTACAAGCACTGAAGGAGAGAACAGGGCAGGTAATAAAGGACAGGGGGCGGAGCTAACTCCGACAGACCAGGCCGCGATAGGCTCTCCCACTCCTGAGCCTGCCACCCTGGTTGGTGGGAGATGGTGTCAGTCGAACAGGTCTGGCCTCAGGTGTGGACTGATTAATCCCAGGAGTATACCTAGATGAAGTACCTGGCAGATCCCTAACATCTACACCTATAAATAAAGATAAAGTTATCATTATACCACACACTAAGCCCCTAAATATAATAGCGCCATACACTGCACCTCTAATTATAACAGCACCATACACCGTGTCCCATACACACACACACTATGCCCCTATAGATAGTGCCCCCCATAGAGCCCCCTGTAGATAGTGCCCCCCATAGAGCCCCCTGTAGATAGTGCCCCCATATAGCCCACCCCTGTATATAGTGTCCCACAAATAGCTCCCCCTATAGTGCTCTACAGATAGCCCACCCCTGTATATAGCCCCCCTGTAGATATAGCCCAACCCTGTATATAGCCCCCTGTAGATATAGCCCACCCCTGTATACAGTGCTCCACAGATAGCCCACCCCTGTATATAGCCCCCTGTAGATATAGCCCACCTCTGTATATAGTGCTCCATAGATCGTCCACCCCTGTATATAGCCCCCCTGTAGATATAGCCCACCCCTGTATATAGTGCTCCACAGATAGCCCACCCCTGTATATAGCCCCCTGTAGATATAGCCCACCCCTGTATATAGTGCTCAACAGATAGCCCACCCCTGTATATAGCCCCCCTGTAGATATAGCTCACCCTTGTATATAGTGCTCCACAGATAGCCCACCACTGTATATAGCCCCCCTGTAGATATAGCCCACCCCTGTATATAGTGCTCCACATATAGTCCACCCCTGTATATAGTGCTCCACATATAGTCCACCTCTGTATATAGCCCCCTGTAGATATAGCCCACCCCTGTATATAGTGCTCCATAGATCGCCCACCCCTGTATATAGCCCCCCTGTAGTTATAGCCCACCCCTGTATATAGTCCCCCTGTAGATATAGCCCACCCCTGTATATAGTATCCCACAAATAGCTCCCCCTATAGTGCTCCACAGAAAGCCCACCCCTGTATATAGCCCCCTGAAGATATAGCCCACCCCTGTATATAGTGCTCCACATATAGTCCACCCCTGTATATAGTGCTCCACAGAAAGCCCACCCCTGTATAAAGCCCCCTGTAGATATAGCCTAACCCTGTATATAGTGCTCCATAGATCACCCACCCCTGTAGATAGCCCCCCTGTAGATATAGCCCACCCCTGTATATAGTCACCCTGTAGATATAGCCCACCCCTGTATATAGTATCCCACAAATAGCTCCCCCTATAGTGCTCCACAGAAAGCCCACCCCTGTATATAGCCCACCCTGTAGATATAGCCCACCCCTGTATATAGTGCTCCACATATAGTCCACCCCTGTATATAGTGCTCCACAGATAGCCCACCCCTGTATAAAGCCCCCCTGTAGATATAGCCTACCCATTTATAGTGCTCCATAGATCGCCCACCACTATATATAGCCCCCCTGTAGATATAGCCCACCCCTGTATATAGTCCCCCTGTAGATATAGCCCACCCCTGTATATAGTATCCCACAAATAGCTCCCCCTATAGTGCTCCACAGAAAGCCCACCCCTGTATATAGCCCCCTGTAGATATAGCCCACCCCTGTATATAGTGCTCCACAGATAGCCCACCCCTGTATATAGCCCCCCTGTAGATCTAGCCCAGCCCTGTATATAGTGCTCCATAGATCACCCACCACTGTATATAGCCCCCCTGTAGATATAGCCCACCCCTGTATATAGTGCTCCATAGATCGTCCACCCCTGTATATAGCCCCCCTGTAGATATAGCCCACCCCTGTATATAGTGCTCCACAGATAGCCCACCCCTGTATATAGCCCCCTGTAGATATAGCCCACCCCTGTGTATAGTGCTCCATAGATCGTCCACCCCTGTATATAGCCCCCCTGTAGATATAGCCCACCCCTGTATATAGTGCTCCACAGATAGCCCACCCCTGTATATAGCCCCCTGTAGATATAGCCCACCCCTGTATATAGTGCTCAACAGATAGCCCACCCCTGTATATAGCCCCCCTGTAGACATAGCCCACCCCTGTATATAGTGCTCCACAGATAGCCCACCCCTGTATATAGCTCCCCTGTAGATATAGCCCACCCCTGTATATAGTGCTCCACAGATAGCCCACCACTGTATATAGCCCCCCTGTAGATATAGCCCACCCCTGTATATAGTGCTCCACATATAGTCCACCCCTGTATATAGTGCTCCACATATAGTCCACCTCTGTATATAGCCCCCTGTAGATATAGCCCACCCCTGTATATAGCCCCCTGTAGATATAGCCCACCCCTGTATATAGTGCTCAACAGATAGCCCACCCCTGTATATAGCCCCCCTGTAGACATAGCCCACCCCTGTATATAGTGCTCCACAGATAGCCCACCCCTGTATATAGCCCCCCTGTAGATATAGCCCACCCCTGTATATAGTGCTCCACAGATAGCCCACCACTGTATATAGCCCCCCTGTAGATCTAGCCCAGCCCTGTATATAGTGCTCCACAGATAGCCCACCCCTGTATATAGCCCCCCCTGTAGATCTAGCCCAGGCCTGTATATAGTGCTCCATAGATCACCCACCACTGTATATAGCCCCCCTGTAGATATAGCCCACCCCTGTATATAGTGCTCCATAGATCGCCCACCCCTGTATATAGCCCCCCTGTAGATATAGCCCACCCCTGTATATGGTGCTCCATAGATAGCCCACCCCAGGATATAGCCGCCCCTGTAGATAGACACCCCCCCGTAGATAAAGTCCCCTCGCATGTAGATAAAGCCCCCCCGTAGATAAAGTCGTCCCCCCCCGTAGATAAAGTTCCCCCTGTAAATAAAGTCCCCCTGTAGATAAAGCCCCCCCGTGTATATAAAGCCCCCCCTTGTAGATAAAGCCCCCCCGTGTAGATAAAGTCCCCCCGTAGATAAAGCCCCCCCGTAGATAAAGTTCCCTCCGTAGATAATGTCCCCCTTGTAGATAAAGCCCCCCCGTGTAGATAAAGTCCCCCCCTGTAGATAAAGTCCCCCCTGTAGATACATCCACACACTTTCTTATTACAATAAAAAAAATAAAAATATTCAAACTCACCTTAATCCCGCTCCCACGCTGGTCGGCAGCAATGGAGACCTGCTCTCTTCTGCGCAGGTCTCCTGGGGGTTGAACGAAGCGTCTATGAAAGGCGCTGATTGGCTGGGCAGGATAACTTTGCCTGTCATTCAGCGCCTTTTATCTACAGAAGCTTCACTGGTACAAAAGGTACCAGTCGCTTCACTGGTACAAAAGCGCTGAATAGACGGGCACGAAACGTACACGGCAATTCATTGCTTCTAATTGTACCTATAGACACAGGTACAATTATAGTGCAGGAGGAGGTGGCGCTGGAGCCCCCCTCTAAGTTGCGCCCGGGGCACATGCCCCTCCTGCCGCCCCTAGCTACGCCCCTGATATAGCTGGTGGTCATAATAATGTGACTTGACCCTGTATATCTAAATGACTGTCTGTAGTGTTAATAGTGCCCGCCATAGAAGCACCAAATTGGTTCATGTGTAAGAATCTCCTCCCCAATCAGATTCGTGTCTTGGTTTCAAAGATTTTTAATGAGCCTTCTCAAAACTTTTACAATGGGGTGCAGTGAGAGGCATCATGCCAATTATACTTGTGGGCTCATTTTGACAACCTACCAGCTCCTTATTGAGTCACTCCCAGCCCGTCTAGCTGCTGTCCGAGCTGCACACGGCGGTTAGGGTATGTTCACACGAGGTCATTACGTCCGTAATTGACGGACGTATTTCGGCCGCAAGTACCGGACCGAACACAGTGCAGGGAGCCGGGCTCCTAGCATCATAGTTATGTACGACGCTAGGAGTCCCTGCCTCACTGCAGGACAACTGTCCCGTACTGAAAACATGATTACAGTGCGGGACAGTTGTCCGGCAGCGAGGCAGGGACTCCTAGCGTCGTACATAAGTATGATGCTAGGAGCCCGGCTCCCTGCACTGTGTTCGGTCCGGTACTTGTGGCCGAAATACGTCCGTCAATTACGGACGTAATGACCTCGTGTGAACATACCCTCACTCTGGATTTAGCTGGTGCTTATAATAATGTGACTCGACTGTGTATATTACACTCTGAACAATCATTGGTGCCTTCGTTGTTGCCTTAGAGGAGCGCCATCTCTCTTGTCCTCTTTTTCTCCTTTTCCTCAAGCATCAACAGAAAAATAAAATAGTTATGGCTCTCGGGATGCAAAAATGAAAAAAACAGAAAAAGATTCTAAAGACCCAAAATAGGCCAGTCCTAAAGGGCTTAAATGGGGATAACAGCAATAGACGCTCCAGGGATGGGGAATGTTGTGGTTTGCGTCCTGTAAACCACACTTGTCAACTAGCCTCCTTTTTATTATAAGGCACCAATATCTACATACAGTGTAAGTGTAAATTCTGCCTGTGTACACTAGAGGTCGCTCATTGCTTACGATAGTAGAGGGTTCCTATTGTTTAAAGAGGCTCTGTCACCGGTTTATAACTTCCCTATTTCCTACCTAATTTAATAGGCTCTTTGATGTAGATAACTACTTTAAAATAAATAAATAAATAAATAAATACGTTTATTATTGACCAAGTTATTGCCTCCAGCCATGTCAGGACGTTTATCCGAATCTGCAGAGGCCAGAGGCGATGTCTGTTCAGTCTTTCATCGCTTCGGTGAAGGACCTGCAGGATGAAGTGACGTCACAGCGTGATCTCGCGAGATCACGCTGCGCTGTGAATCAAGCTGGGCTAGAGTGAAGGGAAGTGTATGACGCTGATTGATCAGCGTCATACAGTTTTCCATACAACACCCACTTGGTGAATAGAATTTTTTTCCCCAGTTGGGCATTTAGAAAAAATTTGCATAAGTTGAAACATTTTCATAACTTGGTCAATAATAAAAGATTTTTTTAAATAAAAAATCAGTCGTTATCCACATTAAAGCGCCTATTAGATTAGGTAGGAGATAGGGAAGTTATAAACTGGTGACAGAGCCTTTTTAAAGCCTTGTTCACACAGTGCCGAATTGCTGCAGATTTTGCATGTATTTTCTTAGCGAAAACCTGGAACTGAACTTCAACAGAGGAAATATATAAAGGAAGGCCAAGGGGTTTTACAATCAGGGACATTTATGACATATCCACAGGATATGCCATAAATGTCAGACCGATGCGACCTCTGGGACCCGCACCTATCCCTAGAACAGGGGCCCCTAAACCCCATTCTGCCTCTCTGTGCTCCAGCTGACTAGAGTGATTCCCAACCATGAAGAAGAAAACAGCATAGCTCGCTGAGCTACGCTGTTTCCATAAGTCCCATAGTAGTGAATAGCAGTTACGGAAACAGCGAAGCATTCGAGCACCCAAAAAATATACAAAATAAATCCTTACCATGGCGACGCATCCATCCGACGTCCTTCAGCCCTGGGATAATGTTTCTTCCCATGTGACCACTGCAGTCTATGATTGGCTGCAGCGTTTACATGGGATGAAACGTCATCCCAGGAGGCCGGCCTGGACGAAGAAGCACAGAATTCTGGGTAAGTATAAGATATTTTTTTTCCGAGTTTCGATTTTTGCGTCAGAATCGCAGCTTTCCTGCCGCAAAAATTGCAACATCTGCTATTAGTTTTGGGTATTACCGCCCTATTGAATTTAACGGGAAAAACCTGCAACAAAAAAAGCAGAGATTACGCAAATATAATTGATATGCTGCAAATTAAAAAACTGGAACTGCAGCTAAATTTCTGAGCGAATTTTTCCACTTATCATTTACGCAGCATGTGGATGATATTTGTTCAAATCTCATCCACTCTGCTGCTACTGTATTATGCTAAGGATTTTCCGCTGCGGAAAATCTGCAGTATTTACGCTATATGTCAACTTACCCTTGAAGGTATGTTCACACGGCGTATTTTCGGTAGTTTTTGGGGCCGTAAACGGCTGAAAAACGGAAACAGAACGCCTCCAAACATCTGCCCATTGATTTCAATGGGAAAATGGGAAAACCGGCATTCTGTTCCGATGGGGCGTTTTTTTACACAGCTGTTTTGAAAAATGGCGGCGTAAAAAAACGCCCGCGAAAAAGAAGTGCATGTAATTTCTTGAGCCGTTTTTGAAGCCGTTATTTCATTGACTCTATAGAAAAACAGCTCCAAAAACGGCCGTAAAAAACGCAGTGAAAAATGCTAGTTAATTAAAAAACAGCTGAAAATCAGGAACTGTTTTCAGACGTTTTTTTGCTAAGCATGTGAACATACCCCCACGGAGCGTTTTTCACTGCCATTTTTGGAGCTGTTTTCAATAGAGTCTATGAAAAACGGCTCCAAAAACGTCCCAAGAAGTGACCTGCACTTCTTTTTGGGGCCATTTTTTTAAGTTTTTCAAAAAATGGCCTGTCGGAACAGAACGCAGTTTTTCCGATTGAAATGAATGGGCAGATGTTTGGAGGCATTCTGCATCCTATTTTTCAGCCATTTACGGCCCCAAAAACAGACGAAAATAAGCCGTTTGAACATACCCTTAGTGTCTCCTCTCCTGGATCCAATTCTGATTTTGGCTTAAAAAAAATGCATGAAAAATCTGCACTGTGTGAACAAGGCTTACAATGAAGAAGAAACACAAGTGACAGATGTGATATTGAGATTGGTTAACTAAACATTACTACACAGCAAACTTCCAGGGCTAGCCATAAATAATAACGAAGATTATATAAAGGAGTCATCTGACCTGAATACCTTCCTGCTGGTATTATTCATCAGAGACTACTTAAGGCCTAATTCACATGAACGTGTTCGGTCCGTGATATACGGTCCACATGTCGGCCGCATTTCCCGGACCGAACACACTGCAGGGAGCCGGGCTCCTAGCATCATAGTTATCTATGACACTAGGGGTCACTACCTCCCCGCTAATCTACTGTCCCGTACTGAAAACATGATTACAATACGAGACAGTTGTCTCGGACCGAACACGCTTATGTGAATTAGGCCTAAGGGAAAGGCCAGGAATGGCTGATCATTTTTGCCACAAATACGCAATGAATCAATGGCATTCCCCACAAGAATGGACATGCCCTGATTTCCGTGCAAATGTTTTCCGCTACATGTATATGGGGTTTTATGAAACCCCATCCACTAAAATTGTACTGTAAATTGCTGTGGTTTGATAATGCAGAATCTGCACTACAAATCCGCCATGTCTGTCTTTACCCTAGAACTCCTAGTGAATAATTTCTGCAAGTGATGTGCTTGGTAGACATTACCCGAATATAACTGGAAAAAGTTAGATTGTAATCGATTATTATTGGAATTATTATTATCATTCGAAACTGGGTAGCCATATAAGCTGTTAAAAATACATGTGCAGGGAGTCATTTCCAACATTACAGATATTTTTCTCCTTTAACTCCTTAGAGACATAGCCAGTTTTGGCCTTGTGGACACAACCCATTTTTTTAAATCTGACGTTTCACTTTATTTGGTAATAACTTTCGAATGTTTTCGTGTGTCCAAGCGGTTCTGAGATTGTTTTCTCATGACACATAGTACTTTATGTTAGTGGTAGCATTCAGGAGAGGCATTCAATATTTGTGAAAAACACCAAAATTTAGAGAAAATTTGGAAAAAAAAAGTTTTTTTTCTAAATTTAAATGTATTTGCTTGTAAGACATAGTAATACCACACAAAATATTTAATAATTAACAACATATGTCTACTTTTGGTTTGCATCATTTTTTGAATGTCGTTTTATTTTTCTAGGATGTTACAAGGCCTATAACTTTACAGCAGCTTCTCACATTTTACAAAACCTATTTAATTAGAGACCAGTTTAGTGCTGAAGTGGCTTTGAGGGCCCTATATATTAGAAACCCCCATAAGTCCCCCCATTTTAAAAACTGCACCCCTCAAAATATTCAAAACAGAATTTAAAACGTTTCTTAACCCTTTAGGCGTTTCACAGGACTTATAGCAAAGTGGAGGCGAAATTTACAAATAATTTATTTTTTTTGCAGAAATTCCATTTGAATCTATTTTTTTTTTTGTACCACAGAGGGTTTTACCAGAGAAACGCAACTCAATATTTATTACACAGATTCTGCCGTTTTTAGAAATATCCCACATGTGGCTGTAGTGTGGTAATGGACTGAAACACTGGCCTCAGAAGCAAAGGAGCACCCAGTAGATTTTGGGGCCTCCTTTTTATTATATATTGTAGGCACCATGTCAGGTTTGAAGAGGTCTTGTGGTGCAAAAACATGGGAAACACCCCCAAAAATACACTATTTTGGAAACTACAGCCACCAAGGAATTAATCCAGGGGTATAGTGAACATTTCGACCGCACAGGTTTTCTGCTGAAATCATTGGAATTAGGACATAGAGATGAAAATCTACAGTTTTTCACATAAAATGACGTTTTAGCACAGATTTTTTCATTTTCATAAGGAATAGAGTAGAAAAATCACCCTAACATTTGTAAAGCAATTTCTCCTGAGTACAGCAATACCCCATATGTGGTTATAAACTGCTGTTTGAACACACAACAGGGTTTAAAAAGGAAGGAGCACCATTTGGCTTTTGGAGCTCAAATTTTGGCAGAATGATTTTTGGGTACATTTGCAAAGCCCCTTGCAGAATTGATTTGTATTAGGTTGTGAAAATCAAAGTTTTCCCACTAAAATGTTGAATTTTTTAATTTTCTCAAGGCATAAAGGAGAAAAAGCACCCAAACATTTGTAAAGCAATTTCTCCCGAGTACAGAAATACCCCACATGTGGTCATAAACTGCTGTTTGGACACACGGCAGGACACAGAATTGCAAGAGCGTTATTTGGCATGCAGATTTTGCTGGATTGTTTTTTTGGCGCCATGTCGCATTTTCAGAGACCCTGAGGTACCAGTACACTGGAAACACCTTAAAAGTGACGCCATTTTGGAAATTACACCTGTAATGATAGGGGTAGGGAAACGGACAAGTGAGCCCTAATCTACCCGCCACTCTGTCCCTGCCTACTTGCAACGACCCGCCCTAGGCGACGGGGTACAACTGGGCGGCGGTCCCTATGCTCAGTAAGTGCACGAGACAAACAGACAAGGGTACACAAAGCTAAGGGAAAAAGGGCAGTTGCCCACGGCAACACCGTGAGCAACAAGAGAGGTGAACGAGCCGAGTCAAACCAGGAGTGTACGAGGTACCAAACGCAGAGCAGGAGAGTAGTCAGTAAGCCAGGGTCAGTATGGAGCAGGATCAAATAGTCAGAAGCTGTAGCAAGGCCAGGAAACCACACAAGAAGAATCACAAGCAAAGGAGGAACAGGAAAGGCAGGTATAAATAGACCGAGGGCGGGAGATAGCTGAGTCTGGCCAGGCTGCGATAGGCTCTCCCACTCCTAAGCCTGCCAGCCTGAGTGGTGGAAGCTGGAGTCAGTCTCAGAGACATAGACTCAGGTGCCGACTGATTACCTATGGGAGTTAACCCCGAAGCTGTGCCTGGCAGATCCTTTACAACACCCCTCAGGGCATTCATCTAGGAGTGTAGTAAGCATTTTGACACCATAGGTGTTTCCTAGATTTTATTAGAATTAGGCAGTGAAAATGTAGTATTACATTTTTTACAAAAATATGTAGTTTTAGCTCCCAATTTTTCATTCTCACAAGGGGTAATAGTAGAAAAAACTCCACAAAATTTGTTCGTCACATTCCCCCATATGTGGCTCTAAACTTCTGTCTGAACAAATGGCAGGGCCCAGAAGGGAAGGAGCGCATTTTGGCTCCTGGAGCACAGATTTTGCTGGATTGTGTTCGGGCGCCATGTTGTATTTGCAAAACCTCTGATGTACCAGAGTACAGTGGAAGCCCCCAAGAAGTGAGCTTACGGCATGTATCATTTGCCTGGACATATGGCAGGGCTCCAGAGTGAAAGAGCACCATGTGCATTTGAGGCCTATTTTGGTGAATTTCACAGCATTGGTACACAATTGCAGGGCTCTGAGGTCAAATAGTAAAATAAACCCCCAAGAAATGATCCCCATTTTGGAAACTACAACCCTTAATGCATTTTGTTAAGGGGTGTAGTGACACAACAGGTGTTTTTTCATTCTAAATGAATGCGCAGCGGATGGCATATTCACTTTATTCTGCCAGTTGATACGATTACAGCAATACCATATGAATATTTTTTTTGTATGTTTGACAGCGTTTGCACAATAAAATCACTTTTTTTTTTTAAAATAATTTATTTTTTGTGTCATCATATTCTAAGAGCCATGATTTTTTTTTCCATCAAGAAAGCTGTGTAAGAACTTGTTTTTTTGCGGGACAGGCTGTCGTGACTCTTTGATCACTTTCTATTCAATTTTGTGGGAGGAGAGGTGACCAAAAAAAGGGATTCTGGCCTTCTGTTTTTTTTTTCTTTACAGCATTCACCGTGCTGAAAAATTATGCCATAGTTTCATAGTTTGAGTCGTTACGAACACGGCAAAAACAAGTATGTATACTTTTTTATTTTTTTGACTATAATAAAATACTAATTATGGCCTGCACTGCTGATCTCTATTCTAATACATTGCACTACCTATGTAGGGCAATGCATTAGAGCTATCAGATTGCAGCATCCAAGGGTAAATGGCGGTAATCGGAGCAAGCTATAGCCGGGTGTCAGCTTCTGAGCTTGTGCCACCACTGCCACAAACACTTAGGGTATGACCAGACGTGGCGTCTTTCTGTAGACACTGTCAGCATCAATGCCGCACATAATCTGCGTTGCAGATTCTGTTGCGGCTTTGCCTAAAATGTGCATTAAATTTATGCGGACTAGCCGTTGCGTATTCAGGTGAAGAGTACTTCCCTTCTCTCTATCAGTGCAGGATAGAGAGAAGGGGCAGCCCTTTCCCTAGTAAAAGTAAAAGAAATTCATACACGGCCGTTGTCTTGGTGACGCGTCTCTCTTTCGACATCCAGCCCGACCTCCCTGGATGACCTGGCAGTCCATGTGACCGCTGCAGCCTGTGATTGGCTGCAGCCGTCACATGGACTGAAACGTCATCCCGGGAGGCCGGACTGGAGGAAGAATCAGGGAGTTCTGGGTAAGTATGAACTTCTATTTTTTTTACACGTTGATCTATATTGTGATTGGAAGTCACTGTCCAGGGTGCTGAAACAGTTACTGCCGATCGTTTAACTCTTTCAGCACCCTGGACAGTGACTATTTACTGATGTCGCCTAGCAACGCTCCCGTAATTACGGGTGCACACAAGTAGTCACCCGTAATTACGGGAGCCCAATAGACTTCTATGGGCCTGCCCGTGCCGTAATAACAGCCCTTAATTACGTGCGTTTTTACGTTCGTGTGCATGGGGCCTCAGTCTGGCTATAGACCTAGAAATACATAGGTCCAGCCAGAATGAAGAAATATCATGTTCGTAAAACCAATACGCTACGCAACACACATAACATCTGTGGAATTAATTGCGGAATTTAGAATCTCCATTGAAGTCAATGGAGAAATTCCGCAATGAGTCCGCAACAAGTCCGCTACACATCCGCAACAGCCAGTGTATGCTGCGGACACCAAATTCCGCACCGCAGCCTATGGTCCGCAGCGGAGTTTTCCGCAACGTCTGCACGAACCTAACTAAAAAGCTGTGGAAAGCAATGGAGAAAATGTCCGCTGCGGATTTCCGCAGCGGAATTCCAGAGCAATTCCGCCACGTCTGGTCATGCCCTTACATTCTGTTGCATTAAGTACTAAACGGCAACGACGTGACTGTATGTGGTGTGTCGTTAAGGGGTTAAAGACAAGAGTCCTAATAGTCTGACAACTGCTGCAGTTTGGGAGAGGGGAAAGGGAATACCTGCCAATGGGTTTCTTTAAAGGGGTTGTCCCAAGTTGATAAATGGAGCTATAAAGCTCCCCCATGTAAAAATAAGAAGAATTCTAATTACCTGTCCGTCGTCCAGCGATGTCGTTTTCTTGATATCGTTGATTGAAGTTGCGGTCGGTCCCTCTTTGTATCCTGCTCGTTGCCTAGGTTCCCGGCCACCGCTATTTACCTTTAGCGGTGGCCGCGCATGCGTAATGACATCCTCTGCGTCCGGAGCAGAGGATGTCATTTACTCATGAACGCGCATCTCGGCGCATCTCGGCGCATGCGCAGGAGATGCAAGGAGATGAAGTGGAAGGCACCCGTCGCGAGAAGTCTGCGCTCCGCTAAAGGTAAGTGTGTGTGTGTGTGTGTGTGTGTGTGTGTGTGTGTGTGTGTGTGTGTATATATGGGTGTGTTTGTGTATATGTGTGTGTGTGTTTATGTGTGAGTGTATATATGGGTGTATTTGTGTGTATATGTTTGTGTATATTTTTGTGTTTGTGTATATTTGTGTGTGTGTATATATGGGTGTCTTTGTGTATATGTTTGTGTGTGTGTGTTTTTGTATATGTGTGGGTTTGTGTATGTGTTTGTGTATATATGGGTGTGTTTGTGTACATATGTTTATGTGTATATGTTTGTGTGTATATGTGTGTGTGTGTGTGTGTTTGTGTATATGTGTGTGTGTGTGTGTGTGTGTGTATATATGGGTGTGTTTGTGTATATATGTATGTTTGTGTATATGTGGGTTTGTTTGTGTACATGTGTTTGTGTATATGTTTGTGTGTATATGTGTGTTTGTGTATATGTTTGTGTGTTTATGTGTGTGTGTGTGTGTGTGTGTGTGTGTGTGTGTGTTTGTGTATGTGGGTGTGTTTGTGCATATGTTTGTGTGTATATGTTTGTGTGTTTTTGTATATGTATATGTGTGTGTGTATATGTGTGTGTTTGTGTATATATGGGTGTTTGTGCATATGTATGCATATGTGTGTGTGTATATGTGTGTGTGTGTTTGTGTATATATGGGTGTGTTTGTGCATATGTGTATAGGTTTGTGTGTATATGTTTGTGTGTGTTTTTGTATACGTGTGTGTTTGTGTATATGTGTGTGTGTTTGTGTATATATATATGTGTGTGTGTGTGTGTGTGTGTGTGTGTGTATATATATGTTTGTGTATATGTTTGTGTATATATGGGTGTGTTTGTGTACATGTGTTTGTGTATATGTGTGTGTATATGTGTGTGTGTATATGTGTTTATGTGTGTGTTTGTGTAATATATGGGTGTGTGTTTATATGTGTTTGTGTATATGTTTGTGTGTGGTTGTTTGTGTGTGTGTAGGTGAGCATAAGTATCGGTATTGTTCACATTGCTAACTTTTTTTTAATGTTGTTGCAGATTTTGATGTACCGATTGGACTACGTCTTTCGATTCGTTGGACTACTGCGTAGATCTACGTTTTTTGAAAATTTTAATAAAATGGTTAACGAGGGTTTTGTTGGGGATTTCTTATTTCAATAAAAAAGAATTGTCTTTGTGGTTTTTTTTAAACTTTATTAGTGCCTAGATAATGGCAGTTGGCTGATTGACAGCATCCATTATTAAGGCGGTACTTAGTGTTAGCCGGTGCAGAGGCTAGCACTAACCACCCATTATTACCCCGGTACCCACCACCACCAGGGGTGCCGGGAAGAGCTTGGTACGATCCAGTACCCGACCATCTGTTGTGATGGTCGGGTACTGGGGCGGCCGCAGGCTGGTATTATGAGGCTGGGAAGGGCCAAAATCAGTGGACCTTCCCACCCTTGTAATGCTAGGCTGCTGCTGCTGTGTTGTATCGGGCTGGTTATAAAAATGGGGGGACCCCCACGTCGTTTTTTTTTTTGAATTTAACAAATTTAGCAATAGACGGGTCCCCCACATTTTTAATAACCAGCCATATACAAGGCCGCAGCAGTCTGGCATTACATGGGTGGGAAGGGCCACTGGTTTTGTCCATTCCCAGGCTAATAACACTGTGTTGTTTGTGGCTGGTTATGATAAATTGGGTGGAACCCCATGTCTTTTTAATAAAAATAATAAATAAATAATTAAAAAAAATGACGTGGGGTCCCCCCCATTTTTATAACCAGCCAGATACAACACAGCAGCAGCAGCCTAGCATTACAAGGGTGGGAAGGTCCACTGTTTTTGGCCCTTCCCAGCCTCATAATACCAGCCTGCGGCCGCCCCAGAGCCCGACCATCACAACAGATGGTCGGGTACTGGATCGTACCTGGCTCTTCCCGGCACCCCTGGTGGTGGTGGGTACCGGGGTAATAATGGTGGTTAGTGTTAGCCTCTGCACCGGCTAACACTAAGCCTCGCCTTAGTAATGGATGTTGTCACTCAGACAGCGGCCATTACTAAAGTGATAGTAATAAAATTTGAAAAGAAAAAGACAAAGATCTAGATAAAATATTTTATTGAAATAAAGCACCCCCAACACAACCCTCATTAACCATTTTATTGATGAAAAAAAAAGCGTCATCTAAGTAGTCCTCGAAACCGACGTAGTCCAAACACCAAACCTGTAAAAAATCAAAAATATATAAAAAAAAATGAAATAAAACATGTCGTAGGCTTACTTTCACTTTCATGTGTGATACTGACTGTTATACCATGTATAGAAGCCTGCGGCAAAGTTGGCTTAGATACAGGGCGCCAGCAGACAGTATCATACATGGCCATACAGACATATATACAAACAAACATACATACATACATGCAAACATACATGCACGTATACACATACAAACATGACAACATACATACATGAAAACATACATACAAACATACATACATGCAAACATACCTACATGAAAACACATACATGAAAACATACACACATACAAACATGACAACATACATACATACATGCAAACATACATACATGAAAACATACATACATGCAAACATACATGCACATATACACATACAAACATGACAACATACATACATGAAAACACATACATGAAAACATACAAACATGACAACATACATACAAGAAAACATACATACATGCAGACATACATACATGAAAACATACATACATGAAAACATACATACATGAAAACATACATACATGAAAACATACATACATACAAACATACATACATGCAAACATACATGCACATATACACATACATGCACATACAAACATACATACATACAAGCAAACATACATACAAGCAAGCATACAAGCAAACATACATACATACATGCAAACATACATACATGCAAGCAAGCATACATACAAGCAAACATACATACAAGCAAACATACATACAAGCAAACATACATGCACATATACACATACATGCACATATACACATACAAACATGCAAACATACATACATACATACATACATACATACAAGCAAACATACGTATATGCAAACATACATACATTCAAACATACATACAAGCAAACATACATACAAGCAAACATACATACAAGCAAACATACATATATGCAAACATACATACATGAAAACATATACATACATACATACAAGCAAACATACATACCTACAAGCAAACATACATACAAGCAAACATACATACAAGCAAACATACATACAAGCAAACATACATACATGCAAACATACATACATACAAGCAAGCATACATACATACAAGCAAACATACATACAAGCAAACATACATACAAGCAAAAATACATGCACATATACACATACATGCACATATACACATACAAATATGCAAACATACATACAAGCAAACATACAAGCAAACATACATACAAGCAAACATACATACAAGCAAACATACATACATGCAAACATACATACATGAAAACATACATACATGCAAACATACATGCACATATACACATACATGCACATATACACATACAAACATGACAACATACATACAAGAAAACATATACATACATACACACATACATACATACATACATACACACATACATACATACATACATACCAACATACATACAAAAATAAAATCACCTAAGACGTTCCCACGAAGAGCTGAACGGTCCCGTCACTTTTCTTCTCCCATTCACAATAACAGAGCGGTGGGCGCAGATGAAGTAATCACGTGGGCCTGATATGATTACGTCATCTGCGCCACAACGCATTGTTACTATGAATGCGAGCGGCGCCAAGAAGAAGGAAGATGGCAAGTGACGGGACGGTTCAGAGCGCCGTTAGAACGTCTTAGGTGATTATTATTTTATTTTATATATTTTTAGTTGTTCGCCGGATGCTGATGCAGCACCGATGCGGCGGGTACAAAAATGTAGTGACAGGGTGGGGGAGGGAAAAGTGGCTTGCCGAAACGGGGTGAGTGTAGTGTAGTGTAGTTGACATTCACGGTAAGTTCGTCTCAATCGGGCTTACCATGCCCGCTTGAGACGAACATTCTCCCGATGTTGCTAGAACTACAGTATCTAGCAACATCGGGAGCGCGCACACTGCAGAGCAGAGTGGCTTGATTGACATCGAGCCGCTCACGCCCCTTTTTAGAAAAGATAACCAGCACTTGCTGAGTTATCAAGTGTAAAAAAAAGGCACTTAGGAAATGAATTTTAATTTTTTTTTAACACCAAATGTTTTAAAATTCATTTCCTGCTTAGAATGTATAAAAAAAAAAATTTGAGTCAACTTGGGACAACCCCTTTAAGATCTCATGCATGCGGCCATATTAAGAGAATGTCTCCGTAAGACTGAAATCACACATGCTGTTTTTGATGCAAGTTTTTTTTTAGCCAAACACAGGAGTGGATACAAAAGAGAGGCAATGTATGAGCCGTTCCTTTATACTTTTCCTTCTTTTTGGGTCCACTCCTGTGTTTCGCTAAAAAAAAACTGCATCATAATCTGAAAGTGTGAATTGGATTGATTGATCGATCCATTACTGACCTATGTTAATATAGGCTCTTCAGGATGTGTTGTGTATTTGGTTGTGACTTTTTGTATACTGTTATAGTACATGTACATCTGTGACATGCGCACGCTGTATTGTATCTACTATGTAGAGGCAGCCATTTAATACCTGGATACACATATGTTTTGGATGTTATTATTCCGTACCTGGATAAATATATATTTTAGATGTTACTTATGGACTACATTTTAATATACATAAATACCCTTAGATAGTGGGGCATATATTCATTGTAAGTTGTCCTGTTGATAGTTAACCTACACCATACATTTGGTATCTATATACTTCTTTTGGACATAATTTTCCACATACTTTATGGAGTGTTGCTTTATCAATTTTGTGATTATATAATTTCGGGTATTTTTTCCTGTTTTTCTTCTTGGTTCAGTTAGTAGAAAGGGGTTGCCTTTAGTATCATCTCGGATCATGGCATGAGAGCGATCATGTAGTTAAGATAGTTTCCAGCAGATAGTGGGTATTGTTGGCTTTGTATAGTTGAGAGGGATGTCTAGTGATTTTAATAATTTAGAAGGGTATTGTGTAGCCCCTAAGGGTCGACTAGGACCATTGAGGAGGAGGACTCAGTTTGTTCAATTTGTATATATACACATGATATTAATTTTTTTTAAAATATTTTGTGATTATATCATTGCGGGCATTTTTTCCTCTGTATTTTTCTTCTTGGTTTAATTGTTTGTGCAGACGCCCTGGTTTATCATAGAGGATACTTTTTGCAAGTTGTGTACCTGTGCTGCAAACTGCCTGGAAAACATAGCAAAAAAAAATAAATCTGACTTTTACACTTGCCCCTTAATTATCCACTTCACCTACCCCTGATAAACAACCCAGATTTACACACGAACAGCCTTACCCTATTTTTAACTGCTGGCATAGGTCTGGCATAACGTCACTGTGTGAATTAGTTTCTCTCTCCATTAAACCTATTTTAACTCTCAACAACCTCCGTCAAAAATATAGAGAACTTTCCGTACCACTTTCAATTACAACTTCAGAGCTATTTTGATGAACTTCGACCTAATTTGTCAGAGGCTGAATGGAAACCTACATTGTGCTCTTGGTTTTGACTTGATGGGGATAGAGGAGAATTTACCAAGAACTATAAAATACTCCATAAACCCCTGGACTATACCACTTCTAGTACTGCACTCACAAAATACTCTAGCGATATTCCTGACCTGACGCACACTATTATTTTGAATACTCTTGAATTTGCCTACAAATGCTCATTATACACTTAGGTAAGCTTAAAATAACAAAACAAAAATGGCAGTATAAGTTTGTATGTTTCTGGTATATGAAATGAGCTATGTGATATGATAGATGCACTTCCTACTAAGGCTATGTTCACACCGCTTATTTTTGGCCATTTTTCGGCCCGTAAACGGCCGAAAAATTGGAAGCAGAAGACCTCCAAACATCTGCCCATTGATTTCAATGGGAAAAATGCAGTTTTTAAAAACCGCCGCGTTAAAAAGCGCCAGCGAAATACAAGTGTACGTCACTTCTTGAGCCGTTTTTGGAGCCTTTTTCATTGACTCTGCTCCAAAAACGGACGTAAATAAGGCAGCGAAAAACGCGAGTTGTTAAAAAAAATGGCTGAAAATCAGGAGCTGTTTTCCCTTGAAAACAGCTCCGTATTTTCAGACGTTTTTTAGTAAGCGTGTGAACATACCCTAAGACTGACATAGCAGTCATGATGAGTGACATGGAAAAATATTACTTTACGTCAAGTGGATAATAAAAAAGTGATGTGAACTGACCCTTATAGAGGTAGCAACACTTCTCGATGAGTAACTAATCTTGTGCATTGGGTTAGTAAGGCTATGTTCATATCAGCGCCGGATTCCGAGCATCGGTTCCGTTAGTCCATTCCGGAAACAATAGCATAGCCTACGCTATTGTTTTCGCAAAAAAAAAAAACTTCATGGAACGGAAACAAACGGGAACCAACTGTAACGGAAGCATTACCATTGAGATCAATGGCAATGCAAACGGAAGCTATGGTTTTCGTTTGGCTTTCCGTTCATCGGTTCCTCTGACGGAAAGGTGGAACGAAATCGATGAACGGAAGCCCAACGCTGATGTGAACAGGCCCTAACACCTGGCTGCTTGCTTTCTGAATGTTGGTTTACATTTTGGAAAGACTGACAACATATTGAAATCTGTTGTGGTTTTTGTTGTCACCATAGGTTATTTGTTTATAAAAGTTGGTGAGGACCACTAAATTGTTATTTAGGCCCTAATTCATATAAACATAGAATTCAAGGATGGTGAAAGGGTGTACTTTCTGTTTCCCGTGACTGTATATAATACAGTTTAACAGGATGTAAGTAAAAGTTTTATTAAAGTCAAATATTTATTGAAAGCTTATCTATGGTAATGTTTAAAAAGGCTCTGTCACCAGATTATAACTTGACTATCTCCTACATAGTCTGATCGGTGCTGTAATGTAGATAACAGCAGTGGTTTTTATTTTGAAAAACTATAATTTTTTTAGCATGTTATGAGCAATTTTAGATTTATGCTAATTCGTTTCTTAATGACCAACTGGGCGTGTTTTTACTTTTTACCAATTGGGTATTGTAAAGAGACGTGTATGACGCTGACCAATCAGTGACCAATCAGCATCATACACTTCTCATTGTTCCAGCCCATTGTTAGTATGATTGTGCAGTGAAAGAAGCTGGGCTGGAGCAATGAGAAGTGCAGGACACTGATTGGTCACTGGTTGGTCGGCCTCATACACTCCTCTTTACAAAGCCCAGTTGGTAAAAAGTAAAAACACGCCCAGTTGTCTATTAAGAAACTAATTAGCATAAATCTAAAATAGTTTATAACTTGGTCAAAAATGATAATTTTTCAAAATAAAAACCACTGTTGTTATCTACATTACAGCGCCGATCAGATTATGTAGGAGATGGGGCACTTATAATCTGGCGACAGAGCCTCTTTAAATCCGCATCAGAGGCTCCGTTCAGAGCATCACTGTCCCATTTGACAAGAAGGATAACGTTGCATGCATCGCTATTTTTCCTGTCACCACAGTAAAACCCACAGACTCCATTATAAGTCTGTAGGCGTGTCGGGTGCCAGTAGTGTCTGTCGTACAATGCATCCAGCACTGCTTTCTGGTTTACCTTACAAACGGAAAGCTGGACTCAGATGTGAACAGAGCCTTAGGCCACATGCACATGAACGTGTTTCTGCAGATAAATTGTGGACCCATTCATTTCTATGGGCCCATGCACACGACCGTAGTTTCCACAGTCCGTGCATTGGCCGGGAGTCCGGATAGGACAAGTCATTTTACGGGTTGCTGTCCGGGCTACTAAAAGTCAATGCACATATTGTATGTGCACCGTCCGTGATTGCGGATGGCCCGCGGATGACACTACCCGGCTGTCCGTGGCCGTAATCGTATTACGGGCTGTGTGCATGAGTCCTAACACTACTTAATAAAATCCCTGCTGTGCTTGGTGATTCAGTTATTTATCCAGGGAGATGTTTGTAAAGAGCATCCTCAGAAAAATTCCAGCCACATTGTGAACAATATCTCTTTGGACCCTCATTTAGGCCTCTACGGCAGCAAATGGCCTGGCTGTATTTATAGCTCATTTGTAAATGTGAAACAGGAAGTGTCAATGCACAATTATATAGTAAGGAATACAATACAGAATGCCTATAGAAATGGGTCTTTGTATGTGGTAGAGTGGAGAGCCACTACAAAAAGACGTTCTCACCACGGTGGACCCAGCATGTCCTGCGTTGAAGACTCCATGCGGAGCCTCCATCGCAGATTTGATCTAATTTGCTAATAAAAATAGCGCTGATGGTATGACAGATCCAGCACAGTGCAGTGGTTTATGTTATATATATATATAGGAGGTGTGAATATACCGTACATAAACACCATGCAAAAACTGAATATGTAAGCAGTTACTTTCCCTACTTAAGCAGGAACCCAGCAGAGGTCCCACCTCCACCTATATGTTAAGTGCATGAATAGGGGCTATTAGCCTGTTTACAGCGTAGCCCCTCATGGTAACACGGCGCCCCCCCTTTTTTCCTCCGGTTTTTCTTCAGTTCCTTTTATGGTCATTAATTAAAGGTCATTTGGTTTAACCCTCTTTTTCTCCTATTTTTATTTGGTACTTACCTGTACGAGGTCAAGTTCAGGTCAGTGGTGCCCCACCCACTTGGTCTTGGCACGCACAGGTTCTGGAAAATTCCTATGTGGCAGGAAAATCTGGTGTTTTCATTGGTTCCCTTTGGTAAAACGGCGGGAATTTTGAATATATATTCCCAGGTTTTGGAGTGGTCTGCTGCCCGTCCGAGTTGGATGAAGAAGAGGAACATCATCGCCCCCCCTCCCTTTTATTGTCACGGTATCTTGTTAGTGGGGGTTAGTCGCCCAGTTTATGGGTGGACAAGGTCATGAATTATTGGTATAATATTTATTAAAATATTTGGTATTTATTACAAGTTTAATATTAATTTATTCTATTTATTATGTAACCCCTTAAAGAATACCGCAGCCATTTTATTCCATCTGCATTGTTTCTTGGTCTTTATTTATTAATTACGTTTTTAGTATGTGTGTTTTGAAGGTTGGGTGGCGCTTGTGTTACCATGGTTGGGATAAGCGACTGCTAGACCGTTAAGGGGGTTTTACACTGGGCGATTATCGGGCAGGCGAGCGTTCATAGAACCCTCATTCCTGATAATTTCCCTGTGTAAACAGGGCAGCGATCAGCAGATGAACAAGCAAACGCTCGATCATCTGCTGGTCGTATCGTTTTAAAAAGGTAAAATATTATCGTTGTCGGCAGCACATCCCACTGTGTAAATAGGGAGACGAGCTGCCGACATGATAATAATGGATGAGGACGAGCGATCGGCGTAACGACCACTCCTCCCCATCCATAGCCGATGTCTCGTTGACCGGTACTCGCTGCAACGGCCATTGTAAAAGGGCCATTATTGTCCCATTTTTTCAATGGAAACAGATAGG
Organism: Rhinoderma darwinii; assembly: GCF_050947455.1. Lineage (NCBI taxonomy): Eukaryota > Metazoa > Chordata > Amphibia > Anura > Rhinodermatidae > Rhinoderma > Rhinoderma darwinii. Next base: position 147,335,099 of record NC_134691.1, on the reverse strand, counting down.
CAAGTGTGGTGGCTTGCATTGATCTAAAGTGTGCATTGTTTTAAATACTGTGGGGGAAATTCATTAAAACTGGCTTTTCATATGCCAGTCTTGATATAAAGATCGCTGGAGTAAGATGCACCCAATTTATTAAGAGGCGCACGTCTCTTATTAAATTAGGCGCATCTCTGGCAGTCCGTGCTCCTGACCTAAATTATAGTAAATTTGTCCGTAAAGTAGCGTTGACGGCGTAAATGCATCAAAAGTCAAAACAATTTTGCAAATTGCGACTTTTAATGCATTTGCCGAAAAACTGGCACAGAAAAGTTAATCAATTCCCCCCCTGAAAATGACTTAAGATCAAGGGCACGAGTGATTATAAATCCTGCAACGAATAACTATGTGTTTTGCTGAGTGCATTTCTACTTAATTATTTATTTAGGGCTATATTAACTCATAGCAGTCTTATATAGGGATTTGTCTGAACAGATTGTCCCACCAGAGCAGAGGGACAATGGTAATGGTTTCTTGTGTACATTTGGGTATGTGCCGGTAAAGCTCCGGATGCATTCGCATAACTTATCCATAGGACTCCATTGACCCCACATATGACAAAAGGGTGTTTTTTCGGCATACGTCCGGCCGGTACACTGTATTAATTAGCATAGTTGACTACCACATACAACATAAACAAATCTCATCCACATGTTGCGGATTTTCCCAATTGACTTAAATGGGGAAGAAAAATCTGCGATCAAATCCGCAGTTCATGTAGAGTTGCTAATTTTGCTGCGGATCCGTGGCAAAATTTTCAAGTGAGGATTTTAACGAAATAATTTTTTTTTTTTTTTGCTTCTTAGAAAATCAACTCCAAAATTTGAAGTGGAATCCAAACCTTGCGAACCAGGCCTAAAACGACAAAGTGGGAGCTGTGTCGTTACATGGACTTCCCTTTAAATTCCAAACCCTCAGAGTACAATACTGAGTATCTCAACAGTTGAATCTTAAAGAAGACTTGAATTAACCCTTTGAAGAAAACGTTTCAGTGATTCACTTGGTAGCCCAATTTGTTTGGTTGGCCATCCCTTCATGGCAAGGACAGATCTTGCTCTTGAGTTGAGGATTCTGTAGTTAACCATCACAAAGAACAGTAGCTTCACATCTTACATTCCTTTTTATTTACATTTCCATAGCACATGTCCCTATGTGAGTTACCGACAATGTAATCCACATTATACCATATGACATAATATTGAAGGAGCTACCGCAGTTGACAAACGACGAACTTCCAGGAGCCTTGGACTTCAACACTAGATAAGCACAGAATTTATTGTGTCCATTCCATTAACTATTAACCACACAGACCTTCAGAGGAAACCACGAATGATACAAAACATACCTCTGTAGGGTCGCTGATACCTTACCAAAAATATCTGTCATATTTTGCAAGCAGAACGAAATGTCATTTGGTAGATAACTGGTAAAATATTAATTTTTCTGTTCTGCAAAGGCTTGATTGCCATCACAAAGTCATAGTACATTCATTAACTCTTCAAAGACAGACCCTTTTTAAGATAAATTATAATAGAATAGAAACCGGAGCGCAGTTTACAATTGCAGGAGAAATGACACTTTCTATAAATGAAATCCTGGCTTGTCTGTATGCGGCAACATGATCTATTAAGCGGAGAACATTTTGTTCATAATTAAATGTTCTCTTTTTAATATGATTACATTCTTATTTGGTACAGCCATAAAAAAGCACATCTTTCTGCAGTAATGTGACTTTCCGGAGGCACAACTAGATTTAGCGTACGGTCACAAGTACGGTTTGATTTGTGTTGTGACTGATGCAGTGAATTACTTCAGATGTTACATTGTATTTAATGGTGTTTTAATGAATTTAAGGGCCTGTTCACATCAGCGTTGGAGGCTCCGTGAGGGGCCTCTGTCACAGATCCGGCCCAATATACTAGAAACGACGGCAGCATGCTGCGATATTGTTACCGGTAAAACTGCGTACAGTATGAAGGAAATCGGACGGACCCCATTCAATTCACACGCTGTGTGATTTTCAGTGCACTTTTCTTTTTATTTCCTAAAACCATAGCACACCCTTTTGGCATTTTATTTAATATAGTTTATACTTTAATGGGGAGAAAAGCAGCATTTAAAATAATTTATCGTGTGGTACGATTTTCATAAAAGCAATTCTAAAAACATTTACGTTACTCCGCTTTCAGACGGCCATCGTAGGGATGCATTTTTACGTCGGCATTAGGCCTCATACAGAGAGCTGTATTGTGATTTTGCACAGAGCCGTAATAGACGGTACCTCAGGTATGCCTTCAATTTCATGCTAATGTATACTGAAGTTTTCTTTGTTTTGTTTTTTTGACAGATAGGGTATGAATCTGACAGAAAAAAAAAATCACGGCATGCTCCATCAGATGCCATATGTACAAAGCTTTTCTAGCGGAGAATAGCTCCATACATACAACATACGATGAATCATTGTACTGCGGCACACAGAGTCCCTGCAGCTCCAGAGTTCAACATCCCAAACCACCAGGAATATTAGGTGTTAACTCATAACCTCTCTAGATCATCACAGATATTAATTTACCCCTCCCCTAGATCACCAGAAATATTACGTATCCCCTTAGATGACTAAAGACGAATAGGGACATTACCAGGAATACTATCACAAACCCCTAAACCACCGTATTTAACAACGTGTGATGCAGTACAGTTGGCAATGTGAGTGTAATGGGGGAAAATTATGTCAAATTTACATATTAGTTAAAAACTACCTTAGAAATTAAATTAGATCTGTGATCAATGAACCTATAATATATCTCATGGCAGCCGGAACGACACGGAGGTTCTACAGCAATTAGTAAACGCATTGTTATATAGGACCTTATTTAAAGGCTATGTAAGCCTTCAGAACCTTTTTTTTTACTTTAAGGCTTCCAAAATAAAGCAACTTTTGCAATAGGTTTAATAAAAAATGTGCTACCTTTTTGTGCCTATAACAGCTGTGCAGACCTATGAATGTCCATGGTAACAGACGACAACAAGCCAAAATATGTGTAATCGGATCCACCCTCATTTCTAACTATTTTTTTGTAGTTTAAAGAGGCTCTGTCACCAGATTTTGCAGCCCCTATCTGCTATTGCAGCAGATCGGCGCTGCAATGTAGATTACAGTAACGTTTTTATTTTTAAAAAACGAGCATTTTTGGCCAAGTTATGACCATTTTTGTATTTATGCAAATGAGGCTTGCTAAAGTCCAACTGGGCGTGTTTACAGTAAAAGTCCAACTGGGCGGGTATTATGTGCGTACATCGGGGCGTTTTTAATACTTTTACTAGCTGGGCGTTCTGACGAGAAGTATCATCCACTTCTCTTCAGAACGCCCAGCTTCTGGCAGTGCAGACACAGCGTGTTCTCGAGAGATCACGCTGTGACGTCACTCACTTCCTGCCCCAGATCCTGCATCGTGTCAGACGAGCGAGGACACATCGGCACCAGAGGCTACAGTTGTTAGGGATCTGCCAGGTACTACGTCTAGGTATACTCCTGGGATTAATCAATCCACACCTGAGGCCAGACCTGTTCGACTGACACCATCTCCCACCAACCAGGGTGGCAGGCTCAGGAGTGGGAGAGCCTATCGCGGCCTGGTCAGTCGGAGTTAGCTCCGCCCCCTGTCCTTTATTACCTGCTGTGTTCTCCTCCTCAGTGCTTGTAATTCTTCTGGATTCCTGGCCCCACTGCTGCTTGCTCCAGCCTGCTTCTGCCGTGCTTCTGCCTTGCTGCTGTTCTGCTTAACCCGCTTTGCTTTGCCTCCGGCTTGCTTCCTCCTCCGTGCTCACTTGGGTATACTCCACTTCATCCTGGTCCTGACAACTCATTCACCGCTCCGTTTCCTCGCGGCGTTCCGTGGGCTACTGCCCCTTCCCTTGCGTGTTCCCTGTTTGTTCTCCCGTGCACTTAGACAGCGTAGGGACCGCCGCCCAGTTGTACCCCGTCGCCTAGGGCGGGTCGTTGCAAGTAGGCAGGGACAGGGCGGTGGGTAGATTAGGGCTCACTTTCCCTTCACCTCCTTCCTGCCATTACAACAGTTGATTTTGCAGCAGCATCGGCGTTTGCAGGTAAGTCGATGTAGCTACTTACCTGCAAACGCTGATGCTACTGCAGAATCAACTGTAGCCTCTGGTGCCGACACGATGCAGGACCTGGGGCAGGAAGTGAGTGACGTCACAGCGTGATCTCTAGAGAACACGCTGTGTGTCTGCACTGCCAGAAGCTGGGTGTTAACGAACAGAAGTGGATGATGCTGATTCGTCAGCATCATACACTCCCATTCCTAACGCCCAGCTAGTAAAAGAAGTAAAAACGCCCCGATGTACACACATAATACACGCCCAGTTGTACTTTTACTGTAAACACGCCCAGTTGTACTTTTGCAAGCCTCATTTGCATAAATACAAAAATGGTCATAACTTGGCCAAAAATGCTCGTTTTTTAAAAATAAAAACGTTACTGTAATCTACATTGCAGCGCCGATCTGCTACAATAGCAGATAGGGGTTGCAAAATCTGGTGACAGAGCCTCTTTAACCAACGTAGGGCAACAGAATGGAGATTGATTGTAGGGCAGACTACACAGGCTTTGTTTGTAGTCTGTTACCATGGAGACACAGGTTTTTATATAAGCTGTAGACACAAAAGAGTAGATTTCTAATGAAAAATATTTGCAAAGTTGCTTTATTTTTCATTTTAAATGCTTTGGAGCAGAAACGGTTTGCACAAAGGTAGACATAGCCTTTAAAAGCTCAACTTTGGGGCCTAATTTTAAAAGGCAACATAGTGCAAAGATGCAAGCACTCATAGATTTTAATTGTACAAATGTAAAGCTCTACCATCATAGGTACCCTACATTAACCATTATGTGATGACTGGGGTTTACGCATATAACCGCTGTTATTTGCCATTTACAGACAACCTAGGATTTTCTTTAAAAACGTAGTTTCCTTTGTGTTATATGAGTTCATATGTTAAGAATGTTACATAGTCTATAATTTAAAATGCATTCCACAGTCATGCAATTTCTCTATGAGCAGATGTACAGAGTAAGAAACAGATTGAATGGATCTGTAAGGGTATGTGCACACGATGAGAGGCTTTTACGGCTGAAATGACAGACTGTTTTCAGGAGAAAACAGCTGCCTCGTTTCAGACGTAATTGCTCCTCCTCGCATTTTGCGAGGCTTCTCTGACAGCCGTAAATTTTGAGCTGTGCTTCATTGAGTTCAATGAAGAACGGCTCAAATTATGTCTGAAAGAAGTGTCCTGCACTTCTTTTGACGAGGCTGTATTTTTACACGTCGTCGTTTGACAGCTCAAATTACAGGTCGTCTGCACAGTACGTCGGCAAACCCATTCAAATGAATGGGCAGATGTTTGCCGACGTATTGTAGCCCTATTTTCAGACGTAAAACGCCTCGTTTACGTCTGAAAATAGGTCGTGTGAACCCAGCCTAACACAGAAATGCATGTTACTCTTTCTGTGTCTGGAATAAAAAAAACATATTTTTTTCCCCATATTTAGCAAAATAGAAACTGCTATCTTCACGCAACTCGCTTGCAGTGAGGGTATGCTCACACACAGAGTAAAAACTGCGGATTTTCCGCAATGGATTTAATTACGGAAAATCCGTTGCGTATTACAGTAGCAGCAGAGTGGATGAGATTTGAACAAATCTTACCCGTTCTGCCGCAAAAATCGCAAATCAGAAAAAAACAACCTTTTCTGTTTAATATTAATAAAAAGGTTAATACATACCCTCCGGACATTTACATAGCGACGCGTTCTTCTGTTTTCCGTCCAGGCCGGCCTCCTGGGATGACAGTTCATCCCATGTGACTGCTGCAGCCAGTCACAGGCTGCAGCAGTCACATGGGCTGCAGCGTCATCCTAGGAGGCCGGGCTGCACGGAGAACAGAGGGACGAATCACTATCACAATGGAGAACGGGGTAAGTATGAACTTTTTTTTCTACAGCAGTCTTCCGCAGCGGAGATTCTGCCCGAAAATCTGTACCACAATGTGGTACGGTTTTCCGTTCGGAATTCCCTGCGGGTTTCAGGACGGATACGCTGTGTGAACATAGCCTTAGGAGTACAGTCATTTCAGTTGGGTCTTGAAAACCGTTTATGAACAGTGTAAACTCATCCAAACTTTACTTCTACAGAACATAAAGGGACTTTGTTGTTTTTTTTAGTATAATGTCCCAATTATATTTCTATTTTTAGATGATAAACCTGACTCTAAGTATTAGCAAGCTATTCTAAATGCTTACACCACAAGTTCACTCTACAAGTCACTATATGAGTGTCTCGATGAATAAATCTGAGCACATGACTCACATACAATGCAATATACTATTTCCTGTAAAAGGGCAGCTTTATTTATATGCATTAGTATCTGTATGACCAAAACTGATATAAACTAGCTACTTTTATTCATTACATTTGAGATTCTTATTCCTATAGAACATCGACTAAACAAAATTTGGGTTTAGATATAAAATTGGGCTGGCCACACGTTCTTTAGAAGGATAGACTGATAAACTGGCCTGGTTTTGTCACAAGTGTACCTTAAAATAAGAAGCGTGCTTGAAAAAGGAATTTCAATAAATGCCATCTCTGTATGTCATTTGCAGGGTTAGCTAAAAATGTGCTATAAACCAGCTGCATATCCAGTGTGGATAGTTGCGTAAGGCTCTGTTCACATCACATCTTCTATGACAGATGTATACAAATCAAAAGACAAAAAAAAAGTTAACAATTACTCTAATGTACCCATTGGCTTTCATTGCATAGATGTATACCGAAAGCGTAACATTTGGCAAATTTGTGTCTGAATGCTGTTTTTTGGGGGTTACTGAATAATTTTAGGCTACAAACCTTTCAGTCTTACAAAATCTTACATGTTAAAGTAAACATTTTTTTTTGTTACAATAGAAGTCAATGGCAGACAGATCCAAATGTATATACAAATGTATACATTTGCAAGTATAAACGCAAATAAAAACAACAAAAATTTTGTTTCCATCTGATGTAGGACGCACCAATATGGTGTGAACATGGCCTCAGTGGGTGGCAAAGTTGGGTGGTAAAGTCCACATTAGACTTTCTACAGATTTCTGTGTATGACTTTTCACAAGTGTAGTATTTAAAATCCTATATAAAAATGATGTTGAGAATTGTTTTGGACAGGCAAATGTTACTCAACACAAGAGATATAAACCCAGATTTGAAAAGCATCTTCTAGAGATTTTTAATATAGTGAATGCATATTTCTATTTAAAAAGGATTGGTTACGATAAGATAACATTTATTAAAGGGAAACTCTACCTAAATGTATCATCTGATGTCATGTAGCTAATGGTGTAAAATTTAAAGGGGTTGTGCACTACTTGACAACTGATGACCTATCCACCGGAGCTGTCCGACACCCAAACCCTGCACCGTTAAAGAGGCTCTGTCACCACATTATAAGTGCCCTATCTCCTACATAAGGAGATGGGCGCTATAATGTAGGTGACAGCAGTGCTTTTTATTTAGAAAAACGATCTATTTTTACCACGTTAGGAGCGATTTTAGCTTTATGCTAATGACTTTCTAAATGCCCAACTGGGCGTGTTTTTACTTTAGACAAAGTGGGCGTTGTGGAGAGCAATGTATGACGCTGACCAATCAGTGACCAATCAGCGTCATACACTTCTCTCTATTCATTTAGTCAGCGCATAGGGCTCCTGCTAGATCACTATGTGCTGTCTTATACTGACACATTAACGTTACTGAAGTGTTTAGACAGTGAATAGACATTCCTTCCAGCCAGGACGGGATGTCTATTCACAATTCCGACACTTCGCTAACGTTTCTGTGGGACTTACAGCAGAGCAAACGTAATCTCGCGAGATCACGCTGTAAATGCCAGGTAACAGCGAGATTACGCTTTGCTATGCTGTAAGTCCCACACAAACGTTAGCGAAGTGTCAGGATTGTGAATAGACATCCCGTCCTGGCTGGAAGGAATGTCTATTCACTGTCTAAACACTTCAGTAACGTTAATGTGTCAGTATAAGACAGAACATACTGATCTAGCAGGATCCCTATGCACTGACTAAATGAATGGAGAGAAGTGTATGACGCTGATTAGTTACTGATTGGTCAGCGTCATACACTTCTCTTTACAACGCCCACTTGGTCTAAAGTAAAAACACGCCCAGTTGGGCATTAAGAAAGTCATTAGCATAAAGCTAAAATCGCTAACAACGTGGTAAAAATAGATCGTTTTTCTAAATAAAAAACACTGCTGTCACCTACATTACAGCGCCGATCTCCTTATGTAGGAGATAGGGCACTTATAATGTGGTGACTGAGCCTCTTTAAGCCGCTCCGGCTGCCTCCGATCACCGGACATACATGCCGGAAGAAGTTGGCTCCGGCCACTGAATAGTGGCCAGCTGCCGTACTGCAGCTCTGCTCCTATTTAAGTGAATAGGAGCAGAGCTGCAGTTCGGCAGCTCTGCCGCTGTCCTATGTACGGAGCCAACTGCTTCCGGCTCTGTACATAGCATAATGGGCCATAACATCCGGTGCCCGGAGATAGCTGGAGAGGCTAAACGATGCGGGATCCAGGTGTCGGAACCGCACCAATGATATTCTGATGACCTATCCGGCGGATAGGTCATCAGTTGTTCAGTAGTGGACAACCCCTTTAATGCTGCAAGATGTCCAGTGATGTAACCTTCCAAAAGCAAACGTCATGGTAGGATATCCCTTTTGAAGCTCCTTAATAGGGTCTTCTCATGAGATTTAGCATCTATTCTGTAGTTTACTAAGGGATCTGATAAAAAATATATACTATTAGGCAATTTTATTAATAACGTAACCCAGCAGGAATAAACGTATTCTTTATATGAGGGGATGTGGAGATAATCCAAATTTGGATCTCTCAGAAGGGATTTACACAGTTTAGCTATATCATAGTATTTAAATAGGGAGTAATATTCTAATATTAAGTTATGAGGGACACAACCTCTCCTGGGATGACCTTCCTAGATGATTATAAGAAGCCATATAATGGTACAGAACTTCAGTAATGCATATCACTATACACTACTATTAGATAGTGCAGCTCAGATTGCAGTACACATCCTAAACAATATACCACTTATAAGGAACAGCAATTCAAGTGAGATTTTTGTGCAATGTGCTTTGAGCAATAAGCCATAGCTGACCATGTGTTTTGGGAGTAAGTAAACAATAGCCAACAGTTGACCACTTTGAGCATTTTCTTTTATAAATTGGACATTCACATTTTCAAAATGTAGAACAATCTTCATGAAAATGTGCAATGATGACCAATTTCTATAGCTCAAGAGCAAATGATGTTATATAATCATGGATACTAATCCCACACTAAAATACATTCTGATAAATGTTCACAGCTTGTCTGCAGTGGAAAGAGAAGATCCAGTTCCTTTCCAACTACAGCAGTAATAGAAAGATGCATAAGTTATACCATAGACCTGTACCATCTGCCCAGGTACATGAATGCCTCTCAAAGCAGCATATATTTACAACTGCTAACATTTCCCCCTCTGGCCATGTTTGGTATGACTGCTAGCAGTACAGAGACATCCGGCTTCTGCGCATAGCTTCACTAATTAAGTAAGCAGGGCTTAATTCAGGCTCCTCTGTCATAATTACTATATTCTGCCATTCGCCAGTCTGGTTTGATTGTTTTATCGTGTCCACTACACAAAGAGCATAAAGACAGTCATCAAAGGTAGCTGCCATTGTCAGCGGCCTGCCATCCCACGTTCTCCTGTCTTCCTGGTCTTCAAATGCCTGCCGCACTGCCTGTACCATTTTGATAGTCCCTCTCAGGTATGGGGAGGGAATGTCGCTAAAAGCCTTTTCAGGCAAGAGGGAATTGCTGACGGGTGTGGAGTCCTTTAAAAGTAGTTCTCGCTCGGAGGAGCTGTTTCTTTGTCCATAGAGATCTGTCCCCATTACAATTAGTCTACCAGATGATCCAACAACTATTACATCTTGTTTAAACTCCCCAGGGACATTAAAGTTGAGGGTAACTGTACAGCACACTCCACCTTCAAGGACCATCTGAAATGTACAGAAATCATCGCTGGTTATCTGTCGTATTCCTTGTATGTGGTCTGTCTGCTTTACAAAGGTTTTCAGCAGTCCATGGACCTTCACTGCTTTCTGGTTGGTCAGGAAAGTCAAGAGGTCTATTATGTAGCTACCAACAGAATGTAGTCCGCCACCACCCATGAGATCATCACAGCTCCAGTTGTATTTCTTTCCCAGTAGACTTCCACTGTGGACCTGTACCTCACACACTTGAAGTTCGCCCACGTATCCTTCTTGAATCAGCTGCTTCATCTTCGCAAAAGCGGGCAGAAATCGCAATACATTTCCCATGATGCTCATGAGCTTGGGATAATAGTGGGCAGCCGACATCATTCGAAATGCATCAAGGGGTGTTGCTGTTCTGTCACAGATGACATTCTTACCAATCCCTGCAGAACAATAAGGAAAGCATTAGCCATATACGACTACATTATGCCCTACATACAATAATTGATACATTGTATCTAATGTTCGTGGCATTATTTACTCAGTTACAATGTCACTAATCACAAAGGAAAGAATTTATTCCTAGAAACAGAAGTATCTATGATTGCATATTTCTTCTATAGAGCAATGGCCGGTGGAGAAGGCCTGTAACACGTAGACACCTTACATGTTCTAATAGGATACCAGATTTCTGATTCCTAACAATGTACATAGTCTATACTATGAGAATATTGTTTAAGATACCGTTTAGGAAAATATGCTCTTACAAGTGATCATCACTACTCCACACGCCATGAAAGTTTCTGGAAATGTAATCCCTATAGGAATGTGCTGTATGTCACGTCCTTTAGAAACATGAAATAATGCCTGAGAATGCAGACTTAATGACATTATACGGAGCCAATAAAGCGGCTGCACTATGAATAATGCTCTGCTCTCCAAGAAGCTACATTTTTTATGTTTTTTTTTTAAAGTCGTATACAGTTTATAAAGTTAATTCATGGTTTGAGTCTTTTAGTTAATATCTAACCACAGTACATTCACAGAAACATAACAGGCACTACCCTGTGATTACATAGTAAACATGAAAGAAGATTTGCATCTAGTTCCAGTTCCTACCTGCTGTCCCTGCTATCAGATATTAATATTACTTCATTATTAATTTACCTGCTAAAAAACCATTAGGGCACATAGATGTCATACCCATTTTAGCCAGGCATACACATTAGACAGCCATTGGGGGACTGTAGCCCATAAGTATTAGATCCATTGGCCAATCCCCCAATTGGGGGACCGTAGCCCATACATATTAGATCCATTGTTGCTGCTCATAAATCGTTGTGCTTAGTGACGATGAGAGCTACCAGAGGGTTGTCACATATGCTCAACTTGAGGCGATAACTAAAGCTACAAAAAGGGCATCATTGAGAGAGGCTAGTCCTAAGGTCAGGATCATTTGCCGGTATCATTTTCTATCTCTTATGCAAACCAAAATAGGCCTATATAATACTGTTGAGCACTGACCAGTTTCCTGCAGATCTCTGCAGGCAACAAGAATTCATGCTGCTTCATTAATACTCAGCTCAGCAAACAGTCCAAATACAGAAGATCGAAGGAGCCTTGAGAAAATAGTGGGAGACTGCCGGGAAGAAGATGGATATGGCAAGCAACACTGCTGATTATAGTTCCTTATGGATTCCACCGTCACGCTTAGTTTGCTCACGACCGGCTTGTTTTATTGCCATAAATTCACCACTTTGTGTAATGCTCTTTGCTGGATTCGAGCAATTTTAAAGGACAAGAATAGCGCAGTCCACAGAAATATTCCAGAACAAATTCTGGAAACCTGACAGTCCCCATTATAAGTTTGTGGGATGCAGCAAGTTTCGTTGGGATCTGTTTCAAGGTTGATCTGTCATAGCTGTCAAGGCTCCATTATGAACAGAAGCCATGACACTAATGTGCACAAGGCCTAACATAGAGATGCCATTCTATTATTAGGACAATTACGGTAAGCCTACATGTATGACCAGACTAATATGTGATGTTTCAGGTTTGTCTTGTTTGTTTGTCCTTATGTGTAAAAAGAAAAAATGACATGATTCTTTTCTAAGAAAAGATGGATTATTCTTTTAGGTGCACCCTCTTTATAATCGACTGAAAAATAGTGACGAAATCTACCCCTATATGCTGCATTTAGGCTTATGAAAGCTGTCAAAAAAAGTTCCTCACACTCAACTCATAGCCTCAGCTGTATCTCACGAGATTCACATCCCTTAGGCGCATTCACATGGTCTATTTTCTATGAACTGAATAGGGTTGGCAAAAATAAAATAAAAACGGGGCTATACAGTAACATCTCAGCAAACGGTAAAGACAAATTCATACGTCTACGGTGATACAAGAGGCAAAAGTAATTGCGTGTCCCCATTTCTAAGAATATATAACGGAAGAAAAGAAGCTTCGATCTATCATATTGGATAATGTGCCATAAATATACAAATCCATAATGTCATGTGAGTATATATTGACTCAGCATATAGACAATAGAAAAGGACACCACCTAATTCATGAATCTCCATTCACACATATGAAACATCTGACCACTGTTTTGTTTTTTTGTTTTTTAAGTATAACGACAGGATCAAATAAAAAATAAAAAAAAGTCCTGATGCGAACTTGGCCTAATAGCGACAAAGAGATGCAAATGAGCTCAAGCTTTTATATAAATGATTTTACCCAAGCAAGCCAATTTTTGTGCTGCCCCTACTGCCATAACTACTTTCACCCCACTTTTGCAGACAATATAATATTTAAATAAAAAATGTACATATAAAAAATACAATCAGAATTCTCTGCTTCCATCTGTAAATAAACTACTTATAGTCAAAAATAGTAAATTGTGAATAGTGTGTAAAACAATATCAAAATACAGGTAAAATCTAAATATAACATACATTTTCAATGAGGAGTGTCACAGCAAATGTACAGTCATTTCAACATCTCTTTCCAGTTTATTTTTTTTTTATATTTTAAGGAGCATTTAAAATAAGGAGAAGAGGTGGAGCGTGGGAAATCTGCGTTACATGTGAGATTCATTAAAAGACTATATAAACTTTCAGTACAAACAGATTCGGAAGCTGCTGGCAGGAAATCGGATCATGTGAATATAGTTTAGGACGCAAAGTGCTTCTCTATCACTGTCGCTAAACGAAATTCCGTGTATAGGTCTTTTAAAGATTCCAAATTGTTTATTCGTCGCCTAATTCTATCCTGGGAATTTGATACAGCATCAGCATTGGCTACATTGAAACCGCTTTATAACCGTGGGAATGTTACAAGGTTATTAAAAGAAATGAATATGAACATGCAGAATATCATATCTTGTCTGTTCACTTTGTATTTAAGGGACAAGATCCCGTGAGGTCACGTTCAGACAGGGTTGTTTTTTTTTTACGTGTTTAAAAACAAATGTAAAACTGGCCATAACACGTTTGTGGCTTCTAAATTTTGAAGTATTTTTTTCATGGAATTTTTTCAATAATATATTTTTGTACATGCATTTTTTTTTAAATAGATTAAAAAGCATGCTGTATTTCAAAAATTGGCACTGACCAAAAAAAGTCATAAAAGCACCACAAACCAAACCACTGTGGGTGTGCACAAATTCTTAGAATTCCTTATAGATTCCCACAACACATCGGGGAACAGCATTTGAGCCTATAAAAAAAAAATATCCTGTGAAAAATTATCCAAAATGTGTGCAAAATTGACTGAAATTAAAGAGATTACTTTATTAAGTTGCCCTGTAGGTATCCACCCACACAGTGCAGACTGTTGCGGCAAAATGTTGAGTATATACACAGTCGAGTCACATTATTATGACCACCTCCTAATTTCGACGTCGGCAGCGCGTAGACCATGAAGGCAGTGACGTGTCGTGCGCTCGTTTGGTGGGTATATAAGGTGTGCGATAGGCTGTCTGAACACATGTCACTCGTTGTTGCCATGGGTAAAAGGGGCGATTTATCAGAGTTGCAAAAAGGGATGATTATGGCTTCCGGGCCAAGGATGGCAGTATTTCTCAAACAGCGCAGTTTGTGAAATGTTCGCATGCTGCTGTGGTGAAAGTGTATCGATGCAGATCACGTCCATCCATACATGCGGTTTGTCTTTCCTTGGGGCAGATGGAATCTTCCAGCAAAACAATGCGACATGTCACACGGCTAGAAATGTCCAACAGTGGTTGGAAGAGCGCGACCAAGACTTCCAAGTACTTCCCTGGCTCCCAGACTTGAACCCTATTGAGCATCTGTGGGACCATCTCGATCGTCTTGTTCGCTCTACGGATCCTCCCCGACGCACCCTCCTGAAAATGTGGGATGCACTGCAGTCATCTGTCCCATTGATTGATTTCCCTTACCACAGCATACGTAGTCATCTTATTTAGTATAGTATATAAAGCAAGTGCATACCTAAATTTAGAAATAATGTGGACTAAGAACATGTCACTAGCTTCACATGCAGAGATTTGTATCTGAGGCTCCACAAACTGCATGGAAAAAATGTCCAGCAGAAGCAAACATAAGAGGCGCATATAAACATCCGTATAGCCACATCACTATTTTGCAGGTTTAGCTCTTCCTATGCAACTTCTTAGCATGGCACTGACAACTGATTTACGTATTAAAGCTGAAGAGATATCTTAACAGAGCTGCGGAGGAGACAGAGGGCTTTGCTTCCATCACGTGTATCGGAGGCCTGTTTCTCAGATGATTTATTCTGTCTGTTGTCCTTCTTGTCAGAAACATATAATTAATTCACCTCATTACCTGAATGTTTTTGTTTTTACGGAAATATACACTACCGTTCAAAAGTTTAGGGTCAATTAGAAATTTCCTTATTTTTGCAAGAAAAGCACAGTTTTTTTTCAATGAAGATAACATTAAATTAATCAGAAATACACTCTATACATTGTTAATGTGCTAAATGACTATTCTAGCTGCAAACGTCTGGTTTTTAATGCAATATCTACATAGGTGTATAGAGGCCCATTTCCAGCAACCATCACTCCAGTGTTCTAATGGTACATTGTGTTTGCCAACTGTGTTAGAAGGCTAATGGATGATTAGAAAACACTTGAAAACCCTTGTGCAATTATGTTAGCACCACTGTAAACAGTTTTGCTGTTTAGAGGAGCTATAAAACTGACCTTCCTTTCAGCTAGTTGAGAATCTGGAGCATTACATTTGTGGGTTCGATTAAACTCTCAAAATGGCTAGAAAAAGAGAGCTTTCATGTGAAACTCGACAGTCTATTCTTGTTCTTAGAAATGAAGGCTATTCCATGCGAGAAATTGCCAAGAAACTGAAGATTTCCTACAACGGTGTGTACTACTCCCTTCAGAGGACAGCACAAACAGGCTCTAACCAGAGTAGAAAGAGAAGTGGGAGGCCCCGATGCACAACTGAGCAACAAGACAAGTACATTAGAGTCTCTAGTTTGAGAAATAGACGCCTCACAGGTCCTCAACTGGCAGCTTCATTAAATAGTACCCGCAAAACGCCAGTGTCAACGTCTACAGTGAAGAGGCGACTCCGGGATGCTGGCCTTCAGGGCAGAGTGGCAAAGAAAAAGCCATATCTGAGACTGGCTAATAAAAGGAAAAGATTAATATGGGCAAAAGCACACAGACATTGGACAGAGGAAGATTGGAAAAAAGTGTTATGGACAGACGAATCGAAGTTTAAAGTGCTTGGATCACACAGAAGAACATTTGTGAGACGCAGAACAACTGAAAAGATGCTGGAAGAGTGCCTGACACCATCTGTCAAGAATGGTGGAGGTAATGTGATGGTCTGGGGTTGCTTTGGTGCTGGTAAAGTGGGAGATTTGTACAAGGTAAAAGGGATTTTGAATTAGGAAGGCTATCACTCCATTTTGCAACGCCATGCCATACCCTGTGGACAGCGCTTGATTGGAGCCAATTTCATCCTACAACAGGACAATGACCCAAAGCACACCTCCAAATTATGCAAGAACTATTTATGGAAGAAGCAGGCAGCTGGTATTCTATCTGTAATGGAGTGGCCAGCGCAGTCACCAGATCTCAACCCCATAGAGCTGTTGTGAGAGCAGCTTGACCGTATGGTACGCAAGAAGTGCCCATCAAGCCAATCCAACTTGTGGGAGGGGCTTCTGGAAGCATGGGGTGAAATTTCTCCCAATTACCTCAGCAAATGAACAGCTAGAATGCCAAAGGTCTGCAATGCTGGAATTGCTGCAAATGGAGCATTCTTTGACAAAAGCAAAGTTTGAAGGAGAAAATTATTATTTGAAATAAAAATCATTATTTCTAACCTTGTCAATGTCTTGACTATATTTTCTAGTCATTTTGCAACTCATTTGATAAATATAAGTGTGAGTTTTCATGGAAAACACAAAATTGTCTGCGTGACCCCAAACTTTTGAACGGTAGTGTACATTTTATTAAATATCATATACATTCCTGTTTACGTTTAAAGCAGAACTCCAGGCTGAGGTAAAAATCTATAAAAATAGAAAAATTCATCTTGTTTTTTTGGGGACAATAAATAACCACTTCGACAAAGCCTTTCAAAGGCCATAGTTTGAAACCTACCCTAAAGACTCATCTTTTGCCTGCTAGGCATCAGATAATTCAGAGCAGAGAAATTAATGGCACAGACAGGTAGTCTTGAGTCTGTCCATCTGTTATGTAACGCCTAGATCAAGGAGACACAATATTTTATTAGTTGCAGCCACCACTAGAGGGCGCGTATGAGCTTACTGCATACTGTTATGCATTTAACTCCATAATAACACAGAATGCAGTAGGCTCCCATGCTCCTAGTTCAGGGGTGCACAATTTACGGCCCGTCATGCTGTTCTATTCGGCCCTCAACCATCAGGACACAGAGAGTATGGCAGTATGAGTTATACTCAGTTCAGGCCTGAGGGGGTATTCTCTCATTGGTGTTCTTTGAATCCGTGTAATGCATTGCATCCTCAGGCCCTGCACTAAGCATAAAGTAGTGCATCAGCAGTGATCTTTTAAAGGGGTATTCCCATCAGAGAATTTTATGGCATATCTCTTGATATCCTGTTTGAAACTTTAGAGGGGAAGAGATAAGGGGGCCGCGCATACAGGCTGCTCTCTCCATTGTAGTTCATGGGAGTTGCAAAACTCCTCACTGTTTCTGTGTTTTCTCGATAGGTGGTAGTCCTAAAACTTGTTAACCAGTTCAGGTCCGGGCTATTTTGCGCCTTCAGGACCAGACACCGTTTAGCCCTTTGGGCATGCCCACACGTGGCGGTTTTCCTCCGCAACTGTCCGCATCAATGGCGCACAGAATCTGCGTTGCAGATTCTGCGGCGGATCTGCCCAAAATGTGCAGTAAATTGATGCGGATTAGCTGCTGCGTACTGCAGTAAAAGTGCTTCCCTTCTCTCTATCAGTGCAGGATAGAGAGAAGGGACAGCACTTTCCCTAGTGAAAGTAAACGAATTTCATACTTACCGGCCGTTGTCTTGGTGACGCGTCCCTCTTTCGGCATCCAGCCCGACCTCCCTGGATGACGCGGCAGTCCATGTGACCGCTGCAGCCTGTGATTGGCTGCAGCCGTCACTTAGACTGAAACGTCATCATGGGAAGCCGGACTGGAGACAGAAGCAGGGAGTTCTCGGTAAGTATGAACTTCTATTTTTTTGACAGGTTGCTGTATATTGGGATTGGTAGTCACTATCCAGGGTGCAGAAACAGTTACTGCCGATCGCTTAACTCTTTCAGCACCCTGGACAGTGACTATTTACTGACGTCTCCTAGCAACGCTCCCGTAATTACGGGAGCCCCATTGACTTCCTCAGTCTGGCTGTAGACCTAGAAATACATAGGTCCAGCCAGAGTGAAGAAATGTCATGTCAAAAAAGCAAGACGCATCCGCAGCACACATAACATGTGCATGACAGCTGCGGACTTCATTGCGGAATTTAGAATCTCTATTGAAGTCAATGGAGAACTTCCGCAATGAGTCCGCAACCAGTCCGCCACTGGTCCGCAACATCCATTGTATGCTGCGGACACCAAATTCTGCACCGCAGCCTATGCTCCGCAGCGGAATTTTCAGCCTCGTCTAAACGAAGCCTACTAAAAAGAAGTGGAAGGCAATGGAGAAACGGCTCCGCTGCGGATTAACGCTGCGGAGCGTCCGCAGCGGAATTCAAGAGCAATTCCGCCACGTGTGGCTTTGCCCTTTTTAGCACGTGTTAGTTAAATGGCTATAACTTTTTTATTTGTTGCGCTAACTACGTGATTTTTGCGACGTTTGTTCCGTAGACAATGCAGGTTTCGTTTTTTATCATTTTTATACACACCTTTTTTGCTAGTTTAGAATTTTTATTCATAAAGTTTGAAAATAATAGTGAAAAAATAAGCTTTTTTACGTTTCAGCAATTTTTTTTTGGTAATAACATAGTTTTACCCTAAAATAGACCTTTTATTTGTGATCGCCATTGTCTACCGTAAATTTTAATATATTACATGTCTATATTAGGGTAATTGGGTCAGCGCTAGCGTTACAAAAATGATTGGCTGGGGGAATGTTTCTTTTGGGGGTGGGTATTTTATGTGTATTTATTATTCTTTTTTTTTTGCACTTGACTTTACTTTTTTTTTTATTACTATGGTCTGTCCCTCAAAAGGTCAAAAAAGACCTTTGGGGAACTTTATATATTTTTTTTCTTTCTTTTACACCATCTTTTCCACTGTAACTGGAGCTGCACAGCAGCCCCAGTTAGGGTATGTTCACACGAGGGCGTCCGTTACGGCTGAAATTACGGGGATGTTTCAGCCTGAAAACATTTCCGTAATTTCAGCCGTAGCGGCATGTGCAGGCGCTTGAACGCCGCGTCAATTACGGCCGTAATTAGCGCTGCTATTCATTGGAGTCAATGAATAACGGCTCCAATTACGGCCAAAGAAGTGACAGGTCACTTCTTTGACGCGGGCGTCTATTTACGCGCCGTCATTTGACAGCGGCGCGTAAATATACGCCTCGTGTGAACAGACAAACGTCTGCCCATTGCTTTCAATGGGCAGATGTTTGTCAGCGCTATTGAGGCGCTATTTTCAGACGTAATTCGGGGCAAAAACGCCCGAATTACGTCCGTAAATAGGCCGTGTGAACATACCCTTACAGGGGAAATCAGCCCTGTCATAGTGATGATTGTCACTAATAGGGCTGTGCTGGGTCTAGTAAGACCCAGCAGCAGTCTGTCAGTAACGGCACCCGGCGACCAGTCACATGATCACCGGGAGGAATAGAGACAGCGCCGCTGCTGCTGTCTCTATTCCTATACACAGCGTTCATTGAGCGCTGTTTAAAAAGACATCAGAGAAGACAGAAGCAGCGAAAGCTGCTTCTATCTTCTCCTCAGGGTCCCCGGCAGTCACTGACAGCCGGAGACCCGACATTCAGCTGCCCGATCGCGCGGGCAGCAAGTTAAAACCCGAGCCGTAAAAAGTCTATGGCTCGGCTTTTAAGGACCCTGACCGCTGGCCGTAAAAATACAGCCAGCAGTCGGGAACCAGTTAAACATAAATGGCACATACTATTCACATGCCATAAATATCCCAGATGGAGATACTTCCTTAAGTTTTATTACGAACCTTGAGAGCGTACTGAAAATGTGGCCCTTGGACTAGAAAAGGTTGTGCCCCCTGCTCTGGTGGCAGCTGCATAATGCTTTACATCATTGTCTATGGAGCTGGGCTCCAAGGTAAAAAAACAAAACACTTGGGCACCTTTAGCTCCTGTCTAAACGTTTAGGAGCCAAATTATATCTTTTGGCTGCATTTGCAACCTTTTTTTGTTGCCATCTGGAGTCCTGTATTATACCTATTAGTAATAGTGGGGGACAATTCCATTTTCCATTTATGTCTTCACCAATTCATTCATGAACCCCAGTTTTATATGAGACCATTTCAATTAAGATGAGGGCACGAGTCTGCTATACAGAGCACTATAAATGGTTACTTGAATATAAACTGCTGCTTAGGGACCTCCTGGAAAAGAATCCACGAGCAGCAGTAAATTCTCCTTCATTCAATTAGTATGATGGTTTAGCAAAAGTTGATGAATGAGGTTCCGTGTATGATGTTTGTGTTCCAGGAGCTATTCAGACCCATTAGCCGTCCAAACTGCCCATCGATGCTCAGTGCATATTTAATATGATGACCTCTATTTCCATCCTGGTTCTACCAATTCATCAGTCTATTTATGGAGACGAGGACTTAGAACTAGTGTCTGTTTGTATCTTTCGACTTATTGCACTTTCCTTACTTATATGTACAAACACCCAAAATCAATACAAAGTCATTGCTGTATCCAATAGATATGTACGTAAATAGTTGTTATCTACTGTACATTAAAGGGACCACTTCTACTAATCATTCATTACACCTAGAACACTGGACCATCACTTATTGGGCAAGGGGGGTGAAAATGGATGGTTTTCTATGCAATATGATACTTCATAGACTGGACTAAAGGGGGGAGATTTACTAGGCTAAATAGGCAAAAATTCTGTCTCAATTTGTGCCAAAAAAACCTGGCGTAGATGCCCTGCACCAGATGTATTATGTGTTTTAGACACTTTGTGTCTCACTAGACAGTTTTGAAAGGTGTATAGAAAAAGAACATGGGCTAGTGAAGAGGCTTAAAATGCACAAAAATTGCATTAAAATATTGGTCTAAAGTAAGTTAACCAAAGGGTGGCGTAAGTAGGAGAAAAGTGTCTAACGTGTCTGTCAAGATGTGCCAAATGCATCATACACCGTGAGCCACTGTGATAAACTTGGTGCATCTTCTAAATTCCTTTTATAGTTTTAAGCTGTCCAAGACAGTAAAGATATAAATGTGCCCCAATGTCATCTGAAGGTCCCTATTGTTTATCTTGTATTCTTAAATCCAGCATCGGGTACTAGAGCCCATCTTCCTTTCAAGACTGCTGAAGTGCAAGTGGTGAGTTCTCAATATGTTCCACCACTACATACTATTGACAACCTCAGTCACATAGGAATAAGGTAGTCCTGCAATCTGTTGACAAGTGTATTCATCCGGGAGTCTGAAGGATAGCCTCATGAATAATGTCCAGAGTTTTTCCTTCTTAGAACACGTATCATGATGCACTTGTGAGCTGTAGAGCTTTGCATCACCAAGATCCTTTCTTCTCGAAAAAGGGGTCCTTATGCCAACTGCTCACATAGCCTGGAAGTCCTTGGGTTTGGTGTGACACCCGTTCCCCTTTATAACCTTAATGTTTACATTTCTTCAAGATACAAACTGTGACAAGATCTGACACAGAGTTTTAGTTCCCACTCCACTTAAACTGGATTCATACATGGAGATCGCCTTAATCCTCAATAACAAATAATAACCAAACAAATTGCACATTACATAGGTCCAAGATGAACAGACCCAACTCATTAAACCACCAGAATAGATCAATTAAAAAATATAATAATGAGCCGATCGGTGCATGTTAACAGGCCCTTTTACACAGGCCGAACAATCCTTCGGTTCTCATCAGTTTACATCATTGTCGGCAGCATATCCCCTGTTTAGACATGGAGATGTGCTGCCGACAACAATGATTTTATAGGCTACATGTGATCAGCCGACAAACAAGCGTTTGTTCGTTTGTGGGCTGATCACTGCCTTATTTACACAGGCAAACAACACTCGTTCCCGATTACAGACCCGTGTAAATGAGCCTTAACTATGGGACTACTTGATGGTGCGGTTTTACCAAAACCTTCATAATAACATCTGTCTCTGTTGCCTAAGCATGTGGCAAACTGTACCGTCAGAATTAGCTGGCTGCACGTTCCCTCTTTTAGGAGTCACTAAGTACTCTAAGTAGACGTAACTAAACCACTAACCCATTTTGGTAGACTTTTAAAAACTTTATTTATCTAGAAAATGCTATTTATATTGGGGGACATGTATGGGAACTATAAAAATGCATATATGTGGTTAAAACGAGTGTAGTAAGAGACCACATTTACTATAGTGCTTTCAACTTTTTAAGTAACTTTTTTAAAGTGTAGCTAAACGTTTAATAAACTTCTGACATGTCATACTGACATGTCATAAGTTTTCATTGGTGGGGGTCCGAGCACTGAGACCCCCACCAATCACTAAAAGTAAGCAGCTAAAGCGCACTGTGAGCACTCAGCCGCTTTGTGTCTGTTCGGCGTTTTCCAGAAATGAATGTATCGGAGTACAGACTCAATAGAAAGTCTACGAGCCCGTACACCAATATATTTATTTCCAGAAAAAGACAAACAGACACTAAGTGGCTCAGCTCTCACACGAGCGCTTTAGCTGCTTACTTTTAGTGATTGGTGGGGGTCTCATTGCTCGGACCCCCACCAATTAAAACTTCTGACATGTCTCTATGACATGTCAGAAGTTTGTTAAACGTTTAGCTACACTTTAAGCAACTTCTGTGATAGTTTTTCAGCATATTGGCATATAGTGTGTAAACCAAATGCATTTATCTAACATGCTGTCAATGACCAACACATCTGAACTATTATAGCGGACGCTTCGTGTAGATATTACAAAGCACTCAAGTTGGATTTGATTTCTTACTTATCCTTCATGAAGAGCAAGGCATTACAAGGACTACAAAAATGAGGTGTCAGCACCCGCATAGAAAAAGGTGCTGACACCTGTTCCAATAAATAGGTATGAAGGGCAATTGATCCAGAGATATTCTGATTGACAGGGTGGAATGGTGTATTAGTGGTTAGCATTATTGCCTTGTAGAGTAGCAGTCCTGAGTCTAAATGAGCCCAGGGTAAAATCTGTATCTTCTCACGTACTTGCAAGGATTTCCCCCAACAATCCAAAAACATATCAAAATGGTCATCCAAAACTTTCAATTGATGGCCAATCCTTAGATATGATTGGAGTAGGTCAGACCCCAGGGATCCCCAAAGATCCGCAGAACAAATGGCCTATAGTGCTTGCCGGAGCACCATGGACGCTTTCTTATTTTACCAGGCACAGCCACACCAGTATGTACGGCGCTGTGCCTGATACGGCACCTCAGTCCTGTTCATAAGGATAGGCTAAGTTGCAGGACCAGCAAGCTGTGCCTCAATAAACAATGAAAAGCCCTTTGTTTTGCTGATTGGTGGGGATCCCAGAGGTTGGAACCCCACTGGTCATACATTGATAACCTATCCTAAGCCCCAGACAACCCCTTTAATACAAGATAAGGAAATGAGATTGTGCCCCGCTGTGGACAGGGCTAATATGACTGAAAACAATATGAGTAGAGTGTCAGGGGCCCCCCAGGCTATTGCCTGGGGGACACATGGTCGCACGGCCCCCATAAGTTGTTAATAAAATGTGTTTTTTTGCTTGGTATGTTTTTTCTCTCCCACTTTCCCTCTTTTCTCCATTTGTTATTTTATATTAGAATGGTACTTACCATCCTGGTGTCCCCCGGGTAAGCTGTGCTGGTGGCACGAGCCGGTTTCCAGATGTTTCTGTCTCTGGGCAGTTTGGAGTTGGTCCCAGCTGATTGGACCTAGGTCAGCTGTGCAATTGCATGAGCAGGTTGTGGCAGATTCTATCTCCAGGCAGATTTGTGAAGGCCAGCTGATTGGTCATTGATAAAATCCTAAAGGCGGGAAAATTTGACATAAAAGGAGCAGTTCATAGTGGTCAAGTAGCCAGTTTTGAAGATTGGACCGTCGCCCACCCTCCCGCCCTATTGTTCTTAATTCCTTCACGTCACGTTGTTTGTTAGAGGGGTTTGTCACCCAGCTAATGCTTGGCGGACTTGGTTTTTATTGGTCAAAATATTTATATTTTATTATTTATTCGATTATTTATGGTTATTCTCTTCGAATTATTTTATCTTAGGTTACCCTTAATAAACACCGTGGCCATTTTTATCCAAAGAAACTGTTGTCATGTTTTATTTTCGTTTGATTGAGTATTGTGGGTGTAATTGCAGGAAGGAGGTGAAGGGAAAGTGAGCCCTAATCTACCCACCGCCCTGTCCCTGCCTACTTGCAACGACCCGCCCTAGGCGACGGGGTACAACTGGGCAGCGGTCCCTACGCTGTCTAAGTGCACGGGAAAACAAACAGGGAACACGCAAGGGAAGGGGCAGTAGCCCACGGAACGCCGCGAGGAAACGGAGCGGAGAATGAGTAGTCAGGACCAGGATAAGGTGGAGTATACCCAAGTGAGCACGGATGAGGAAGCAAGCCGGAGGCAAAGCAAAGCAGGTTAAGCAGAACAGCAGCAAGGCAGAAGCACGTCAGAAGCAGGCTGGAGCAAGCAGCAGTGGGGCCAGGAATCCAAAAGAATTACAAGCACTGAGGAGGAGAACACAGCAGGTAATAAAGGACAGGGGGCGGAGCTAACTCCGACTGACCAGGCTGCGATAGGCTCTCCCACTCCTGAGCCTGCCACCCTGGTTGGTGGGAGAGGGTGTCAGTCGAACAGGTCTGGCCTCAGGTGTGGATTGATTAATCCCAGGAGTATACCTAGACGTAGTACCTGGCAGATCCCTAACAGTACTCCCCCTTTTATGAGGGGCCACCGGACCCTTACT
The DNA here is from genome assembly GCF_050947455.1 of Rhinoderma darwinii. Classification (NCBI taxonomy): domain Eukaryota; kingdom Metazoa; phylum Chordata; class Amphibia; order Anura; family Rhinodermatidae; genus Rhinoderma; species Rhinoderma darwinii. Next base: position 147,310,281 of record NC_134691.1, on the reverse strand, counting down.
AAGAGGACCCGGTTTAGTAGGGAAGAGAAGGTGGAACCTCCTGATCAATACCCCAGCGTGAACATCACGGGCAGGTACCCAAGTCCTCTCCTCCGGCCCGTACCCTCTCCAATGGACCAGGTACTGGAGGGAGCCCTGGACCATCCTACTGTCCATAATCTTGGCCACCTCGAATTCCACTCCCTCAGGGGTGAGAACGGGAACAGGAGGTTTCCTCGAGGGGGACCAGGACGGGGAGCAGCGTTTAAGGAGGGAGGCATGGAAGACGTCATGTATGCGAAAGGATGGGGGCAGCTCCAGACGGAAGGATACACGGTTGAGGACTTCAATGATCTTATAAGGCCCAATAAATCGGGGAGCAAACTTCCTGGGCGGGACCTTAAGGCGCAAGTTCCTGGACGACAACCAGACCAAATCCCCGACGACAAACCGGGGGTTAGCAGAACGTCTACTATCCGCCTGAATCTTTTGTGCGCTCTGGGACACCTCTAGGTTCTTCTGAACCTGGGCCCAGACAGTGCACAGTTCCCGATGAACATCCTCTACCTCAGGATTATTGGAACAACCAGGGGAAACGGAGGAGAACCTTGGGTTAAACCCGAAATTACAGAAAAACGGGGAGACCCCTGACGAGTTACTGACCCGGTTATTCAGGGAAAATTCAGCAAGGGGAAGGAATGAGACCCAATCGAATTGACAGTCAGAGATGAAACACCTTAAATATTGTTCCAGGGACTGGTTAGTCCTCTCCGTTTGGCCATTAGTTTCGGGATGGAAGGCGGAGGAGAAGGACAGATCAATCTCCAACTTTTTACAAAAGGCTCTCCAAAATAAGGAAACAAATTGTACCCCTCTGTCAGAAACGATATTGACTGGGGCCCCATGGAGACGCAGGATGTGTTTCACAAACAAAGAAGCTAACGTCTTGGCGTTAGGTAGCTTCTTAAGGGGCACAAAGTGGCACATCTTGCTGAAGCGGTCTACTACCACCCACACCACCGACTTGCCCTGAGATGGAGGCAAATCGGTGATAAAATCCATGGAGATATGGGTCCAAGGTCTCTGGGGAATGGGCAAGGAACGTAGTAGGCCCGCAGGTCGGGACCTAGGGGTTTTGGACCTAGCGCAAACCTCACAAGCGGCGACGTAAGCCCTAACGTCTTTAGGCAACCCAGGCCACCAATAGTTTCTGGTAATGAGGTTTTTGGTGCCCAAGATGCCAGGATGACCAGATAGAGCGGAGTCATGGTTTTCCCTGAGTACCCTTAGCCGTTATTGCCGGGGAACAAACAGTTTGTCCCCAGGGACGTTCCCGGGAGCTGCACCCTGATCAGCCGCGATATCAGAAGCTAAATCAGAATCCGTGGCAGAAATGATTATACCAGGGGGTAAAATACAAGCAGGATTTTTCTCGGAAGGAGGATTGGCCATGAAACTACGTGACAGGGCATCAGCCTTAATATTCTTGGACCCAGCCCTATAGGTAACCAAGAAATTAAATCTGGTAAAGAATAGTGCCCACCGAGCTTGTCTAGGATTAAGCCTCCGGGCCAATTCTAGGAAAACCAGATTCTTGTGATCCGTAAGGACCGTTACCTGGTGTCTGGCCCCCTCCAGGAAGTGCCGCCACTCTTCAAAAGCCCATTTAATGGCTAGAAGTTCGCGGTTGCCAATATCATAGTTACTCTCCGTGGGCGAAAACTTCCTAGAGAAGTAAGCACAGGGGCGGAGATGGGTGAGGGAGCTGGTACCCTGGGACAAGACGGCCCCCACTCCCACCTCGGATGCTTCAACCTCCACAATAAATGGCTCCTCTTGGTTGGGCTGAATCAGCACGGGGGCCGAGATAAAGCACTTCTTGAGGGTCTCAAAGGCCTGGACGGCCTCGGGGGGCCAATGGAGGACATCAGCACCCTTGCGAGTAAGGTCCGTAAGAGGCTTAGCGACGACCGAGAAGTTGGCAATAAATCTCCTGTAATAGTTGGCGAACCCTAAAAAACACTGTAACGCCTTAAGGGAGGCAGGTTGGACCCATTCCGCCACAGCCTGAACCTTGGCAGGATCCATGCGGAATTCATGAGGAGTGAGGATTTGCCCTAAAAATGGTATCTCCTGTACCCCAAAGACACATTTTTGTCTTAGCAGACAGGTTATTCTCCCGAAGGACCTGGAGCACCTTCCTGACATGCTCCACGTGGGAGGACCAGTCCTTGGAAAACACCAGTATGTCATCAAGGTACACAACAAGAAAATTACCCAGGTAATCTCTCAGGATTTCATTAATAAAATTCTGGAAGACAGCAGGGGCATTACACAACCCAAAGGGCATGACCAGGTATTCGAAATGACCCTCGGGTGTGTTGAACGCAGTTTTCCACTCATCCCCCTATTTGATGTGGATAAGGTTATATGCCCCCCGTAGATCGAACTTAGAAAACCATTGGGCTCCCTGAACCTGATTAAAAAGATCCGGAATCAAAGGAAGTGGGTACTGGTTCCTTACGGTGACCTTATTCAGGTTACGATAATCAATGCACGGCCTAAGACCACCATCCTTCTTCCCCACAAAGAAGAAGCCAGCACCTACAGGAGAAGTCGAGGGGCGAATGAAACCCTTGGCCAGGCATTCTTGGATATACACCCTCATAGCTTCACGTTCAGGACATGAAAGATTAAATATCCTACCCTTAGGAAGCTTGGCACCAGGCACCAAATCGATGGCGCAATCGTAATCTCTATGGGGGGGCAACACCTCGGAGGCCTCCTTAGAAAACACATCGGCGAAGTCCTGAACAAACTCAGGAAGCGTGTTTACCTCCTCCCGGGGAGAAATAGAGTTAACAGAAAGGCATGACATAAGACATTCATTACCCCATTTGGTGAGATCCCCAGTATTCCAATCAAACGTGGGATTATGCAACTGCAACCAGGGAAGACCTAATACCAGATCAGACGATAATCCCTGCATCACCAGTACAGAGCACTGCTCCAAATGCATGGAGCCAACCAGGAGTTCAAAAACCGGAGTATGCTGAGTAAAATAACCATTAGCAAGGGGAGTTGAGTCAATACCTACTACAGGGATAGGATAAGGTAAATCAATAAAAGGCATTTTTAGAGACATAGCAAATTCCACAGACATGATATTAGCAGATGAGCCAGAATCCACGAAGGCACTGCCAGTGGCAGACCGGCCAGAAAACTAGACCTGAAAGGGAAGCAAAATTTTATTGCGTTTCACATTAACGGGAAATACCTGTGCGCCCAAGTGACCTCCCGGGCCGATTCTAGGCTTGTAATTATGTAATGGCAGGAAGGAGGTGAAGGGAAAGTGAGCCCTAATCTACCCACCGCCCTGTCCCTGCCTACTTGCAACGACCCGCCCTAGGCGACGGGGTACAACTGGGCGGCGGTCCCTACGCTGTCTAAGTGCATGGGAAAACAAACAGGGAACACGCAAGGGAAGGGGCAGTAGCCCACGGAACGCCGCGAGGAAACAGAGCGGAGAATGAGTAGTCAGGACCAGGATAAGGTGGAGTATACCCAAGTGAGCACGGATGAGGAAGCAAGCCGGAGGCAAAGCAAAGCAGGTTAAGCAGAACAGCAGCAAGGCAGAAGCATGGCAGAAGCAGGCTGGAGCAAGCAGCAGTGGGGCCAGGAATCAAAAAGAATTACAAGCACTGAGGAGGAGAACACAGCAGGTAATAAAGGACAGGATGCGGAGCTAACTCCGACTGACCAGGCCGCGATAGGCTCTCCCACTCCTGAGCCTGCCACCCTGGTTGGTGGGAGATGGTGTCAGTCGAACAGGTCTGGCCTCAGGTGTGGATTGATTAATCCCAGGAGTATACCTAGACGTAGTACCTGGCAGATCCCTAACAGTGGGGTTTGTGCTACCATGATGTAGAATAAATTGGTGCTATATAAACAATGGGAATAAAACTTATTGCGATCTTTGGAATCAGAATGGATTTTTTTTCATACATGAGAATATATTAACATAGATCATCAGAAATCTCATAAAACCACAAGCTCGAGCTCAAACTCCACTGATTTACAAAAATGTGATAGCAGCGCGTTTTATATTAGCATTCTATTTCTGGCTGTTATTCAGAATGTTCTTTATCCATACAAGTATACTTCTATAACCATCCATTAATCCGGATTCTGATAATCCAACAGCTATGAGTTTTACTGTCACTAATGCGTCTGATGCCATACAGCAACCCTCCTAGGCTATGTATACACGTCATGGATCTGCCTATGACAGAAAATCTGCGGCAGAAGTCCGCAGTTGACACTCGGATTTGTGTGGTAGATTCAATGGAGCTAATCTGCGCTTTTTCAGGCAAAATCTGCTGCAATAAAAAACACGCTGTATATTTTAAAATCCGCAGCGCGTTCAATATTCCGTGCAGATATTTTCCTGTGAGAGTGAATGGAATATAATACACCACATGCACTGCGGCGGAATGTGACTGGATTCTGTCTGAATTTAGGAGCGGAACCGGCGCCTAAATCCTGAACGTGTGAACATTGCCTTAGAAAACATTTAATACTTGGTCCCTGGCTGTATGTCATGCTTGTGTCTAAATCTTAGTATATACACCTCTATACAGAGTGCTACAGAATAAACTAAAGGTCACCAGACTTCGCACAGACATATGCCAGATTGTTAACAATTGCTTTTTGCGTTAACATTTCCTTTTCCTGTAACCAATGACTGCTATCACCCAATAATTATATAGACCAGTCAAACTATTCACCTCAAATATGTCCCTAAACCCTTAAAGTAAAATTGTTCTATTTTCTACAAAGATAAATTATATACCTTTTATAACAACAAATTAATTTACCAGAGTGACATTTGGTGACTTCCTTGATAATATTCTGTTCAATTAGAACCAGTCATGTGGAAAAGTGTAAAATATTTCTGACCGTTATTCTTAAGCAACAAAGAAAAAATGAACGTTCTTCCGGCCTTGATTACTTTCAGGATGTTGCTTTGTTCAGGACCTAACAAACCATTTCCACTTTTTCTGCTGGCTTCTTTACATCAATTTGTCCTTATTTGTAAGGAAAATACACTTTCTCTAGAATGTACTGCTTAAAAGCCCATACTTCTGTCTCGATAATAGAAATCTGCTAACTATTGGCAATAAAACAAAAAAAATCTGTCCACGGCTCCACCAATTAATATAATCCTCAAGCTCTACTACCACTAGGCTTGTTCGGTTATATAGGTCACAGGCCAAAGTCAAAAGCTATAAATTCCCATGGCAGGAAAAGGCTGCATAATTGAAACAGTAAAAGAGGGCATTAGCTCATTAAAAAGACATATACACAAATGCACTCTATGAAACAATTAGTTAACAAGCTGCAGGCCTTATTTATAAAGCAAAAACACCACAAGAAACAAGGCCCTTCCACTCCAAGAATGTTACAAGTCAAAATATATTTGACCTACCCTTTTACTCAAAGACAGCAATGACGAAACCTCTAAAAAAATGTTTAAAAGGGAAGCTAAAGTTAGAAAATAAGCATACAAAAACACTTAAAGGGGTTGTCCGCTTTGGACAATTTCTACTAGTTAGAAGCGTGCCTTGACAATAAGCTAACCACAAAGTTTCCCCCTGCTGGGACCCTCAGCGATCAGCTGTTGTGAAAACTGGCAGTAAGTGTTCAGTTTTCCTGGAGCACCACCACAGGAGAAATTAAGCATTACAAAGTGCTCATTCAAATCAATGGGTTGTCTGTGTAATGCCCTACAGGACAGGACCTCCAAAGCAGGAAACACTCTTTGTAACTGCTTTATACTCATGCCAAAAGATGAGGATCCTGAACAGGGGAAACCCCCCTCCTCTATTCCCGAATAGGGTACATGAAAATGGGGTTTCTAAATTGGACAAGCTCTATCAGCTGGCCAAATATTAGTAAAAACAAGGCAAAACATGGAAAAATAAGACATGTTGGATTTTAACATGCCACATAATTAGTTTTTTTGTAGATGAGCGGTGCCAGATGTGTGTCCTTATATGGCTATGTAGACAAAAAAATTTTTAAAAAGTTATGGCTTTTGGAAGGCGGGGAGGAAAAAATTAAAAAACAAAGATTGGCGCATAAAGGGGTTTTCCAGGGACTAAAAATTGATGGTCTATCCTCAGGATAGGCCATCAATAGCTGATGGGTCAGGTCCGACTTTCAGGACCCCCGCCGATCTGCTGTTTTGAAGGGGCCGCAGCGCTCGAACGAGAGCTGCTTTCCCTTAATTTCTATTTGCACACTGTGAATCGTCGACATGCATTTAGCGGATATTCACAGGTATTGTAGCCTTGGGAGAACTTGCAATACCTGTGAATCGCCACTAAATGCGTGTCGACGACTCACAGTGAGAAAGAAGAAATGAAGGGGTAGTAGCTCGTACGAGCGCTGCGGCCTCTTCAAAACAGCTGATCAGCGGGGGTCCCAAAAGTCAGACCCTGACCTATCAGCTATTGATGCCCTATCCTGAGGATAGGCCATCAATTTTTAGTGGCTGGAAAACAACTTTAGGGTATGTTCACACGCTTAACAAAAACCGTCTGAAATTCCGGAGCTGTTTTCAAGGGAAAACAGCTCCTGAATTTCAGACGTTTTTTGAGCAACTCGTGTTTTTCGCTGTTTTGGCAGCAGTTTTTTAAGGCCTTTTGTGGAGCTGTTTTCAATAGTCTATGAAAAAATGGCTCCAAAAACATCCCAAGAAGTGTCCTGCACTTCTTTTGGCTCGGCGGTAATTTTACACGCCGTATTTTGACAGCGACGCGTAAAATGACAGCTCGTCTGCACAGAACATCGTAAGACCCATTGCAAGCAATGGGCAGATGTTTGCCGACATATTGGAGCCATCTTTTCAGGCGTAATTCGAGGCGTAAAACGCCTCCATTACGTCTGAAAAGAGGTTGTGTGCACATATCCTAAGGGGTTAAAAAATTCAGACAGGGTCTATTAAGTCGCTGCTGATTCCCTGTCTATTTAATGTAAAAGACGTAGGATCCAACGACTGTTACAACGTCTGATGTGTGAACTAATAACATTTTCATCATGGTCATCTGTTGCCCACTGTAATCTGTACACCAGCATTTCCTGGCCAATTTTCGTCTTCCCCTGCTCAAAATATAGGACATAGCAGAGGCAGCAATCCCTACTACACAGTTAATACAAGTGTGAATATAGCATTTGTGTGTAATACAAATTATACTGACAGATGGGAAGATTTCCTGCAGAGGACCAGCTTTTCCAGAAAATCCTGTTGTAAACGGCTCTGGGGTACACACACCCTTGTTGTGTAGGCCTTGCAAAACATGTATAAACCACTTATAAATCACTAAATAAACAGCTATTCTGCTTCTTTATAGGGGTGCTATCAAATAGGAACTTGTACCCGGTCTCTAAGCCAGACATTTTATCACAGTATAGCTATAGGATGCCATTAAAAGACAGATTACACGTATGCAAAAAAATGTTTTCCAGTGCAACTTTTTATGCGTTACTGATAAAAGACGTAAGTGATAAAGGTGTACTAACCTGTATTTCTACAATAGTCTGGTAACAATTTAGACTGCAGTGACAACCCCCACACGTCAAGTCTTAGAATTAGGCCTTATTCACACGAGTGTAGTTCACGTCCGTGATATGCGCGTGAAAATCACGCGCGTCGCACGGACCTATGTAACTCAATGGGGCTGTTCAGACAGTCCGTGATTTTCACGTATGTTCGCTGCGTAAAACTCACGACATGTCCTATACTTGCCCGTTTTTCGCGCATCACGCACCCATTGAAGTCAATGGGTGCGTGAAAATCGCGCACGGCACACGGAAGCCGCATGCCGCATGTGATTCGCGCTACAGTTGTTAAATAAATTAAGGTAAAAATAAAAGTACCTCCTTCTTTTCTGTTTCTAAACTTAAAAACAGAGTGTCATAACGATGCCATATGCGCGAAAATCACGCAGCCACGCACCACATACTGATGACACACGCAACTGCAACGCACAAAAAATGCAGCGTAAAGGTTAATAAATTGACCTGTGGTGCGGAATTTAATTCCGCAGCATGTAAATTTATGCTGCATTTTTGTTGATTTCCTGTTGCAGGTTTTCCCCATTGTATTCAATGGGGTAGCAAAACCTGCAACAAAAAGCCAAGTGTTACAAGTGTTTGCAGCCTAATCGCAACTCTGGAAAAATAAAAAATAAATCATACTTCCTGCAGTCCGGCCTCCTGGATGACGTTTCATCCCATGTGACCGCTGCAGCCAATCACAGGCTGCAGCATCACATAGCATGCAACGTCATCATAGGCGGCCAGACTACATTCAGAGAAGAGGGAGGGGCTAAGTATAAGCGAAATTCAGTTTGAAAAACCGCACCAGAATGTGGTGCGATTTTTCCGGTAGGACACACAGCGTATCCGACACGTGGGAACCCGGCCTTAAGGCTATGTTCACACGGAGTATTTTGGGGGAGGAATATCTGCCTCAAAATTCCGTTTGGAACTTTGAGGCAGATATTCCTCTCCCTGCACGCCGATTTTCGCGGCAATTATCGCGCCGTTTTTCGCCCGCGGCCATTGAGCGCTGCGGGCATAAAACAGCGAGATATACGCTTTCTCCTGCCTCCCATTGAAGTCAATGGGAGGTCGGAGGCGGAAGCGCCCGAAGATAGGGCATGTCGCTTCTTTTTCCCGCGAGGCAGTTTTACTGCTCGCGGGAAAAAGACGCCGACGCCTCCCATTGAAATCAATGGGAGGCGTTCTCGGGCCGTTTCTGCAAAGTTTTGCGACGCGGTTTCCGCGTCAAAAAACTCGGCAAAATACCCCGTGTGAACATAAGATGTTTTTGGATCGTTGTTGCAGCTTTTCTTTTCTTTAATCGACTCAAAAAATACACCTTAAAAAAAAATACAAAAAAAATAAAAACCTGCTAATAGGAGACTTTGCCATAACAAGCAATTTACAAGACTCTTATGACATCTTTTAAAGGTTGAAATCCTACTGGTATATTTTCCGCTGACTTCTATACCTGGTGAATGGCACGGACACGTTACAGTGAGGACGTCTTTGACCTTGGCTGTGAGTAAAGGACACATTACACTGATTAAACTATTTGGAGAAGACTGTGCTGGCAAGAGCACAAGTTATTCCAATTATTTCCTTTGTATAAACGCCAGTGAAACGCCATTACGTGTTTGTTGGATGGCATAGCACAATATTCTTTTTTGTTCGCAACGTTCTGCTAATCAATTTTACATGCACTTTAAATAGATACTTGGTACCTGGTACCATAGTCACCACTCTTCAGTCGCATAGTTACGGAGGTTGAACAAAGGCCAAGGTCATGACATTCTTCTTTAGAGAATAGCTGAACAAGTTTTTACACAGAGAAACGAGACATGTTAGATCTATATATTTGAGATAATAATCATGCTATATAACCAAGCATCTAGCTAGAAATAAAACGTCTTATATAATAATTATTTTGGTCCGGGGGCCACAATGACTGATCAAATGGACCTTAATAAAATCTAAAGGGATCTTTCTGGATTAGAAAAACATGGCTGATTTCTTCCAAAACCGTGCCAGGTTATACACGGTATTGCAGCTCAGCCCTATGCACTTCAATGGAGCAGAGCTGCAATACCAGACACAACCTATAGACAGGTGTGGCGCTGTTTCTGGAAGAAAGCAGCCATGCAATTTAAGTTGCTTAAAGCAGAACAGTAGAACCCATACAGTTTATTACAGAAACATGACATGCTGTCATAACTAAATCTTTGCAAGCGTGTGTGATAAAATACAGCTGAAACATGATGAGATACTGAAGCCCTGGGAAAACAAGAAGACTGTACCAATGGTGTGGCAGCAGAAGAAGCCAATCAAAAGGGATTCTGCCAGCAAGACTGCCTGCGACAGATGTCACCATGTAGCCCTTACCTAATTTCTCCTGACACTATGAAACTAAGGCCTCATTTACACGAGCGTGTGCGTTTTGTGCACGCAAAAAAACGCAACGTTTTGCGTGCGCAAAAGGCACTTGACAGCTCCGTGTGTCATCCGTGTATGATGCGCGGCTGCGTGATTTTCGCGCAGCCGCCATCATAGAGATGAGGCTAGTCGACGTCAGTCACTGTCCAGGGTGCTGAAAGAGTTAACTGATCGGCAGTAACTCTTTCAGCACCCTCGACAGTGAATTCCGATCACAATATACACCAACCTGTGAATAAAAAAAAGACGTTCATACTTACCAAGAACTTCCTGCTTCCTCCAGTCTCCCGGCCGTTGCCTTGGTGACGCGCCTCTCTTGTCATCCGTCCCCACCTCCCTGGATGACGCGGCAGTCCAAGTGACCGCTGCAGCCTGTGATTGGCCTGTGATTGGCTGCAGCTGTCACTTGGACTGAATTGTCATCCCGGGAGGTCAGACTGGAGGAAGAAGCCGGGAGTTATCGGTAAGTCAGAACTTCTTTTTTTTTTACACGTTCATGTATATTGTGATCGGAAGTCACTGTCCAGGGTGCTGAACCAGTTTAACTCTTTCAGCACCGTGGACAGAGACTGTCTCCTGACGTCGCGTACCGGAATTTTTTTTGCCAGGTTCGGTCAAAACGAGTTCTGCCGAACCCGGTGAAGTTCGGTGCGCTCATCTCTAATTTGACACTCCGTTTGGATGTTTGTAAACAGAAAAGCACGTGGTGCTTTTCTGTTTACATTCAGTTTGACAGCTCTTGCGCGAATCACGCAGTTCGCATGGAAGTGCTTCCGTGCGGCATGCGTGGTTTTCACGCACTTATTGACTTCAATGGGTGCGTGATGCGCGAAAAACGCACGATTATAGAACATGTCGTGAGTTTTACGCAACGCACTCGCGCTGCGCAAAATTCACGCATTGTCTGCACTGCCCCATAGAGTAATATAGGTGCGTACGACACGCGTGAAAAGCACGCGCGTATATTACGCTCGTGTAAATGAGGCCTTAGTCTCTTCCTCTCTGCTGTGTCTTGCCCTTCTTCAAGAAACAGCGCCACACCTATCCATGGTTTGTGCCTGGTATTGCAGCTCAGCACCATCAACAGCTCCAAAAACGGCCGTAAAAAAGCAGCAAAAAACGCAAGTTGCTTAAAAAACGGCTGAAAATTAGAGGCTGTTTTCCCTTGAAAACAGCTCCATATTTTCAGCCGTTTTTTGTTAAGCGTGTGAACATACCCTAATACAACTTTCTCCCTTTTACTTCAATGGGAGAAGGTTATAATACTGTGAACCGCCACTAGTGCTGTGTCGGTGATTCAGTGTGAGCTTTGACTTGAATGAAGGGGAAGCAGCGCTCGTATGAGCGCTGCGGCCCCTTCAAAACAGCACTCCTATGAGCACTGCTGCCCCATCAAAACAGCTGATCGGCAAGGGTCCTGGGAGCCGGACCACAACCCATCAGCTATTGATGGCCTGGGGACTGGAAAACCCTTTTAAACTAATTACAGCAGAAAATAGAGGGTAGAGGTGTCTGGAATGGGGTTTGGCACAGCTCAGCTTCTTATATATTTAAGCCGTAGATATGCTAAGTACCTTTCACATTGCTACAAACTGTCATTGGTCTGAGCAACGTCTGCTGAACATGTCATACTTCAAATATTTCTCCTTTAAAGACTATGTAAACATTTGACGTTTTTTTTTTTTTTTTTTTGTGAAAAAGGTCAATCAGTGTGATGGGTGCAACTTACTAAATACATTTTATTAATAATTATTTTTACTTTTTGAGATATAGCTGCTTTGTATTCTGTATACAGAGCAGCTGTATCCGTCAGGTCAGCGGCACTGGCGGGTTCAGTGAAAGCGGGCCCTGCTTGTCTCGGACACGCAGGATCAAACAGTAAGGCTGGGTTCACACAACCTATTTTCAGACGTAAACGAGGCGTATTATGCCTCGTTTTACGTCTGAAAATAGGGCTACAATACGTTGGCAAACATCTGCCCATTCATTTGAATGGGTTTGCCGACGTACTGTGCAGACAACCTGTCTTTTACGCGTCGTCGTTTGACAGCTGTCAAACGACGACGCGTAAATTGACTGCCTCGGCAAAGAAGTGCAGGACACTTCTTTGCAACGTAATTTGAGCCATTCTTCATTGAAGTCAATGAAGAGCAGCTCAAGATTACGGGCGTCAAAGACGCCTCGCAAAATGCGAGGAGCATTTACGTCTGAAACGACGCAGCTGTTTTCTCCTGAAAACAGTCTGTAATTTCAGACGTAAAAGACAGTTCTCGTGTGCACATACCCTTACCGATCACATCACAGTTCATAGCTTAGATGTGATTGATTACAGGTGGATCCTGCGTGTCTGAGACCTGACGGATTCAGGTCTTAACGAACGATACAACTGTTCTTTATAGAGAATACAAAGCAGCTGTATCTTGAAAAGTACAAATATTTTTTAATAAAATGTAATTACAAAGTTGCACCAATCACACTGATACACATTTTTTTTATAAAAAAAAAAACAAAACCCTAAACCGATGTCAAGGGTGTACATAGCCTTTAACGTCGTATTTTTTCTGTAAATTCTAAACAATGTAATATCGTCATTCTGAAACAATCAACGATTCTACAAATTCATTCATGTTCATTCAGTCACTGCATTAGATTTAAAAACTCAATCTATGGGCCGGAGCTGCAGATCTACAAAGCAGGAGGCCAACTATGCCAGCTTGCAATAAATATTAATGTAAGTCATTGGCTTTGCTCTTTGAGAGTGTGAGCGCTGATGACGCAGGTAGTGACGTCTGTTGTGGAGGCTTCTCAGTTCATCCAGACAATATATTAACTGCCGATCTGCAATAATAAAAGGATCAATATTGAGCTTCTATAATATGAGGCTCAGTTATAATGCCCCTTTCATGTGGATCCCATTATTATTAATATTGTAGAAAGAAGTGCCTAATAAGAAATTACATACACTCTGCTATCACCATCGTCAACTGTAGAAATACACTGTTCAGCCATAACATTAAAACCGCCTGCCTAAAGAAAACATGATTCACCATACCAGGCCAGCTTCTACCATTGCTCCATGGTCCAGTTCTGATGCTCATTCATCATTGAGCCTTTGGCACTCATGACCGTAAAATTGTATACTGTGCGGTATACATTATTTAACATTGTGGCCAGTGGCTAAAATATGCCACTGTATGGCTATACAGAGGCATATGTCGGAGGTATACATCGGCGGTATGCTTTGGGAAATACTCCCGACGTATACCTCCAACAGATGGATGTTACCATAGCCTTATTGCCATCTCATAAAGGGATGGCAAATCGCAAAGAATCCCGAGACTGAAGTGGAGGCAGCACTCCTTTTCCCTGCACATCGGCGCTCCCGGCAACCCGCTCTGCAGGGAACTGCAGCATGGCCCTATCCATATCTTAGCAATATGCCATCACTTTATGAGATGAGAAAACACCTTTAAACATCCTCCGAATACTACAATACAGGACGGGTAAAAAAAAAATCCTGTATATAATTTCCTTTCCTTTTAATGAGATTTTTTTTTAACTCTGACATTTTTTCTATAACTGTGGTATATTCAGGGCTTAGTGCCTAATGCGTGATTTTTGATTGATGCTGCCCCCTTGTGGTGTAGCATAGAGTGCCTAAATCATACAGTTGCCTAAATAACACTGTCCAATTAATAAATTAGGGAATATTGCTGCATTTTGTGCTGTCCTGTTCAGGTACAAAGTGTGGGATCAGGTGTGAAAGCTATGTGTGCCCCTGCCATCAGTGGCATCCCTTCTGTAGTGACAGGTGATGTTCACTGCACAGGTCGCACACACCTAACTCTAACCCTAAGGCCTTATTCACACGACAGTGAAAAACGTCCGTGTGGCGGCCGTTCTTTCAACGGCCGTCACGCGGCCGTTTTCAGAACAATGATGTTCTATGGGTGTATTCACACTGCCGGTTTTTTTAACGGCCCGTCAATAATGGGCGTCAAAAAATAGGACATGTCCTATTTTTCGCCGTTTTCACAGCCTGACGCCCCCATAGAAGTCAATGCATGTAACAATCGTTAAAAACAGATCTGTGACATGGGGATTGGCAAGGGAAGTACTAGTTCCCTTGCTGGCTATCGGCGACTCGATGACATACTCACCGATGCAGCGCCGACCTCTTCAGGTGTGGTCTCTCGTTTTCACGGGTTCTGCGAAGGCGACGCAATGACGTCATCGCACAGCCTTCGCAGATCCCGTGAAGACAAGAGACCACACGTGAAGCCGCGCTGCATCAGTGAGTGTCAATGCATCGCCTTCGCAGATCCCGTGAAGACGAGAGACCTTACCTGAAGAAGACAGCGCTGCATCGGTGAGCATGTAGGGCATTCATATCGGGCTGTGTGGCATCATCTACATCGGGGCTGTGTGGCATAATATACAGGGGGTCTGTATGGCATATACAGGGAGGCTGTATGGTATATACAGGGAGGCTGTGTGGCATATATAGGGGGTCTGTGTGGCATGATATACAGGGGGTCTGTGTTACAGGGGGTCTGTGTGGCATTGTCAGGGATCATTACCATGTATATTGTTTGCAAAAACATTATTACTTTACATAAACTAAAAATCAGTATATTACACAAAGATTTGTAAATGAAACAAGATGGAGTCTGTATGAGAAACACGCCTATGGAGACACCGCCCCTGGAATGCAAGAGGAGTGTACAGAAGAACTTACAGCTGAAGAGCCAATGGGGCTTAAAGAGACTCTGTCACCACATTATAAGTGCCCTATCTCCTATATAAGGAGATGGGCGCTGTAATGCAGGTGACAGTAATGCTTTTTATTTAAAAAAACAATCTTTTTTCACAACGTTAGGAGCGATTTTGGTTTATGCTAATGAGCTTTCTTAATGCCCAAGTGGGTGTACTTTTACTTTCGACCAAGTGGGCGTTGTACAGAGGAGTGCATGACGCTGACCAATCGGCATCATGCACTCCTCTCCATTCATTTACACTGCACTAGCGATATAGATATATCGCTATGTGCAGCCTCATACACAAACCCTAACATTACTACAGTGTCCTGATAATGAATACACATGTCCATCCAGCCTGGACGTCATGTGTACTCAGAATCCTGACACTTCTGAATCTTTTTTTGTGAGATTCCAGCAAGTGAAACCAAATCTCGCGAGATCACGGAGCTAAACGAGATTTGGTTTCACTTGCCGGAATCTCACAAAAAAGAGTCAGAAGTGTCAGGATTCTGAGTACACATGACGTCCAGGCTGGATTTCATGTGTATTCATTATCAGTACACTGTAGTAATGTTAGGGTTTGTGTATGAGGCTGCACATAGCGATATATCTATATCGCTAGTGCAGTGTAAATGAATGGAGAGGAGTGCATGATGCCGATTGGTCAGCGTCATGCACTCCTCTGTACAACGCCCACTTGGTCGAAAGTAAAAGTACGCCCACTTGGGCATTAAGAAAGCTCATTAGCATAAACCAAAATCGCTCCTAACGTTGTGAAAAAAGATCGTTTTTTTAAATAAAAAGCATTACTGTCACCTACATTACAACACCCATCTCCTTATATAGGAGATAGGGCACTTATAATGTGGTGACAGAGTCTCTTTAAGCACGTCCCACATCTCTAGGGAGGGAACATGTGTTTCTTTTCTTTGTTCAATAAAAAGTTTCAGTTCACTTCCTACTTGACTGAGGGAAAGATGTCTACTAACACTTGTCTGTCTGGTGTACTTTTTTCCATGCATGCTTTCAGTTTTCAATTTACAGAGGTGGTTATTCGGTGTGAGATAACAGGGGAAAAGGAAGTTTTAGCCCTGACATTATCATATACAGGGAGGTGTGTGTCATCATATACAGGGAGGTGTTTGGCATCATATACAGGGAGGTGTGTGGCATCATATACAGGGAGGTGTGTGGCATCATATACAGGGAGGTGTGTGGCATCATATACAGGGAGGTGTGTGGCATCATATACAGGAGGTGTGTGGCATCATATACAGGAGGTGTGTGGCATCATATACAGGAGGTGTGTGGCATCATATACAGGAGGTGTGTGGCATCATATACCAGGGAAGTGTGTGGCATCATATATAGGGAGGTGTGTGGCATCATATACAGGGAGGTGTGTGGCATCATATACAGGGAGGTGTGTGGCATCATATACAGAGAGGTGTGTGGCATCATATACAGGAGGCTGTGTGGCATCATATACAGGAGGTGTGTGCCATCATATACAGGAGGTGTGTGGCATCATATACAGGAGGTGTGTGGCATCATACACAGGGAGGCTGTAAATAGTGTCTAGGTGAACATGTGACCTTCCTTTGGGTGTTTTCAGGGGGCTGAGACAAAAAAAGCCTGACCAATGAAATTCATCAGATCTTTTAATGGCCATGAAAAAACGGATGCAAAACGGATGTCAAACGGCCATTAAAAACGGACAGACGGACTGGAAATGGATGAAAATTTGGAGACACACTGATGCAAAATGGCCATGAAAAACTGACCGTTGATTAATTTTTAATGGACATTTTTTTCACTCTCATATGAATATGGCCTAAGTAAATTTATGGGACTATTGTCTGAGTGAAATGTGTTTGGGAATGTCGTACACATGAATCAACTTGGTAGCATAGCCAGTTGTCAGTCCGTCTTTTATCAATGTGTAAGAAGCAATAGATTGAGTTCAACTGTGAAGCAAATGTGCACTTTTAAGGCTCAATTCACAAGCTGCGTATTACGTGCGGTTTTGCCACCCGTATTTGCATGCAAAACATCTGCAGCGTAATACAGTACCAGCAAAGTAAGCAGTTTTTTCGGAACATAAATTGACTTGCGGTGCGTATTTCAAAATCTGCAGCATGTCAATTTATCTTGCGTTTCCGCTTACAAATTGTATCTGGCTAGTTCTATGGAAAAACGCACCGATTTACGCATCAAAACGTAAAAAACTGCACAGAAAAACGCACGATTAGGTGAGTTTTTTTACCTGCAAAGTACCTGCATTTTCCTTTTTTTATGTGTATTTGTAGCCTAAGGCCTCTTGCACACGACCGTTGTGCCACTCGGGCCGTTTTTTACAAAATCCGAGTGGCACCCGATAGTCTTCACGGAGCCATTCCCTTTGACGGGTGAATCGTGTCCGTGAAACATGTCCTATCTTTCCTCGGATCACTGACGGGACTCGGACGGCACACTCTGTCGTGTGCATGAGCCATAAAACTGACGGTGCTCATATTATACAGCATATGTGGGAACACGGTTAACTCCCAGATTTAGGATGAAAACCACAAATAAGAAAAAAACGTTGTAGCGGAAAAAGTTTTCTGTGGATTTGCACCACAACAGACAAGCAGCTCAATTCTGCATTGTGCTTGTACTGATAACATGATAAGACCAGAAGTAAACAGGCTAGTATCTGTCACAGAGGATACCGCAAATGTGTGGGAAATGTAAGACTGCCGTCTGTGTAACCGCAGATCCGCATTCCGTTCATATCGATCTCACAGGAAAATATTACTCGATTTCAAAGTTATTTTACAAAAAAAACACAGATGATCCTATGATTAAATACACTTAAAATAGCTGTCAGCCGAATGCTTGTTCAGCCGACAGCTATTCCTCCCGACATGTGTGTTCAATGGGAGAGGAATAGGCCACTGCAGACACCACTGGAAACGATTTATCTCCTGTGGGAACAAAGGATCGCTGTGTTGAAATCCAACATGCCTGATCCTTTTGTCCTTCCGACATCTGCCATGAGGGGAAAGTCGAGACACCCCCATACACATCAGAGAGTAGGCCAGTCCCGCCCCAAATCAGCGGGTTTGGCCAATTGAACTCTGATGTGTAAGGGCACCTTTAGGGTATGTGCACACGACAACGCCAAATACGTCTGAAATTACGGAGCTGTTTTCTGGAGAAAACAGCTCCTGAATTTCAGACGTTTTTACAAGTGCACGCGTTTTTCGCGGTGTCTTTTACGGACGTAATTTGAGCTGGTTTTCATTCTAGTCAATGAAAAGCGGCTCCAATTACGTCCCAAGAAGTGTCCTGCACTTCTTTGCCGCGGGCGTAATTATACGCGCCGTCTTTTGACAGCGACGCGTAAAATGACAGCTCGTCTGCACAGAACATCGTAAGACCCATTGCAAGCAATGGCCAGATGTTTGCCGACGTATTGGAGCCGTCTTTTCAGGCGTAATTCGAGGCGTAACAGTCAGAAAAAAGAAGGTCCCACCTCTGGGACCCGCACCTATCTCTAGAACGGGGCCCCTAAACCCTGTTCTACCACTCTGTGTTCCCGCTAAAGCTTACTTGGCTCTGCTGCCAAATGATCTGTTTACATATGAAAGGCTATTGAAAAGCCCATGACGTTTAGTTCACTGGCATACATTACCCATAGACTCCCATGCTAAAAAAACATATACTGCACCGTATACTTTTTTTGTGGGATCCCTCGGGATGGAAAAGCATAGTTTACTTTGTTATTTCATCCTCCAAAAAAAATGTATACTAAAGCATACCAGCCCAACGGAGGGTAAAAGAACACTCTTTTGGCCACAGTCAGGCTATTTGAGCCCTATGGACACGCTTAGCATGTACAGTACATTGGGAGCCAAAACATAGTTTGCACAGAGTCTTAACTATTACACGGGCCGATATCGGCCGTGAAAACGAGCGCCGATGAATGAGACAGCTCGTTGATCGGCGCTCCTTTCAAAGAGCAATGCTTGGTTATGTATGGGAACGAGCAATATTTACTACGATCGCTCGTCCCCATACATTTCTATCATGTCGGCAGCACGTCTCTCTGTTTATACAGGGAGATGTGAACAGGCAACAATAACATTTATTTCTGCATAAACTAGTAGATCAGCCGATGAACAAGTTTTTGCTCGTTCATCGGCTGATCGTTGCCCTGTTTACACAGGACAATGATTGGGAACGAGGGTAGATATGAAAGCTAATTTGCCCGATAATAGGTTCTTGTAAAAGGACCTTTAAGGGCCTTTTAGACGAGCCAAGAAATTGTAACGATCGAATGATTAGCGAACGATCGTTATTTAATTGCATCTTTTATCGTTGAAATAGTCGTTATTATGATCCGTGTTTAGGTCGCTTGTCATTTTGTGCATTTGCACCTGCTTTGCTGTTGAAAGACAAACGATACCTTTTTAAACTTGCAGATGTAGTGACGACGAACAATAATATTTCTCTCAGGATATATCGTTAATCGTTCGATCGCTTGCAGTGTTTACACCTAGGCTGATTGATCACTTTTGCTCAATCGAACGATTAATCGAACGAGAATCGAGTAGTCTAAAAGGCCTTTTAGCTACATACACAGTGTTTCTTCAGTACAACTATAAACGATGGTCCTAGATTAGCTTCCCTTTAAAGATTGTGCACTCTAAAGTATTGGTGAAACTGACTGTAAGCCATGTTGTAATAGGGAGGAAGCATATACACTTATATTGGTAACATATAGAACATGTAGATGCCTGCCACAACTGATGCAATGGATGACACACCCTTCTGGGTTTCTGTGGGTATGACGATACCATAAAAGAGGAAAGGAAGCAGACGACATCTAACGTGAGTGTTCATTGAATAATGTAGCATATTGTTATTTTAAGATAAATGACACTTTCTTGGTCATGGGTTATACATGTAGCATCCTTCCTTCCTGTTTTACTCATATAGTAAGACATAAGACATGCAGGCCTAAAGACAATGTATGAAAACACCTGTAAAATATGCATAGTCGAATATCAGCAACAATAAAATAACATACAATAAAAGGGTTGTCCAGTTTAGAAACACCAATTTTATTTACCCTGCTGGTTAATTCTGAGGTAATAGATAGGGATTTCCTGTTCAGGATCCTCATCTCTTGGCCATAGTGGAGAGCGGTAATAAAGAGTGTCTCTCGCTGTGGAGGACCTATCCTGTCCTGCATTACACAGACAACTTATTGATATGAATGTACACGGTGTAATGCTTAATTTCGCTTGGGGTGGCGCTGCAGGAAAATTGAACACTTAGGCCCCATGCACACGAACGTGCTTTTGCGGCCGCAATTCCCCCAAAAATCCACGGGAGAATTGCGGCCCCATTCATTCCTATGGGCCCATGCACACGACCGTGGTTTCCAGACTCATAGGAAATAATGCATGCGGCCATGTGCACGGTCCGCGATTTGCGGGCGGCTCGCGAGTGACACTCCGCCCCGGGCCGACGTGAAAATCACGGCCGTGCACATGGCTACGGTCGTGTGCATGAGGCCCTACTGCCAAGTTGCCCACAAATTGCAGCTGATCAGTCAATGGACCCTTCTAACATGTAGAGATTGTCCAAAGTGGAGTCACCCTTTAAGTAAACTTAATGTCAGCCATATAAGCTCTTTTAAAATCAGCCAGGCTGGTGCCTACAAGACAGTCATTCCTGGCTCCCCTCCCCCAGCGCTCCCTGGCAACCTATCACTGTAAGGGTATGTTCACACAGGCTATTATCAGACGTTTTTCGGGCTGTAAACATCCCGAAAAACGGCTGAAAATCGGAAGCAGAATGCCTACAAATATCTGCCCATTGATTTCAATGGGAAATACGGCGTTCTGTTCCGACGGGGCTTTTTTTACGCCTCATTTTCAAAAACGCGTAAAAAGACGCCCAGTAAAAAGAAGTACATGTCACTTCTTGAGCCGCTTTTGGAGCCGTTTTTCATTGACTCAATAGAAAAGCAGCTACAAAACCGTCCGTAAAAACGAAGCGAAAAACGCTAGTTTGATTAAAAAACGGCTGAAAATCAGGAGCTGTTTTCCCTTTCCTCCGAATGTGCTAAGACGTGTTTGACATAACTCAACCCTGGAGCTCTGGACAGTGTTCTGCTTATCACTGAATATACCTTGCACATGCACACCGTTCTCCTGTAACCATCCCACTGTCGTGAAACTACAAGTCCTAGCATGACATGAAAGCATTTTCTACTCTAGATCATCAATATTTTATAAGTTAGAAAACAACAGCTCCCCAATCAGAAGAGTTTAGGTGCGTCTACTCATGTACCCCCCTCAACAAACCTCACTTTTGCTCCTGGGTTTCAAACCACTATCTGGTCCTTGTCAATCGACCTCCAGTTGGGATCTATAAGGGCCCAGCTTTGTGAAATTCTTACCAGAAAACCAGTATTTTATTTGGAAAATCATAGCGAGGAAGGCACCTGTCATTTACCAAGATGAAGAAGGCATATCACACCCAGAAGATAAAGTCTGGGAATAGAGCTGATGATATGACTGCATAATTAAAATGTATTGTGCTATAGCCAGGGGAAATCTGGCAGTACGTGTTTTCTCTAGGATAAGACATCAGTCCAACTTAACCTTCCGCTCTAGAAACCAGTCAAGCGAGTTCCCGCTCTCATACTTAATGCCCATGTTTATTAACAAGTAACACGATTTATTTTTCCATTGAGGAACATTTTGTTTCTACGTATCCGCTGTATTAATATATATATATATATATATATATACATACATATGTGTATATATATATATATATAGCGTAGGCATAAAACAAGACATACAAATTCCTGGGCGGACATACCATATATGCAACCTGTGCATATTACATTACATGTAGGGCACTGAGATAATAAGTTTCATGGCTCACAATTACTGGTGGATTTTAGAGACATAAAGGGGTGCTCTGTGATGAACTATTGGGAAGCAAGGGGCCCAAATACCGTTCTTGTACGAGGGCTTAGGATTTCTAAGTTTTTCCCTATTCCCAATGTTTTCAATATCTATACACGGTGCATAGAGAATGCCCAAATGCTTCCTGTCACTTGGGAAGGTATATGTTAAAGGGCGGATTTTCACGGAGCGTTTTGCGTGCGCAAAAGGCACATAACAGCTCCGTGTGTCATCAGATAGGAAGTGCGGCTGCGTGATTTTCACGCAGCCGCCATCATTATGACACTCCGTTTGGATGTTTGTAAACAGAAAAGCACGTAGTGCTTTTGTTTCCAAACATACTTTTGATTGCTGTTGCGCGAATAACGCGCGTCCCACGGAAGTGCTTCCGTGTGGTGCGCGTGATTTTCACGCACCCATTGACTTCAATGGGTGCGTGATGCGCGAAAATATAGGACCTGAAATATAGGACCTGTCGTGAGTTTTACGCAGCGGACTCACGCTGCGCAAAAATCACTGACAGTCTGCACTGCCCCATAGACTAAAATAGGTCCGTGCGAGGCGCGTGAAAAGCACGAGCGTTGCACGGACGTATATCACGTTCGTGTAAATCCGCCCAAAGGGGAAGATTAAAAACATGAAATTACAACTTGTATTATTTTATCTAAAAACAAAATAAGAAAATAGGACAGTAAAGAAAATGCTGCAGGGACTGGGACTCCCTGTGTAATCTGTCTCCGAATGCAGCTGTTAGTACATTCACCCTTACAATAGCAATTGCGAACATAGGTCTCTTGTTGATGTAGCATATATGAAATAAACTATTTTAATTTAGGAAGTATGAGCACATCTAAAGCTCCGGTATTTGAGCAATATTTGTGTATTGCCAGATAAGCCCATCGAAAAAGGCAAAATATAAAAAAATTATAGACTGTTTTTGAAATTAAAAAAATGCCAAACTTTCTCTGTCTTAAACTTAAACTTCACGTCCATCATAGAGTTTACTTTGGGGCCATGATAGCCATCCCGGACTTTCATTGAAGGGTTGTCCACGACCTCGAATTGATTGGTTAGGACCTAATGATCGGTCCCCAACCTATCAGCAGAATGAATAGGCAGGAGTGTTCGATGGAAGGGGTCACAGTGCTCATTCTGTTAATCGTTGAGATAGGAGAAGATTAGAAAATCCCAGAAAACCCCTTTAATATAAACCCTTCGATATTTTCAAAAAACTAACATTAACTTTAAAGCGGCTCTGTCACCACATTATAAGTGGCCTATATTGTACATGATGTGATTGGCGCTGTAATGTAGATTACAACAGTGTTTTTTATTTAGAAAAACAATCAATTTTGACGGAATTATGACCTAGTTTAGCTTTATGCGAATGACTTTCTTAATGGACAACTGGGCGGGTTTTACTTTTTGACCAAGTGGGCGTTGTGGAAAGAAGTGTATGAAGCTGACCAATCAGCGTCATACACTTCTCTCCATTCATTTAAACAGCACATAGTGTTCATACTAGATATCTATGTGCAGCCACATACACACACATTAACGTTACTCAAGTGTCCTGACCGTGAATAGAGATCACTACCAGCCAGGACGTGATGTCTATTCAGCATCCTGACACATCGGTAATGTCTGTGTGACATTTACAGCAAGGCAAGCGTAATCTCGCGAGATTACGCTGTAAACGGTCATTTAAAACGAGATTACGCTTGCCTTGCTGTAAATCTCACACAAACGTTACCGAAGTGTCAGGATTCTGAATAGACATCACGTCCTGACTAGTAGTGATCTCTATTCATTGTCAGGACACTTGAGTAACATTAATGTGTGTGTATGTGACTGCACATAGTGATCTAGCTAGATCACTATGTGATGTGTAAATGAATGGGGAGAAGTGTATGATTGGTCAGCATCATACACTTCTCTCCACAACGCCCACTTGGTCAAAAAGTAAAACACGCCCAGTTGTCCATTAAGAAACTCATTAGCATAAAGCTAAAATAGGTCGTAACTCCGTCAAAAAATGATCGTTTTTCTAAATGAAGAACACTGCTGTGATCTACATTACAGCGCCGATCACATCATGTACAAGATAGGCCACTTATAATGTGGTGACAGAGTCTCTTTAACCCCTTCCCGCTCCTTGACGTACTATTACGTCATGGCAGCTGTATCGTTCGCGCTCCATGACGTAATAGTACGTCACGGGAGTAACGGCCGTTTCGGCCGTCCTCCCGACACATACAGGAGCTGTGACACTGCTGTCTTGTTCAGCAGCTGTCACAGCTCCTACAGCGGGGACCGATCGCTGTGTCCCCGCTGATTAACCCCTTAAAAGCCGCGTTCTATAGAGATCGCGGCTTTTTAGGGGTTAAGCTGCCATCGCCGGCCTGCTACGCGATAGCGGCCGGCGATGGTGACTATGGCAACCGGACACCAAACAATGGCGTCCGGCTATGCCATAGACGGAAGCCTAGTGGGTCCTGACAACGTCAGGACCCACTATGCTTGCTGTCAGTGAGTAGCTGACAGTTCTAATACACTGCACTACGCATGTAGTGCAGTGTATTAGAATAGCGATCAGGGCCTCCTGCCCTCATGTCCCCTAGTGGGACAAAGTAATAAAGTAAAAAAAAAGTTAAAAAAAGATGTGTAAAAATAAGAAAATATAAGTTTTAAAAGTAATAAAAGTAAAAGTCCCACTTTTTCCCTTATCAGTCCTTTATTATTAATAAAAATATATAAACAAACAAATAAACTATACATAATTGGTATCGCCGCGTCCGTAACGGCCTGAGCTACAAAATTATTTTGTTATTTATCCCGCACGGTGAACGCCGTAAAAAAAAATATTAATAAACCGTACCACAATCACAATTGTTTGGTCACTTCACCTCCCAAAAAATGGAATAAAAAGAGATCAAAAAGTCGCATGTACCTAAAAATGGTACTGATGGAAAATACAGTTCGTTACGCAAAAAATAAGTCCTCGCACGCCTTTATTGATTGAAAAATAAAAACGTTCTGGCTCTTAGAATAAGGTAACACAAAAAGTGAATGATTGTTTACAAAACGTATTTTATTGTGCAAACGCCATAAGACATAAAAAAAAACTATAAACATCTGGTATCGCCGTGATCGTATCGCCCCGCAGAATAAAGTGAATATGTCATTTATAGCGCATGGTGAACGCTGTAAAAAAAAAAGTATACAAAAACAATAGTAGAATTGCTGTTTATTAGTCACCACGCCACCTAAAAATGGAATAAAAACTGATCAAAAAGCCGCATGCACCCCAAGAAAACTACAATGGATTCCTCAAGGGGTCTAGTTTCCAAATTGGGGTCACTTTTGGGGGGTTTCCAATGTTTTGGCACCACAAGACCTCTTCAAACCGGACATGGTGCCTAATAAAAAAGAGGGCTCAAAATCCGCTAGGTGCTCCTTTGCTTCGGAGGCCGGTGCTTCAGTCCATTACCGCCCGAGGGCCACATGTGGGATATTTCTCTAAACTGCAGAATCTGGGCAATAAGTATTGAGTTGCGTTTCTCTGATAAATCCTTTTGTGTTATAAAAAAATGGTATAAAAAGAGTAAATTTCACCTCTACTTTGCTCTAAATTTCTGTGAAACACCTAAAGGGTTCATAAACTTTCTAAATGCTGTTGTGAATACTTTGAGGGGTCTAGTTTCTAAAATGGGGTGTTTGATAGGGGTTTCTAATATATGGGCCCCTCAAAGCAACTTCAGAAATGAACTGGAACCTAAAAAAATAAATAAATGAGGCAATACTTCGCTTCTTACATTATACTGATAATGAGCCGTGCCCACTCCGAGATGACCCCAGTTTTGACCGTTTGTATAAACGGAGACCCCTATTAGACCGTTCCAGTGCCCGGTTTTCCCAAGCATACACCCCCGAGAAGTGTTTTTCTATTGATGAGTCCCTGGTACATTTTAAAGGGAGGGTTCAATTCCGCCAGTACCTGCCAGGTAAGAGGGCAAGGTATGGCGTGAAGATGTATAAGCTGTGCGAGAGTGCATCAGGGTATACCTACAGGTTTAGGATATATGAAGGAAAGGCCACCCCCAAACCAGACTGCATCCTGGACTACAATAGGTACATGGGAGGGATGGACTTGTCAAATCAAGTCCTGAAGCCCTACAGCGCCATGCGGTGTGGTATAAGAAGCTGGCCGGGCACATCATACAGATGGCTTTGTACAATGCGTATGTGCTACGTCGATGTGCAGGCCAGAGGGGAACTTTCCTGGAATTTCAAGATCTAATCTTTAGGGACCAGGAAGGGGGGGCACCCAGTACTTCTGGAAGCGAGGCCACACGCATCGTACCAGGGCAACACTTTCCAGGAGAAGGTCCCCAAACCGGTGGAAAGGGAAAGAGTCAAAAGAGGTGCAGAGTCTGCTATAAGAGGGGGATAAGGAAGAACACAATATACCAATGTGACACGTGTCCCGAAAAACCAGGGCTCTGTATAAAAGATTGTTTTAAAATGTATCATACATCCCTTGATTTTTAATTTACCCTGATGCACTCCGCACAGCTTACCCCCCTCATCTTTCCCTTCTGAGCCCTGCCGTATGCCCAGGCAGCTGATAACAGCCACATGTAGGGTATTGTCGTACCCAGGAGAACCCACATTACAATTTAAGGGGTGTATATCTCCGGTGGCGCATGCTGGGCACACTATATTGGACACTGAAATGGCATATACATATATAAAATTGCAAATCTCACACTGCACCATCTGCTGCGCATTATCTTTTACACAGTACCTGTGGGGTCAAAATGCTCACTACACCTCTAGATGAATGTCTTAAGGGGTGTAGTTTTTAAAATGGGGTCACTTCTCGGGGGTTTCAACTGTACTGGTACCTCAGGGGCTTCTGCACACATGACTTAGCACCAGAAAAGCTCCAGTAGGCCAAATGGTGGTCCTTTCCTTCTGAGCCCTCCCATGGGCCCAAAGGGCAGTTTATCACCACAAATGGGGTATTGCCGCACTAAGGACAAATTGGGCAACAAAATGGGGTATGTTGTTCCTTGTGAAAATAAGAAATTTTGATCAAAAATGACATCTTATTGGAAAAAATATCATTTTTTTCATTTCACAGCCCAATTCAAATAGGTGCTGTGAAAAAACTGTGCGGTCAAAATGATAACAAAAACCATAAATGAATTCCTTGAGGGGTGTAGTTTCCAAAATGGGGTCACTTCGGGTGGGTTTCCATTGCTTTGATACCTCTGGGGCTCTGCAAATGCGACATGGCACCCGAAAACCAATCCAGCAAAATCTGGACTCCAACAAACACATAGCGCTCCTTTCCTTCTGAGCCCTCCCATGGGCCCAAACGGCAGTTTATCACCACAAATGGGGTATTGCCGCACTAAGGACAAATTGGGCAACAAAATGGGGTATGTTGTTCCCTGTGAAAATAAGAAAATTTGATCAAAAATGACATTTTATTGGAAAAAATATCATTTTTTTCATTTCACAGCCCAATTCAAATAGGTGCTGTGAAAAAACTGTGCGGTCAAAATGATAACAAAAACCATAAATGAATTCCTTGAGGGGTGTAATTTCCAAAATGGGGTCACTTCTGGTGGGTTTCCATTGTTTTGATACCTCAACGCCTCTTCAAACCTGGCATGCTGCCTAAAATATATTCTAATAAAAAAGAGGCCTCAAAATGCACTAGGTGCTTCTTTGCTTCTAGGGCTTGTGTTTTAGTCCACGAGCGCAGTAGGGCCACATGTGGGACATTTCTAAAAACTGCAGAATCTGGACAATACATATTTAGTAGTGTTTCTCTGGTAAAACCTTCTCTGTTACTAAAAAAAAATTGAATAAAATTGAAATTCAGCCGAAAAAATGAAATTTGCAAATTTCATTTCCACTTTGCTTTAATTCCTGTGAAATGCCTGAAGGGTTAAAAAACTTTCTATATGCTGTTTTGAATACTTTGAGGGGTCTAGTTTTTAAAATGGGGTGTTTTATGGGGGTTTCTAATACATAGGCCCCTCAAATCCACTTCAGAACTGAACTGGCACCTTCAAAAAAAGGCTTTTGAAATTTTCTTAAGAATATGAGAAATTGCTGTTTATGTTCTAAACCTTGTAACGTCCAAGAAAAATAAAATAATGTTCAAAAAACGATGCCAATCTAAAGTAGACATATGGGAAATGTGAACTAGTGACTATTGTGGGTGGTATAACCGTCTGTTTTTCAAGCAGATGCATTTAAATTCTAAAAAATGCTATTTTTTGTAAATTTTCTCTAAATTTTGCAATTTTTCACAAATAAAGACTGAATATATCGACCAAATTTTACCACGAACATGAAGCCCAAAGTGTCACGAGAAAACAATCTCAGAATCGCTTGGATAGGTTTAAGCATTCCGACGTTATTACCACATAAAGTGAAATATGTCAGATTTGAAAAATGGGCTCTGAGCCTTAAGGCCCAAACTAGGCTGCGTCCTTAAGGGGTTAAATAAAGTAACACTTGAAATGCTAAATAATGCACAAACAGATCACAGCCCTATGTAAATGTTTTCCTTCCTGTTGCGATGTAAAGAAGTCCTTAGAATTAGTTTGCTTCCTCTAAAGTCAATATTAATAAGATAGAATAGAAAAAACTTCAGGGACTATGGTAACGGGTTTTGCTCTTATATTACAGCGATGTTGTCAAGTGTAGCTTTAGTGGAAACCCATGTCATCTACGATATTCAGCCCAAAGCAAGACACAAATATTCTATTGATATTCTATTCTATATTCTATAAAAAATAGATATGCATCATAGAATTTTGGGAAGGTGGTAATTGCACCCAAACTAATTTTGTCGTAAGTGATCTTGCTTATCTGTTGTTATTGTAAGGCCTGTTTTACATGAGCATATTGCAGCTCGATGCAGGAGCCATATAGTTAGCGTCAAGGACAGGATTGGATTTCATTCTGTGAGATAAGAAAAGCCTTTCCTAAAGCCTTCTTTGGGATAGGCTTGCCTGAACTCGCAGGACTGATCCGACCACTTCCTTAATATTTAACATACACTCCTCAACAGTGAAATTGAAACACTAAGAAGGAAACGTTTTGGTATTGTGGAAATCACAGGATTGATAGACATGTTAATGATATGCAAATGATAAAAAAATGGAAACAAAATATTACAAACATCTTGATTTATTTAGTATCGAGTTTGAGAGCCACGCACGGAAATACTCTTACTTACACGCCTTGGCATGCTATTAATGAGGTTATTAATGGTTGTCTGAGGAATGTTATACAACGCTGAATGCACTTGGGATCGGTAATCATCAAGATTGGATGCTAGCAGATCCCTTTGCAATTGCCGACCAATAACTTCAAAGATGTGCTCGATTGGAGACAAGTCCGGAGATGCTGCAGGCCATGGTAGGATGTTTAGACCACACGGGCTACTCATGGTAGCCAGAGCAACATGCGGCCTGGCGTTGTCCTGTCGAAAACCGGCTTCTGGGAGACCTTGGAGAAATGGCCGTACCACTGGTTCCACGACCAAATCAATCTAACCCAGAACTGTTAGTGTACCTGAAATGAAGACTAGAGGGATCCAGCTACCGTACATTATGCCACCCCACACCATATAGTAGGACCGGAGTGACGTTCCCTTGTGAAGGACTCTTCATGGTGCTGCCCACCTGGTCTCCAGACCAATCTCTGGCTATCATTGCGTCCGAGACAAAAGCGTGACTCATCGCTGAAGATAGACCCCCATTCCAGCCTCTATTGTGCCGTCTTGCTGTGCACCATGATAGCCTTTGAGAGCGGTGGCGTCTGGTCAATGGAACACCTGTAGCTAGACGTCTGGCTCGAAGCCCAATGTCGTGCAAACGCCTTCTGATGGTTTGTGTCGACACTGGCTGGCGTCCTATGCTTGGGATGTGATGTCCAATTTCACTTGCAGTAAAGAATGGATCACTACACGCCATTCTATCAATCAGATGATCTGTCCATGCAGAGGCTAACCTCTTGCTGTCATTCCCGTACATTGTTGTTCTCCAAACCTCTGGGACACACAATGTTGAACATCTCGGCCTAAGCGCATACCGATCTGCCGGAGTGATAAACCAAGGTCTCTCAGTTCAAGGATTCTGTCCCTCTCAGTTTCCGACAAATGGCTTTAACTGGTACGTCAATTAACAGGAGGCATCGCACAATCATCCAACACCACTTGACCTGATTTTTGAGGTTTCATGTGGCTAAAAAACTTGAAATCCGGCTTTTATGCCCCTGCCACAACTTGGAGCTAGGTGCTTGAAAATGTGATAATTTGCAGATCTTAGCGGCACCTGCTACTTCCCCAATTTGCATAACCTTACGGTTTGCCCTTCTTGGTCTTGCAATTTCAGTGTTGAAAAGTGTATATCACTCCAGCATGGAGCCCAATACACTTATGTAAAACTGGCTAGAGGTAAATTACTAGATCACCTGCCTTTTTAGTCCAGGGGATGTAACTAGGAAATATTGTATGCTGGCTATATACATGCAGATTGTATTTCAGGTCAATCAATCTGGAGACTTGGTTAAACTGTCTATGGTTTACCTCATTTACCCTTTAGGGCTTGTCCACATGTAACAAAATTGCTGCGTATTTTCCATCTGGAATTGCGGACAGAAAATACGCAGCAGAATACAGTAGCAGCAAAGTGGGTGTGAATGAGCAAATGTCATCCACACGCTGCGTAAAATTTCAGTCCTGAAATTCACCTACGGTGCGTATTTTTAGTTACCGACATGCTGCGGAAAGTGGACTGAGTTCCTGCGGTTTTCAGATGAGATCTCACCCTCTCACAGGAAATGGTCTGGTGTTTCCACAGCGAATGTCTGCTAGTTTTAGATTAAATGCTGCAGAAATTTTCTGCAGCAATTCCGTTATGTGTGGACAAGCCCTTACTGTTTGCCTCAGGAGTAGTTACAGCAAATATATAGAAAGCTAGAAATCCTTTGGGCTTTGCTTGTAATGTTTTAATAGGATAGGTCATTTTCCTATTACCTACTTTGAAGTTCAGCTTTCTCCACATCCTTGGGCTCATCTATACTAGGAAAATAGCATTAAGTCTTAAAGTTGAAAGTAATAATTCATGCCGACGCTCTAGTAGTTTGAAGGACGGTGAGGATTATCTACTATTGCTCAAAGGTCCAACTTGCAATAAACCATTGTAAAGAATGAGACAATTGCCTTCATTTGATAAAGATGGCTATATGCAGGTAAAGTAAATGGATAACTTCGGCTTGTTAGCATTGGCAATGATAGTACGGTCTATGCTTTTACTAAATTTCAGTGAGTTTATTATCAGTCATCAACATAACTCATAATTAGGGTTGCACGATGCATTGAAATATCGATACTATTTCAATGCCGCGCACCCTCCAACGGTTCAATACAGTTAATTTATGTATTTAGATACGAAGCTGTGCGGCCGCATAGCTTAGAATTGTAACACATGAATGTAGTCCGAGCGGGGCTGCGGCTGTGTAATACAGCCATTGCCCTGCTCCTGACAAGTGTGCGCGCGCGGTCAGCATGATGTGATGCAACCAGCGATGCACTAATGAGCACCAGCACTGAAGACAGAACATGGCGGGCGCACTGCAAAACACCCCCATGTTCTTTGTCTTCAGTGCCTGCATCGCCACTCATAAGTACAGCACTGGCCACGTCCCCTCATGCTGACCGCGCACGCACACTTGTTGTCAGGAGCAGGGCAATAGCTGTATTACATAGCCGCAGCCCCGCTCTAACAGCGGAGATCAAAGAAACCATTTATCTCTGCCACCATTGCCTTGAATGCCGCT
Source organism: Rhinoderma darwinii (assembly GCF_050947455.1). Taxonomy (NCBI): domain Eukaryota; kingdom Metazoa; phylum Chordata; class Amphibia; order Anura; family Rhinodermatidae; genus Rhinoderma; species Rhinoderma darwinii. The sequence goes on along the minus strand of NC_134691.1, from coordinate 147,278,660 downwards.
CTCCCTTGATTAAAGCTGACCGCAGCATTAAAGGGGAAAATGAGAAGGGAGGATGCCCTTTGGATCGCGTCACAGGGAATCTCTGTGACGCGATCGAGGGACATACCATATATGGGCAGACCGCCCAGGGTCCTTTGAAGGACCCCAGGGTTGCCTGACCATATTTCCTGTTGTTAGAGCATATTTAGGTATGTCTTAACAATTCCCTGTGTACTATCAGTACACAGGCTAATGTACTGGTATATAGATATATGCTAGTACATTAAAGTTTAAAAATAAAAAAGTAAACAAAAATAAAGTAATGTTAAATAAAATAAAAAGTTAAAATAAATACACACATTTTTTACAATAAACCTGTAATGACCGGGGGGTAGGGAAACGGACAAGTGAGCCCTAATCTACCCGCCACTCTGTCCCTGCCTACTTGCAACGACCCGCCCTAGGCGACGGGGTACAACTGGGCGGCGGTCCCTGCACTCAGTAAGTGCACGACAAACACGACAAACATACAAGGGAATACAAGCAAGGGAAAGGGCAGTTGCCCACGGCAACACCGTGAGCAACCAGAGTGGTGAACGAGCCGAGTCAAGCCAGGAGTGTGCGAGGTACCAAACGAAGAGCAGAAGAGTAGTCAGTAAGCCAGGGTCTGTATGGAGCAGGAACAAAATAGAAGGAGCTGTAGCCGGGCCAGGAAACCACACGAAAAAGAATCACAAGCACTGGAGGAACAGGAAAGGCAGGCTTAAATAGACAGAGGGCGGGAGCTAGCTGAGTCTGGCCAGGTTGCGATAGGCTCTCCCACTCCTAAGCCTGCCAGCCTGAGTGGTGGAAGCTGGAGTCAGTCTCAGGGATGTAGATTCAGGTGCTGACTGATTAATTAAGGGAGTTAACCCCGAAGCTGTGCCTGGCAGATCCTTTACAAAACCTTAAAATAAAAGTCTCAATACATAAAATATACACATATTCGGTATCGTCGCGACCGTAATAACAAATGTATAGCATCATTTATGATGTTTACGCGGTTAAAACATAAAATAAAAACTGCTTTCTTTCACTTATTAATGTGAAGCACATGGTATTATGAATTTTGAACCTCCATGAGCCTCACATTAATACTAATTAACCCCATCATGTACCTCACACATTAACCCAATGTTGTCCATTATGACTGTGAGGAACATGGAGGTTCAAAATTCATGATACCACGAGCCCAGGGGGGGGGGGGGTAACTGGGAAAGACTGGGCCCCATAGCAAACTTTTGACTGGGGCCCCCTCCCTCCGCTGGGTATCACACAACCCCCCCTTGTAGATAGTGCCTCCCTATAGATTCCACCACACCGCGCCCCCCTATAGATAGCACCATACACAGCCCCCTGTAGATAACGTCTTACAGACCCAATCCCCCCTGTAGATAACGCCATACAGCGCCCCTGTAGATAACGCCATACAGCCCCCCTGTAGAGAACGCCATACAGACCCCCCTGTAGATAACGCCATACAGAGTCCCCCCTGTAGATAACGCCATACAGAGTCCCCCCTGTAGATAACATCATACAGATTCCCCCCTGTAGATAACGCCATACAGAGTCCCCCCTGTAGATAACGCCATACAGAGTCCCCCCTGTAGATAACGCCATACAGAGACCCCCTGTAGATAACGCCATACAGATTTCCCCCTGTAGATAACGCCATACAGATTTCCCCCTGTAGATAACGCCATACAGATTTCCCCCTGTAGATAACGCCAGAGTCCCCCCTGTAGATAACGCCAGAGTCCCCCCTGTAGATAACGCCATACAGAGTCCCCCCTGTAGAAAACACCATACAGACCACCCCTGTAGATAACGCCATACAGACCCCCCTGTAGATAACGCCATACAGACCAGTCCCCCCTGTAGATAACCTCATACAGACCCCCCTGTATATAACACCATACAGAACCCCCCTGTAGATAACGCCATACAGAACCCCCCTGTAGATAACGCCATACAGACCTCCCCCTGTAGATAAAGCCATACAGACCCCCCCCTGTAGATAACGCCATACAGACCCCCCTGTAGATAACGCAATACAGACCACCCTGTAGATACCATACAGAACCCCCCATAGATAACGCCATACAGACCCCCCCCCTGTAGATAACGCCATATAGCCACCCCCCAAAAAAAAAACGGCCTATAGTTTATCCTACAAAAGAGATGTATCCCCTATCCACAGGATAGGGGATACATGTGTGATCGCTGGCAGCGATAAGGAGAACGGGGGACCGAAAGTCCCCCCAAGTTCTCCATGACTAACCTCAGACTTCCGAAGTCTGCGTAGTTCAATAAAATGAAAGGTGCGCTGGTCACGAATGCGCACAAGCGCGACCAGTGCACAATTCATTTCTATGGAGCTGCAGACAGACCCCGGAAGTCCGAGGTTTGTCATGGAGAACTTCGAGGGACTTTCGGTCCCCCGTTCTCCTTATCGCTGGGCGTCCCAGCTATCACACATACATCTCCTATCCTGTGGATAGGGGATGCATGTCTTTTGTAGGAACAACCCCTTCAGTGGCGTCGCGCTGTAGCAGCCATAGCGGCTGCTAGCAGAGCCTCCGGCCATGGGGGGGCCCGTGCCGGCGGATGGCACGGGCCCCCTCATGCTGCGGGCCCCGTAGCAGCCGCTACGGCTGCTATAGCGGTAGTTACGCCACTGCACGAGCCTCACATCAGAAAATGGAAGAACTTTTGTTTTATTATTATTGTTGGCAAAGTATCATTTTGTTATCGAGAGTCGCATTGCTACACAAATTATCGGTTTCGAAGTTCCAAATTCTGGTATCGTGACAAGCCTACTCATACACGTGCTGGTGGATTTCATGAGCTCTCATAGGAAGCCAATCTGTAGGCTCTGGAGGTTCACATGTATCTGATGACTACCATAATAACATTACGGTTATCTCACAGCTCTTTATCCACGTTAGGAAAATAAATTAGGGTATGTTTATTTGTTTAGTGCAAATTACTTTACATAATCTATGGATGATGCCTAATATAGATATATGCTACATGTGGATACTTCTAAAACAAATTTGGCCAGGGCTGAACAAATCCAAAATGTTAGGTAGCCAATACACCAAACTTTTTGGGTTGTTTTCTATTGATGTCTATGAAGGTTTTTATGCTGGTCCGCTAAAAAAGTAAAGTTAATACCAAAACTGGCCTGACTAACCTGTAGAGTCTACAGTATTTTTTCGGAGCTTATTTGGTCCTTTCACAAGGAGCTATTATAGGGACGAGCGCTCGTTACTACGATCGCTTGTCCCCATACATTTCTATCATGTTGGCAACGTCCTGTTTACACAGAGAGATGTGCTGCCGACAACAATACTATTTTAGGCTGGCTAAACGATATAATCAGCCGATGACAATTATTGGGAACAAGCGTTTTGTGAACACTGGTTTGCCAAATAATTGGCCGGTGTAAAAGGGCCATAAGACTATTGTTGACTTGAGCACTAAGGCTTCGTTCACATCTGCGTCAGGGCTCCGTTCCGACGTTCCGTCTGAGCTTTCCGTTGGAACAGAGCCCTGACTGACACAAACAGAAACCATAGGTTTCCGTTTCTATCACCATTTATTTTCAATGGTGACGGATCCGGTGCCAATGGTTTCCGTTTGTCTCCATGTGCAAGGTTTCCGTCGCTTTGACGGAATCAATAGCGTAGTCGACGGTGTGAACTTAGCCTTACCTGTATACTGTACTTACGCTTTAGGAGCCAACTTGACCACTTCAGATGCAAATTAATACATTGGCCACCTGGCTCCTGAGATCTGTCCAACCCTGCTTCACATAACAGTAAATGTAAGAAGAACTTCTAGTCCTTAGGTCTTATTGCCATAAAATTTCATTGGAGTTTAACATAGCGTGAGGCATAGTCAAACTTAAGAGCACAATTCAGAACAAATCCCAGGGTTTGTTGGCCCAAAATGAAACGTGAATGACGTACTATTGTTTTCACTACTATTGTACCACTCTTATAAACATTTGAACAATTGGTTTGGAAATAGGTGGAGGAAGGGGGTCACCGTTTAATTTCCTCCATATGTTATATAATGCTGACTTACAAAGCAGAAAAATACAGCCCCATTATTTGATGTCATAGACGAATTTAGAGTGAATAAACATATGTTATGTTTTATGGTGTAGGTTATCAAAAACATGGATAGAATGGAGGTTACAGAACTTTTCTTTGGTACGTTGGGTTTCTTAAGGTCAAACCAATACATACACTTTTTCATACAGGTGGCATGTTGTGAGTGTTACATATTTGGTATGAATGGACAGATGGACAAAGTTCTATAGGTTAAATAATAATAATAATAATAATAATAATAATAATAAGAAGAAGAAGAATGTTGTTTCAGATCTCTGACTTATGGGCAAGTCTGGATCAAGGTATTTGGTGGCCTCATCACAAAAAGTATTGTGGAGGACCTCCTCCTTTTTTTTGTAAATAATACAGCCATATAGTCCCCAAAAAATATATAATATACCATACACCATAATTCCACCATATAGTGCCTCAATAATACCTTTACACCGTGCATATGAGTGAATTACAAATTACAGTGCTCTAATACAGTGCCAACTTATTCTCACCAGTAGTCATGCCACACATTGCCAACTCTACTCAACTAGCATTGCCTTTCTCCAAGGCTTTACCTTCCTCACTAAAATCTGTACTGAACCTAAGGTGGGACACTGGTTGAGAAATTATCACCTCCGCCACCCTCCCCATGTCCACCATCAATGCCTATGTGGTCCAATGGGTACCAATGACAAGAGACTTTATGCGTTAGTCTACAGGGCAAAAAACATTGGCACATGAGGCCTCTTGAGACTTCTAACTAGGTTTAATGGGTCTCAGAGACGCATTACATGGCACAATTTAAATCTGTAAGATGCTTCATTTAAAATGATCATTCTGGTGACAGATTCCCTTTATAGTCCTGAGACTGGGGATGTAACTTATCCCGCAGATAAATGTTTTTGTACATCCTAAAGTCACTCATATACAATAATGCTGTTTTTGCAAAAAACGAATGCTGCGTAAAGAATTTTTATTTGTACGTCTACTCACACTAAAACCTTATTGACTCTACATCTAAACAGATCCTGATTCATTGACATATATTGAAGGTCCCACTGAGCAGTAAATGGTCACTTATTGAAAACCTGCTTCTTCGGCAGTTCTTCTAACAACAGATGCTGGTAAAATTAGATTTCCAATTCAGCAGGATATACCCCTGGGTGAAAAACTGCTGGTCTTGGTGTTACAAGCATTCACAGCAGAAAGTATTAAATACGTTAAATATGTTTTATTTATGTGTATACATGTTTTATATAACTATAGCTAAGGTCTTGTTCACATCAGCGTCAGGCTTCCGTTTGGCTTTCCGTTCCTCTGTTCCATCAAACGAAAGACAATTGGATTGGTGGGGTCTGATCTCTGGGACCCCCACCGATACGGAGAACAAAGGGACAGAGGTCCCTTTAGCATTTCTCCTGTACATTTTTGTGGTTCTGCAAAACATAGTACTGTAGAATACACTATCCAGTACCCTGGAAAAGAAAAAAGCTATCTAATCTAATATCAAATAACACACATTTGAGATGTGTCTGAACATTAGAAACCTATGGTAACGTTATATTATATGTCTGTATACCTTTATTTTTGCAAAGCTTTAGTATGTTTAGAAGAGATATTTTGTCTAGTTCTATGCCTCCCAAAATAATTATTTTAGTATTTGATTGAATTGTAATCAAGGATAAAGTATTAATATGAAATGTAGAGCACACAGAGCAAAAATGTTACTTTCTGAAGACACTGTTCTAATTTTTTAAAAATCCCTCTAGAGTTGAAGTGTTTTTCCCATATAATACCTTTATGGCATATCCACAGAGTATAAACAACACAAAAGTTTGAACAGCACGTTCCAACAAATGGAAACAAAACGTGTATACAGGTGCAAGAACACCTGTGACTGCAAATTTATACAGCACACAAAAGAATGGCGACAGCACACTGCCAACACTAATGTCACCTAAGCCACCAAATATAAATAAATATGCATTACTGCTAAATCTACTTACAATAGGGAGGTTCTCAGCGCACATTTTGATCAAATTGTGTGAGCCCACCTGCCACGACAAGGCAACCTCTATGAGGTGGGAACCTACGCTGCACTTACACCCAGAACTGGGATTAAACCCACATATTCTTTGGGATTAGTGTTTGCAGTGTGCTGTCGCCATTCTTTTGTTTGCTGTATAAATTTGCAGTCACGGGTGTTCTTGCACCTGTATACACGTTTTGTTTCATCTCCACGAATATATAGGTTTAGTCCCGTTTTCCTTGTCCAAAAATGCCAAAATAATCCCCAAATAAATCCACATTTTGCAAAGTCTGAATTTTATTTGGATAATAAGACATCCAATAGTCAAGAAAATCTGCTATGAGTTGACATGCAGCGGCAGAGTGTACAATATTGTCGGAATTTTTTAATAATACAATTTATCTCATTGATGTGTTTCACTGCAATGACAAGGTATAGTATACATGTCCAGCAAGGCTTTTGGCCATTAATATAGTCTGATTGGGTAAATAAAATGTAAAAAACATAATGTGGCACTCTGTCAATACAAAAACAAAGTCTTTCATGGTTACGGATGTGTGGTATAGAATAAAGCTGCTCATGCAATGACACAACACCCTAAAAGGTTTCAGCTGTAAAAAAAAAATCATGTCAATAAACCCAATTTTCCAGAGTTTTTTTCCACCAAAAATTGTGCTTTCGATAAGATTGGAGAATGAGCCGGTTGTACTTGAAATATGAAGCTCTATCCAAGAAAATGCACTGTAAAGACTGCCATGCAGCTGCAGAACTAGGGCACGCACGCAGCCTTCAGTACAGTCTGGCACACATTTATTTGGACTTGTGCCCATTTAAAATGACACAGCACTGTTCTCTGTATCAACGTGCCACAAAGAAATTAGGAATCCTGTGGCTGTCCTCATTTTTATGGCTTATAGTGCTTCAAATTCAGACATAGCTGCTGACACCCCCCCCCCCCCCCCCAGTGACATACATACAAGATCAAAGAGTAGTAAATAGGACATGAGAGAAAATACTATATAAAAAGACTATGTTGAAACTATGAGGGCTTGGAAATATTGTTTGTAGCTTGCCAAAGAAGTCAACACTCACCCAAACCAGATACAGCCCAAGGAATTTTAGTTCTCCTAGTTTAGGCTGGGTTCACACCACATTTGATCAGACAACCTGACGGTATATGTTTAAAACGAAGTATACTGTCAAGAAAGTCGCCAAACTTTTCAGCATCAACTTCTCAATTCATCCAGTTAACGAATATTCATGAACTCTGTTCGGCACCCGTCACAGTCATACTATTATGGTATGGTATCCATTTAATGTATACATCACAAAAAGCTATTGAAAAGCCCATGACGTATACGTTAAAAGGTTGCCTGTGACGTATGCCATACTGTAGAATACGTTACCCATAAGCTCCCATGTTAAAAAAAATATATACTGTGTGGTATACTTTTAATGAGGTCTACTACGTTGTGCCATACTTTCCATATTGTTTTAAAGGTTGCCAGGAATCAGAGGGGTGCTTCATACAAGGTGGTGCTACCCTAGATTGTGGAGGCTTTGGGTGCGGGCATATTTTCTTATCCTGATCCTTACTGGTCAAAACCCCTTAGGAGGCCCTTCTTAACAAAATAAGTTTCAAGCTATATGGTTCCCTTGGGTTGACTACGTCAATAATACCCCATTTGGTCGCCCTGTTCTCTCCTCTTGAGCCTGGTTGGAGTTGACATTTTTACTAGTTGTCTGTGTGGGCTTGATGCTGGCATGTTCTCAGTCCTCACCTTCTTCTCTCTCTTCTCCCTTCTTTTTATTCTCTTACTTCTCTTCGGTGTTTTTGATCACATTACTCTGTGGTCCCCTAGCGATCCCCAGCCTGTAGATGGGCCTGTTTTTCATGTAATAGCGGGTCCATTGTGCCTAACATTTTTCTGTCTAGTATTTTGATCTAGTGAGCTGCCTAAGTGTTACTCTCTCCTCCCCCTGTCATTTGCATATAGTTCATCAATGGCTAAGTGATAAGCCATTAAACCTATTTAATGGAAACCCTCTAAGGATCCTTTTACACCGGCCAATTATCGGGAAAACGAGCATTCACAAAACACTCGTTCCTGATAATTTCCCTGTGTAAACAGCGCAATGATCAGCCGATGAACAAGCAAACGCTCGTTCATCGGCTGATTGTATTGTTTATGCAGCCTAAAATATTATCATTGTCGACAGCACATCTCCCTGTGTAAACAGGGAAGTGTCATGCCAACTTGATAGAAATGTATGGGGACGAGTGATCGGAGCTGTCTTGTTGATCGGCGCTCGATAACACGGCCCTCGGCGGCCCGTGTAACCGGACCTTATGGCCACAGAAAGCAAACATTCGATCTTAAAAGTTGTTTAGTAACAATAAGAAGCCTCCAGACATATGCCAGTATAACATCATTTGCCAAGAAATCCTCTCGCAGTTCTACTAAGGCTATGTTCACACGGAGTATTTTGGGGGAGGAATATCTGCCTCAAAATTCCGTTTGGAACTTTGAGGCAGATATTCCTCTCCCTGCACGCCGATTTTCGCGGCAATTATCGCGCCGTTTTTCGCCCGCGGCCATTGAGCGCCGCGGGCATAAAACAGCGAGAAATACCCTTTCTCCTGCCTCCCATTGAAGTCAATGGGAGGTCAGAGGCGGAAGCGCCCGAAGATAGGGCATGTCGCTTCTTTTTCCCGCGAGGCAGTTTTACTGCTCGCGGGAAAAAGACGCCGACGCCTCCCATTGAAATCAATGGGAGGCGTTCTCGGGCCGTTTCTGCCGAGTTTTGCGACGCGGTTTCCGCGTCAAAAAACTCGGCAAAATACCCCGTGTGAACATAGCCTAAGGCTGGGTTCACACTGAGTTTTTTGCAGGCGGAAATTCTGCCTCAAAATTCCGTTTGGAAGTTTGAGGCAGATTTTCCTCTGCCTGCACGCCGATTTTCGCAGTGTTTTTCACCCGCGGCCATTGAGCAACGGGCATAAAACGCAGCGAAATACGCTTTCTCTGCCTCCCATTGATGTCAATGGGAGGTCAGAGGCGTAAACGCCCCCGAATATAGGGCTTGTCCCTTCTTTCTCCCGCATGACGGTTTTACCGCTCGCGGGAAAAAGACACCTCCCATTGAAATCAATGGGAGGCATTTTCGGGCCGTTTTTGAGGAGTTTTGCGGCGCGGTTTCTGCGTAAAAAAACTAGTAAAAAAACTCAGTGTGAACATAGCCTTATAGGTAGAAGAGCTCAGGGCTCAGTGCATCATCCTTATTTCATTTACAGGAATCAACTATACCTAAAATAGATTTTTCCATTTTTTCATCGAAAGTAACCACCAGCCACTGGGTCCATGGAGAATATGAAAATGAAATGTTTTACATCATTAGTTAATTTTTAATGAATGTATAAGAGATATCCTCAGGTATATATTGTATCAGTCTGGCCAGAGGTCGCAATAACACCTGGACAGACGTCATTGACGCCTCTACAGGCAATTTTAACCTTTGGAAACAGTCTCATGCGTATTTCTATGCACAAAACCTTTAACTGAGAAGCGCTACAGCGTGCAGCCGGGGAAGGAGAGCGAACAAGAAAGCGGATTACTTACAGCCAATGGTAGGCAGCGCCGAGGGCTAGTAAGGAGATTTCTCTTTGACAAGTGTAGACATCAGCCGATTGGTCTGTTTGGGCAGACTACAGGATAATGTACAGCGCAACCAGTGAAAAAATGAATGGTGAATTCCGCTGCGCAGTTATGCTCTGCTAGTGACTGGTAGTTGTACAGCACCAACCTGATAGATCACATTGCCAGTGCCACCCTCTCCCTATTTTCATCCCTCCCCGACTCAAGCATGGCGATAGAATTGTCCTCAGGCCCCATGCACACGACCGTATTTTCATCTATCTGTAAATACTGTCCGTAAATACAGATCCTTAGTCATCCATAACTTATCCATATATACGGAACGGTATCTGCAAATACGATCCGTAGTACATCCGTATTTGATTGGTACATACGGATCCGCAAGAAAAAGAGGGAGGCTGCAAATTATGTCACCAGAATGTCACCACCATCCGTAGCGTCCGTATTTACGGAAGCGCCCATAGGCTTCTATGGGAGAGTCCGTGACGTAATTATGGACAAGAATAGGACAGGTTCTATAACTTTTTCAACAGACACCCATCCGTAAAAATACGGAAAGATGTCTGTGACCAATAGAAATGAATGGGTCTGTAATTACGGTTCGTAATGACGGTCCATAATTACAGATAAAACATACGGTGGGTTTGGTGGGTATATAAGGTGTGCGATAGGCTGTCTGAACACATGTCACTCGTTGTTGCCACGGGTAAAAGGGGCGATTTATCAGACTTGCAAAAAGGGATGATTATTGGCTTTCGTGCCAAAGGTGGCAGTATTTCTCAAGCAGCGCAGTTTGTGAACTGTTCGTATGCTGCTGTGGTGAAATTGTATCGTCAGTGGACAAATTGGACTATTGGGAATAACAGAGGTGGAAGCTGCGGAGTACCACGTGCCATTGATGTGAGAGGTGAACGACGGCTATGAAGGTTCACAAGGGCCGAACTGCACGCTACAGTGGAGCAGCTCACCGTGAAAATCAACCAGGGGACTACCAGATGTGTGTCTAAGACAACAGTTCCGCGAACCCTACTGCGTACGGTGCTTCGAAACAGACGGATGGTCAATGCTCCTTTGCTAACAAAAGTGCATTACAACAAAAAAAGGCTTCAATTTGCAAGTAGTGTCGGAATTGGACCACCAATGATTGGCAAAGAGTTGCCTTCACCGAGGCACCGAGTTGCCGTTTGTCTTCCCTGGGGCAGATGGAATCCTCCAGCAAGACAATGCGACATGTCACACGGCTAGAAATGTCCGACAGTGGTTGGAAGAGCACGACCAAGACTTCCAAGTACTTCTTTGGCCCCCTAATTTTCCAGACTTGAACCCAATTGAGCATCTGTGAGACCCCCTCGATCCTCTTATTCACTCTATAGATCCTTCCCCACGCACCCTCCAGCAAATGTGGGATGCAATGCAGTCAGCATGGCTCCAGATACCTGAGACAACCTACCAGCACCTTATTGAGTCACTCCCAGCCGTCTAGCTGCTGTCCGTGCGGCACACGGCGGTTACTCTGGATATTAGCTGGTGGTCATAATAATGGGACTCGACTGTGTATATGTAGGGAAGATTTTTTTGCCATGCTTGAGTGGGAAAGAGATGACAATAGGGAGAGGGTGGCATTGGCAATGTGATCTACCACCCTCACCTAGTCCACTATGCTGCCCTTTTATTGTGAACCTGCATAAAACACGAATACAGCATATAAAGAGGTTATTCTATTTCATGAAGGACTTTATATTATTTTCAGACAAGATCACTTTACAGAATCTTGTTATGATAGTATAAGCAACGCGCATTTTAAAGGGTACCTGTGAGGATGTTTTAGGCCCCTAAACCGCCACCATGATGTAATACCATCCCCATACCCAGGCTCCTATTTTACCGATACAATCATACTGTAACTGTATAGGCAAAGTCAACCAGTAGAGTGTACGATGCTTTTTCTTCACAAGCTAATGGTGGTAGATGGTATGGTGCATGTTAGAGACGTTGCGCCTGTTTGCCCTCGTTAGTGAAGGGGATGTACCACTAGTGCCCTCTCCCATCGCTAGAAGGTCACCTGTGGTAAAATAGGCTTAGCATTGCCTCAATTGTCTATTTATGCATGGAAGAATTGTTAGAAGTTATAGTAATGTTTCCATGCATAAGTAGCGAGTTTTTAACACAGTTTATGCCTACGCAATATTATTTGAATTACTGTAAATTACGTATTCCTCCTTGGCAAAAAGCAAAAAAAAAAATACTCCTAAAAAATGCTAAGACGAGAATTTTAACGGGCTGGAAAATATGTAGTGCGACCTCTGAGTCTGGCCCTACTATATTGTATACACTACCGTTCTAAGGAGCCAGTCCGACACACAATATCTTGGATGAGGAAGGAATCAGACCTCACAAACAGGATGCAATGATCTGGCAAATATTCACTTCATCACATAGAACCTGTATAAGGCTCAAGTCCCTTCACAGGCGTCTTAAATATAGACAAATATTAAAGTAGAGGTGTAATCTGCGCCCACTAAACAGGCTCCTGTAGTGCCAATCAGAGAGCTAAAAATGTTGTTGCCACACACGCTACGCATATGCGATGGCCCCTCATCCCAAACTCGAATAACGACAACAGACGTGCCTGCCCGCTCCATTCACTTGCACTTTGCTGACATATAATTCCAGATGTCAGCACAGTGTAAGGGGAGTATCAGACTACTGCTTCCCCCAGATTGCCACTGGTGGTCACAATGACTAATGTTGGGATTGCAGTAAAAGAACGGAGGAAAGGATGTCAGGGCTGAATGTAGCTAGTCATCCTCCTACCGGGTGCTTTGTTCCCGCCTGACAAGCCGACCATCTAATGTGTATGGCGGTGTCCTGACGCTACCCCCGACTGCAGCTGTCAGGGGAGAAAATAGGAATTTAACACGTCCAATCCTTTTGTTTGCCAGGAGATATGCCGTTGCCACAGGAGTTGACTGAACGCATGCACGCATAGTTTAGCCGAGAGGGAATGTGTATGGGAGAGTCGGAAGGAATTGTTCGGCTGACGTCTAAAATATATGGCCAGCCTCTAGGCCCTTTTACACGGGCCTCGTTCCTGATCATTGCACTGTGTAAACAATGCAACGATCAACTCGTTCATCAGCTCATCCGCTCGTTTATGTAGCCTAAAATATTATCATTGTCGGCAGCACATCTCCCTGTGTAAACAGGGAGATGTGCTGCCAACATGACAGAAATGTATGGGGACGAGCGATAGGAGTAACGAGTGCTTGTCCCCATACTAGCTCCTTGTGAAAGCTGTCTCATTGATCAGCGCTCGTTTACACGGCCCACGTCAGGCCGTGTAAGAGGACCCTTAGTCACATTGTATACATCCATTGCTGCAATCATGACATTTGGTTATAATAAGTAAAGTCACTGGACAGCACATAGTAAGGCCTCATGCACACAGCCGTGCCCATAATCACGGCCCGCGATTGCAAGCACGACCGGCCGCCGACGCCCGTATGCCACTTTTTCGTGCCGTGCTCCCATACAAAGTATGGGAGCACGGGCCGTAAAATAAGAAAAATAGGACATGCTCCATAATTCCGGGCACACTTTTACGACACAGACATCTTTCCGTAGCGATACGGAAAGGTGTCTGCGGCCAATAGAACCGGGCGCGTCTGTATTGCAGTCCGCAATTACGGCGTTTTTTACGGTCGTGTGGATGGGGCCTAAGTGCAAGCATATCTAATATTCTCAATTTCATGGGACGTCTCCCATCAATGAAAATCTAATCTCTACAAGTTCACACCAGGGTTAGCACACATGGACTAGGCAGACAGGAAGGAATGCACTCTAGTAGAACACGCAATAATGGACAATTTACATTTATATGGTATCTGGAACTGAACTACTCTTATCACAAGCTGCACCCGTCTGAGGGAAGACTCAGCAGATCTAATAATAGTGGTTAATGGACCATGATGTAGTCATTTCCTCAGCAGACATAAGGACCTGACCACTGCCTGCCAAGAAGGAGCGCAAACAGAAGGTATATAGCTTAGAAAAGTTATATATAATATATTAGGAAATGTGATTAACATTCACATATATTAAGATAAACGTGTCTGGAGATTATCAGAACTGAAGATTTTTGGGATAGAATCATGGGGACATTTGTGTTTTTGTAGGCGATCAGTTATTTGCTGCCATTATAACTGAAATGAATACGGCCTACTAAAAGTTTCAGCACATAAAACTTCCTGCTTCACACAGACTAAATGTTTGTATAAAACGCCATGAATTTCAAGCATTTTGATTGCTTTTTTAAAAGGCGTCTTTTTAATTTGTAACATTTTGAACATAAGTTTTTTTCTGCCATTTTTGTAACTCCAATAGAGAATCCTACGGGAAAAATGTCAGAAAAAAACATACCTAGAGCATGCTGCGTTTAAAAAAAAATAACGCCATTGATTCCAGAAACATCACAAAAACACCTCAAACCAAAATTCTTTGTATGTAGTGTTTTCTATATTTCCCTATAGACTTAAACGAAACATCTATTTCCATTCATTACCATTTTCAAGATGTTTGTTTGCTGTCAGTGAATGTGAAAACTCTTGTTCATAGGCTGCAAATGATTGCATAATAATGCCTCATGCAAACGACTGTGTGTGCTGGCCGGGCCGAGACATATCCTATCTTTCCACTGAACGGAAAGCCGAGTCCGTTTTCACGGACCAGATTCACCCGCTAAGAGTGAATGGGTCCGTGAAAACTATCGGGTAACACTCGGAAGCCATGAAAAATGGCCCGAGTGGCACTCAGTCGTGCGCAACTGCACTAAGTCCTGCACACCGTTCAGAAGTGGATACAATTGTATCCAGTCTAGGCAATTCCCTGTAAACTAAACAGCCAGGATTCCAGACTGACACATTGTAGCAAACTATCAGAGAAATTTGATGTATTTAGGGCCTGTTTACATCAGTGTTGGTTTCCGTTTGGGGTTTCTATTAATCCATTCTGTCAGAGGAACAGATGAACGGAAAGCCGAACGGAAACTATATCTCCCATTTGAATTACTATTGATTTCAATGGCAATGCTTCCATTTCAGTTGGTTTCCGTTCCGTAAAGTTTCCTTTTTTTTTATAATGGAAACAATAGCGTAGTCGACTAAAAGAAGCCTTGCTTTGTGGGTTGTTTCTGTTGATGTCTATGAGATTTCTCAGTGTAGGAAACGATGGAAGTCGAAAAAAATTGTTAAATTGACACCTAATGGGTGGAACAATAAACTTTCGTTCTTTCATGAGAAATACATTTTTGGTGTACATCATTGACCAATTTACTGATTAACACGGGGAAGTTAGGGTAAGATTCTACATAGCGGCATCTGCATGCGGCCGAAAACCTCGCTCACTTGTGGTGGCCAATGGCCACACGATTTTGTGGGTCATTTGCAACCGCATGTGGGCAGGGTTTCATGCAGACACCGATAAGCAGGGCCATACCCTTAGGCTACATTCACACGAGCATGACAGATTTACGCGCGTAAATCTGTCCATGTGCGTTCCGTTATTGCATCAGTGTGCTTTGTGATTGGCATGTGTTTTTCACGCACTCGCAAAGCACTTCTTTTTATTTACTTTTTGTTAATGGAATTGATGTGAGATTAACGAGCATGTGCATCCGTGTTCGGTGAGTGGTTTTCACGCACCCATTGACATCAATGGGCACGTAGGTGCGTGAAAACCCACCAATATAGGACATGCAGTGAGTTTCACGCAACAGATTTTCGCTGCGTTTAAACTCACGCATGTGTGAACAGCCCCATTGAAATCACTGCGACTATTGCATTCATCTCAATGAGGCCTGAAGAAATCCATGCACATGCTGCAGAAATAAACCCATTCACTCGTTTGGTCGCAAATATTTCTACAACAAATCTGCCGCACATGAACACACTGGATCTATTCTCTGCGCTCAATAGCTCTGTATTAGCTCAATTTGACTTCACTAAAAAATTCACGGCCGATTTGCTTATGTAAAAACTGAAAAAGTGGGTGCAGTCACACGCGGCAGATTTTGTTGTAGAAATTTCTGGGACTGAAAATCTGTTCCATACATCTGAATGGGGTTGTTTCTGCAGTATGCGCATGGATTTCTGCAAGCCCCATTCAGATGTATGGGAAGGTTGCAGAAATGACTGCAACAATTTGTAGTGTGTGAATATATCCTTATTGGTAACAATAAGGCTGGATTCACACGAGCATGTTCGGTCCGTAAAATACGGAACGTATTTCGGCCACAGATCCCGGACCGAACACAGTGCAGGGAGCCGGGCTCCTAGAATCATACTTATGTACGATGCTAGGAGTCCCTGCCTCTCCGTGGAACTACGGTCCCGTACTGAAAACATGATTACAGTACAGGACAGTTGTCCCGCAGCGAGGCAGGGACTCCTAGCGTCGTACATAACTATTATGCTAGGAGCCCGGCTCCCTGCAGTGTGTTCGGTCCGGGATCCGCGGCCGAAATACGTTCCGTTTTCTACGGACCGAACATGCTCGTGTGAATCCAGCCTAAGGGTATGTTCACACGCAAACTCTAAAACATCTGAAAATACTGAGCTGTTTTCAAGGGAAAACAGCTTTTGATTTTCAGACGCTTTTTGAGCAATTCGCGATTTTTGCAGCGTTTTTTACAGCCGTTTTTGGAGCTGTTTTTCTATAGGGTCTCCAAAAACGTCCCAAGAAGTAACCTTCTTTTTCGCGGCCGTTTTTTTTCCCAAAACGGCCGCGTAAAAACGGCCTGTCGGAACAGAATGCCGTTTTTCCATTGAAATCAATGGGCAGATGTTTGGAGGCATTTTGCTTCCGATTTTTCGGCCGTTTACAGCCCGAAACACGGCCGAAAATAGGCCGTGTGAACATACCCTCAGGCCCCATGCACACTAACGTGCTTTTGCGGCCACAATTCCCCCGAAAATCCACGGGACAATTGCAGCCCCATTCATTCCTATGGGCCCATGCACACGACCGTGGTTTCCACGGTCCGTGCTTGGCCCAGGAGCCCGGAACGCAGAAAGAACGGACATGTCTTATTACGGCCGTGTTCTGCGGTCCAGGCTCCTAGGAAATAATGGACGCGGCCAAGTGCACGGCCCGCGATTTGCGGGCGGCTCGCGGGTGTCACTCCGCGGCTGACTGACCCGAAAATCACGGCCGTGCACATGGCTACGGTCGTGTGCATGAGGCCTAAGGGTATATTCATAATGCGGCCGTCCCATTCATCTGAATGGGACATGCAGAAATCAATGTACATGCTGTAGAAAGAACCTTAATCAAATGAATAGAGAGGAATTTCAGTCACAGAAATTTCTGCAACAAATGTGCCACATGGGAGTAATGAACAAGCTGCGCGTTGTAAAATCCACAGCGCACTGATTTTTTCTGGAGCATAAGTGTTTTTATTTAGCAAAATAGTTCAAATATTCCTTTTGCCTTTTAGAACTTATCCCATAAAAATAAATCCCTTTTAATAATATTTAATTTTAATAATAACGGACTGTCTTATCTCAGCTCCACACATACACATATACATAAATGTTCACGTATCTGGCAAGTCGCATACACCCCATACACAATGCTTCCTTTTAAGGCTTTATAGCTATGACTCGCTTCAATGTGAAAACATTTTACAACGCTCTGGACTCGCAGTTACACCTTAAATTAGAAATTCTAAAAATATTTCAAGTTCACGCTACTCCTCCAGCACAAACACCAGGGGAGGAATTTAAAAACTTTTCTACACCAGTTTTCAGGCATAGAAAAGTCGCAAATGGCTCAAAAGACATAAAAGACATAAAATTTAGACTTTTGATCCATTTCTGCCGTTCGTTAATTTTATAAAAGTGGATCTTAGCAAAAGGGATGGGGTCACCCGGGGCATTTGCTCAAATTTATGCCAGCTGCTGGCTGGCGTAGGTTTCAATCAGTGGCGCACGGTCAACCAAATTTATCAAGAAACGTGCGCCACTTAATAAATTTTAATCCATGATGTTTCCTATTAGGACATAACTAGGGTATGTTCACATGCTTAACAAAATACGTCTGAAAATACGGAGCTGATTTCAGAGAAAACAGCCTCTGGTTTTCAGGCATTTTTTAAGCTGAAAATGAAATTTGGAGCTTCTTTTGAGGCTTCTTTTCAGGCGTTTTTCATAGTGTTCAATGGAAAATCAGCTCCAAAAAATGCTTCAAGAAGTGACATGCTACGGCTGGGTTCACACAACCTATTTTCAGGCGTAAACGAGGCGTATTATGCCTCGATTTACGCCTGAAAATAGGGCTACAATACGTCGGCAAACATCTGCACATTCATTTGAATGGGTTTGCCGACGTACTGTGCAGACAACCTGTCATTTACGCGTCGTCGTTTGACAGCTGTCAAACGACAACGCGTAAATTGTCTGCCTCGGCAAAGAAGTGCAGGACGCTTCTTTGCAACGTAATTTGAGCCGTTCTTCATTGAAGTCAATGAAGAGCAGCTCAAGATTTACGAGCGTCACAGACGCCTCGCATAATACGAGGAGGAGCTTTTACGTTTGAAACGACGCAGCTGTTTTCTCCTGAAAACAGTCTGTCTTTTCAGACGTAAAAGACACTTATCGTGTGCACATACCCTACTTCTTTTTACGGAGCGTCTTTTTACGCTCCGTTTTTTTTAAACAGAGGCGTAAAAAGGGGCCCCGTATGAACTAAATGCTGTTTTTCCCATTGATTTCAACGGGCAGATGTTTGTAGGCTCCATTAGCCCGACGAAGGCCAAAAGAGTGTCTTTTTAGCCTCTGTCGGACTAGAATACGTCAAAATACCTTTATTTGAAGGATAGAGTAGCATAGTACAGTACGCTATTTCGATAAAAAAAGTATACCCCACTATTTATGTTTTTTAACATATGTGTTAAATGTGACAAATGGCACTGTACGGCATCCTCCACAAGTTTACGTTAAATGTTTACATCAAGGAGCTTCCCCAGAGTGGGAGTCCATGAGAAAAGCATCAGGTAGCGCTCGGCCTGGGAGTTCCGGCCCTGGGGAAGCTCCTGACGTCAATGTCTAGCACCCCGGGTAAAGCGCTTCAAATGCTCTGCCCAGCGACTCCGGAATTGTAAAGCTTTTCCAGGGCCAGAGCATCGGAAGGACTTGTAAAGCTCCAGACATCACTATCTATATATGGGGGATTCAGACAAATTATGCCTATACAGTGGAATATGTTGCAGCCTTCCGTCTGAGTTATACGCCGGGAGTCCTCCGATGTAAATTTCTGACAGAAGTAAGAAACGTGATGTCAACTAGGCCTCAGCTGAGCACCTATAGTCCAGTGGTACAGTTATTTTATCTACATAACATTACTGTATAGGGCCTTGAGTAAAGATGATTTTTTTTTTAAAACTTTGTCCAGACACTGAACCAGCAAGTGATACTAGGACACCAGCTCCAAAGCCTGCAGAATTCTAGATCAACTTCTTTATTCGAGCTGCAAAAATGTTGTTCAAAGGTGGACAATTGATTTAATGTTTATGAAAGCTGTTTTAGATATGAGTATAATAAGTATTTACTAAAGCACTGAAACATTGTAGAGTAGAGGTGACAGCACGTAAATCAGATGACCATCATAAATCTGTAGAAATGGCAGATGAGGAGAACTAGGTACAACAAATATAGGACAACTTATCACCTCTACAGTAGTACAAAGAGCCTGCCAGCATTAGTCACAATCAGTCACGACACAGGGCAAAAGATCCTTTGTGACCGTCAAAGACAAAGATAAAAATAGTTGCAATTTTCATGAAAGTAAATTTTTGGCGTTTTATAATCAATTCCAAAGCTCCATAAATGATTATTTAGCGTTTTATCTGTTGTTAATGGGATATATTACACTACACTGTAATGCAATGTTCTTTGGAACCTAGTCAGGGTTCCCCAGTTTTACAGTAACAATGAGGTCGTTGAATGGGTCCCCCAGGAGAGTAATCTTTTATTTCAGATGTTCCCCATGGTTAGAAATTACAGGTGTAATGTTTATTTAATACCATTAAAGGTGAAGTAAAATTCACTTGTTTCCTACATTTTGTGTCCACTTCTGTGTTTCGTTCAAAAAAACTGAGCCAAAGACTGCATTAAAACTGTAAGTTCCTGGCCTTAAAGGGTTTTTCCCATCAGAGACGTTTATGACATATCCATAGGGTATGTCATAAATGTAAGATAAATGCGTGTCCAACCTCTGGGACCCGCACCTGTCTCTAGAACGGGGTCCCCTAAACCCCGTTATAGCTTTTTGTGCTCACGCTGATTCCCGGCCACTTCCTGGTTATAATATGGTCGGGAGTTACGAAAACAGCGTAACTTGCTGAGCTACACTGTTTCCGTAGCTCCCATAGAACTCAATAGTAGTTACAGAAACAGCGTAGCTCGCATGCTATGTTGCTTCTGTAATTGCCATTCATTACTATGGGAGTTACGGAAACAGTATAGGTCAGCGAGTTACGCTGTTTCCATAACTCCCGACCATGTAATCAGTAAGTGGCCGGGAGGCAGCCAGAGTACAAAAAGCTAGAACGTGGTTTAGGGGGCCCCGTTCTAGAGATAGGTGCGGGTCCCAGAGGTGGGACCTGCATCTCTCTAACATTTATGACATATCCTGTGGTTTTGTCATAAATGTCCCGCATGGGAAAACCCCTTTAAGGTAGCACATTTCAGAGCCGTTCCCTATGAACTTTACACTTGTGCATAACCCAGCATCAGAGGGACAAATGGCCAACAATAGGACAGGAGCTAGTTGACATGGCGAAAAGCTAATATTGCCCGGGGAGAGGAGATGCAAGAGGCTACGCATTTGCCCTGGTGCAGCTGCTTCAGGGGAAATTTAATATTACACAACCCACATTCAAATTAATGGGAAACCATGAAATACTGTGCCAAGTCCTCCAGAGCATTTATATACTGGATTCTTTATTCGTCCCTTTCCTTAATTTTTTTTTTTTTAGAAAACTGTCCCAAAATTCTGAAAAGATATAGTACTGCCTGAAGCTCTAAAAGAATCCCATGATTTCAGAAAATGTGTGCATATAATATATTGTATGCAATTGATTTGCACTACAAATTCATGAGATCTATTCCCTATAATGAATAGTTGTGCAGCTTTCTAATATACTTTTCAATTCCTTGCCATTTTCAAGATCTTCACTTTTGGTCAATGAATGTAAACATTCATTGTTTACGGTCAGGGAGCTCGTACATTTTGGCGACTGTCGCGGGACCAACAGAAGGTGGTGTGGACTAACTGTGCAGCCAACGGATTTAGCAAAGGGCTAAACTGGAGAACGGAGTCTAAGGGATAGCTAGGTGTTCACTCTTTAACCTCCATATGTGGACTTGGCCGCTAGAATCCCCTGTTTACTACCCCCACAGTAGTCCCCATTGGCAATTGTCGACATGGACTGACGAGATGCAATAACAGCAGGTAAGATGTAGGATCCAAACTATAACGTAGCTCAGGGCAGGCAGAAGACGGTTGTCACAGTGAACATGAAAAAGGTCAGGGCAGGCGGTAGGCAGGCGAGGTCAAGTTCAGGAAGGGTCGGTAACATGTAATCCAAATAGAAAAAAACACAGGAGAGTTCTACTAGCAAGCTAGAGTATGGAACCTAATTTCTCAGGCAAAGAGCAATGTGGAAGTGTACCTTATGTGCCCGGGATAGTGGGGTGGATAATGGCGCACGCTGGCCTTTCAAGGGAAATCGGCGGGGGCTGATGGCTGGACAGGCGGCCATGATATTGACAAGCTGAAAATTAATTTTGACCTAGTTCTGCTCACACAGCGAATGTTAGTTACAATGTACACAATATGGCCAAAAGTATTTGGATACTTCACCAAACACCTACATGAGCTTGTGTTAATATGGAGTTAGGCAACCTTTTGTGGCTACAACAGCTTCCACTCTTCGAGGGAAGGCTTTCTGAAAGATTTTAGAATGTGTCTGTGGGAATTTGTGCCTATTCAGCCAAAAGAGCATTTGTGAGAACAGGCACTGATGTTGGATGAGAAGGTCTGGCTCGCAATCTCAAAGATGTTTGATGGGGTTGAGGTGAAGACTCTGTGCAGCCACCAGGGGTCTCAAACTCGGTTGGGTAAGTGGGCCACATATAGAAAAAATGTGAAGTTGACGGGCCGCATTACTTTCAAATTTGATACATTACAAAATTATTGTTAATTAATTAGTTATTTGAACTACTATAACAATACTACATTACTATAATAATAGCTCTAGGTTTAAACTCACCGGAAATTTGCGAGAGTTCTCCACGTGCTTATTTCAACAAAACAGTTTTGCAGTTTAAGTGTCGCTAAATGCAGTCCGGCAGCTCAGTTGACAGCGTTTGGCACACACACAAATGTCAAAATTAGGCAGCCCCTTTTTAGATCGTGCCACAGAGCCCTCTATAGATACTGCCACAGTGCCCTCTGTAGATACTACCACAGTGCCCTCTGTAGATACTACCACAGCGCCCTCTGTAGATGCTGCCACAGCGCCCTCTGTAGATGCTGCCACAGCGCCCTCTGTAGATGCTGCCACAGCGCCCTCTGTAGATGCTGCCACAACGCCCTCTGTAGATGCTGCCACAGCGCCCTCTGTAGATGCTGCCACAGCGCCCTCTGTAGATGCTGCCACAGCGCCCTCTGTAGATGCTGCCACAGCGCCCTCTGTAGATAATGCCACAGTGCCCTCTGTAGATACTGCCGTATATACTGCCACAGTGCCCTCTGTAGATAATGCCAAGGTGCCCTCTGTAGATGCTGCAACAGTGCCCTCTGTAGATGCTGCCACAGTGCCCTCTGTAGATGCTGCCACAGTGCCCTCTGTAGATGCTGCCACACACACCCCTTGTGGATAGTGCCACAGACACCCCCAGTAGATAGCTCTATTGGGGCTCCCTCTAGGAGTGGAATCCCCAGCCAGAGAGTTTACAACGCTTTGGCCAGGGATTCCTCTGCTGGAGGAGCCCCTAATGTCACTATTCATACACAGTGACGTCAGTGGATCCTACTGGACCAGAATGTGATGTCAGGGGCAACCCCAGAGCCGGTGTCCCAGAGCGGAGCACTAGTATAGGCTTTGCTCCGAAACTCTGGGGAAGCAACTGACATCAGTGTCCATATATGGACAGTGATGTCAGGGGCTTGCCCAGAGCTGGAGTCCCGGAGCAGAGCCGCTTCTAGCACCCTGCCTGGGATTCCAGCTCTGCTCCTGACATCACTGTTCATATAATCGACAGAGATGTCAGGGGCAACCCCAGAGCTGGAGTCCCGGGCAGAGCGCTACTGGCGCTCCTACTGGGACTCCATCTGTGCTCCTGACATCACTGTCCAGCTCTGGGGAAGCCCTAGACATCGCTGTCCATATGTGGACAGCGATGTCAGGCGATTCCACAGAGTCCCGGAGCAGAGTCTATGCTAGCACTTTGCCCGAGACTCCGCTCTGCGGGA
The DNA here is from genome assembly GCF_050947455.1 of Rhinoderma darwinii. Taxonomy (NCBI): domain Eukaryota; kingdom Metazoa; phylum Chordata; class Amphibia; order Anura; family Rhinodermatidae; genus Rhinoderma; species Rhinoderma darwinii. The sequence continues at coordinate 147,255,309 of NC_134691.1, read as the reverse complement.
GACCCTGACAAAACTGTCCATATATGGACAGCGATGTCAAGGAATTCCACAGAGTCCCGGAGCAGAACACATACTAGCGCTCTGCCCGGGACTCAGGCTCTGGGGAAGCCCCAGACATTGCGTGTCCATTCATGGACAGCGATGTCAGGGGATTCCACAGAGTCCCGGAGCAGAGCCGATACTAGCGCTCTTCCCGAGACTCTGCTCTGTGGAAGACCCTGACAAAACTGTCCATATATAGACATCGATGTCAGGGAATTCCACAGAGTCCCGGAGCAGAACCTCTACTACCGCTCTGCCCGGGACTCCGCTCTGGGGAAGACCCTTACAAAACTGTCCATATATGGACAGCGATGTCAGGGAATTCCACAGAGTCCCGGAGCAGAGCCTATACTAGCGGCTCTGTGTCCCGCGGGCCGCAGATGACAGCCTCAGTGGCCGCATGCGGCCCGCGTGCATGAGACCCCTGCTCTACACCAAACTCTTCAAATCATGTCTTTATGAAGCTTGCTTTTTTGCACTGGGGCACAGTCATGCTGGAATAGGTAAGTGCCTTTCCCAAACTCTTGCCATATAGTTGGAATCATATAATTGTGTCAAATGTATTTTGCATGCTGAAACATTAACATTAACCCTTCACTGGAAATAAGGGGCCTAATTCAAACCCTGAAAAACAGCCCCAGACCGTTATCCCTCTTCAGGCAAATTTTCCAGCAGACACTATGCATTCTGGTGGTAAGCCTTCTGCTGGCATCCAGCAAACACAGATTCATACATCAGGCTGCAAGAAAGTGAAACATGATTTGTCACTCCGGAGAACAGGTTTCCACTACTCCAGATTCCAGTGACGGCGTGCATTACATGCTTCAACACGTGGCATTGCGCATAGTGAGCTTAGGCTTGTGTGCTGCTGAAGCCCATTTCATGAAGCTCTGGACGCATGGCTCCTGTGCTGATGTCACTTCCAGAGGCAGTTTGGAACTCTGTAGTGAGTGATGCAACAGATAGGCGTTTGTTAGGGTTTGTTCACACTACAGCGTCCGTAACGGCCGAAATTACGGGGCTGTTTTCAGGAGAAAACAGCCCCGTCATTTCAGCCGTAACGGCATGTGCAGGCGCTTGAACGCCACGTCCAATACGGACGTAATTGGCGCTGCTTTTCATTGGTGTCAATGAATAACGGCTCCAATTATGTCCCAAGAAGTGACAGGACACTTCTTTGACGCGGGCGTCCTTTTTACGCCCCGCTGTCAAAAGGCGGGGCATAAAAAAATGACCGTCTGAACAGAACATCGTAAGACCCATTCAAATGAATGGGCAGATGTTTGCCGACGCTATTGAGGCGCATTTTCGGACGTAATTCGGGGCTAAAACGCCCGAATTACGTCCGTAAATAGTGTGTGTGAACATACCCTTACGGGTTGACGTGTGGTTGTGGCTGAGCTGTTGTTACTCCTAGACGCTTTCACGTCACAATAATAGCTCTTAAACTTGACCAAGGCAGATCTAGCAGATCAGAAATTTCACAAACTGACTTGTGGCAAAGGTGGCATCCTATGACAGAGCAACGTTGAAAGTCACTGAGCTCTTTAGCATGGCTGTGTGCTTGATTTTATGCACCAGTTTGCAATAAGTGTCGCTGAGTCATCTGAACTCAATAATTAGGACTGTCCATATACTTTTGGCCACATAGTGTATCTCAGTGTAAGTGATTCCCTGTGCACTAAACAAAACAGCAACACAAATATCTCTCCTGTCCTGAACTCAAGGCAGATAGCTTTAACCTACACTGAGTAAGCAGTACAGTATGGGGTTTTAGGCCGGGTTCACACGTAGCATAAATACTGCGGATTTCGTTGCGGAAAATCCACAGCCTGAGTCCTTATTCACACGGACGTGTCCGTTTTGCGCGCGCAAAAAAATGCTGCATTTTGCGCGCGCAAAAGGTCCGTGTGGTATCAGCATATGGTGCGTGGCTGCGTGATTTTCACGCAGCCGGCATCATTATGACACTCTGTTTTTATGTTTACAAACAGAAAAGCACGAAGTGTTCTGTTCTCATTCATTTATTTTACTATTGTAGCGCGCATCACGTGCGGCACCCGGAAGTTGGGCTGCAGGACGGCAGAGGGACGCGTCGCCATGGCTGTGGGTACATATGATATTTTTGCAGTTTGTCGCAGCGGATATTCCGGACAAAAAACTCCACCACAATTTGATGCGGTTTTTCAGCCACAATTCCCTGCGGCGATCAGGGCAGATACAGATACACTGTGTGCTTTTAACTGCCCTGTGTGAACATACCCATACCCTTATCCAAGCAGAGATATTGAATGATTTTTAATTGAAACACAATGGATCTAGTTTATCAAAACTGTCTAACAGAAAAACTGGCCTTGTTGTACATAGCAACCAATCACAGTGTAGCAAATTTAGGAATGAAAGCGGAGCTCTGATTGGTTGTTATGGGCAACAGGTCCAGTTTTTCTGTTAGACCGAGGTCCAAAGTTATTACCAAGTTGTGTAACTTTTCCTATAAACCCATTTATGTATACATTAATGGGCCCCATGGATCAAGTCTCAACTTTCATTTAGTAAACTGCACTGGAAAACAATGAAGCCTGGACTCTGATTGGTTGTTATATACAACAAGCGATATATCTCTTAGTCCCCATGTCCACAACCATGAAAAATCTCCGTAATTGTGGATCGCAATACGGTTCGCAATTACGGACCCGCCCGGTTCTATTGGCCGCGTACACCTTAGGTATCCGTGCCGTAGAACCGTGCCGGGAATTATGGAGCATGTTGTACTTTTAATTTTTTACGGGTCGTGCTTTGTATGGGAGCACGGCACAAAAATGCGGCCCGCGGGCATCAGCGGCTGGCTGTGCCCGCAATCGCGGTCCGTGATTATGGGCACGGACGTGTGCATGAGGCCTTACATAGGTTGAAAAAAGACATAGGTCCATCAGGTTCAACCTTTCTCAATAAATTATCCGTCATTCTTTGTTTGATTTACTATAACCCTCAATGCCATTCGTCAGTAAATAATCATCTAGACTTTTTTTAAATGCTGACATAGTATCTGCCATCACTACTCCTGGGGAAGGGCATTCCATAGCTTGACCACTCTAACTGTAAAGAACCCTTTTCTATATTGATGTCTCTGAGACACTTTTACGACAACATGGCAATCGATCAGTATGTAAAATGGGGATCATAGAAAACAGAGATAGGGCCTTATTTATCAAAACTGTTTAACATGAAAACTGGCCTTGTTTTCCAGAGCAACCAATCACAGCACAGCTTTCATTTTACCAGACAAGTTAAAGAAATAGTTCTAAATTGGTTGCCTTGGCACATTTTCATGTTAGATGGTTTTTATATATCTCTCCACCATCATGGAGGGTGTTGTTACATAGTCACTTCTCATTGGAGCTCTGTAATAGTCTAGTAGAGTGAAAATGACATGAATGGAAAATGCAGTGCTGGGTGTAGCACGTCTCTACTATTACGCTATACTACTTCCCCTTTACAGTGTTTTGTGACGAAGGACCAGATGAATCATCATGATAGCTAGACCACTTTTATTCTATTCAATATCTAACACAGTACTTACTATTCTATGGACCATCATGAATATGAAAAGTCAATTAAGGGCTTCAATCCATTAATAAAACTTGCATTTAAAAGAATGGCTCGATTCAAATATGTATTATATACCTCTAGTAACATTCACAAGAAAATATAATAATTCGGCAGGAAATTTTCAACACTAGCCACTGCCATAGCCAGATCAGGGAGGAAGGATTTCCTTTGCGTGTCAAACTTCCTGCTTTCCCCCTTAAATTAAATCGCCAGTCAATACAAATCGTAGAAGGATAACCAATGTAGCCACCATCACCCATCTTTGCCTGGATCTGGAACGGAAAACCTGCCTCATTATGACAGACGGCAGAATTGACTTTCAGAAATCTAGGAAAGTTCTGTGACAACCAAGCTGTAACAGTAGCCGTATTGGTTGTACAGGTTAATAATATAGAAAAGGAAAAAAATTGAACATGATAAAAAAAATATTAATGGAAGATGTCAGGGGAGGGGGAGATAAGCAGCCACCGGACATCTCTTATTCTGTGTAAATTGGGTGAAAGGATAAGACATAATAATCCAAACTATTCAATCAGATCCAACCCGTAGGCCCACAGCGTATCGAAATAATTCACGTCATAACTGTTGGGGCGCTGCATCGTGGACTGTCGTCCAATGGTGGAATTCCCCTTTATAAGAGGCGAATAGGAATCCAACATTTGGACTACACATAGAGCGCCACAAGTCTTGCTCTCTGTCATTCCTCCATAGCAGCACCTTCATCTTTTTCCCAGATTTTCTTGAAGGTAGCGGTAATGTGGAGCAATCTAAGCTTTTAAAATAGTTCCTACTGGCTAAAGACAAATAACCGCAAAAAGGTCATATGCAAAAGTAAACAGTTCCTTCACCTAGAGAATAACTGAGCTGGGTCACAAGTCACAATCAGCTTGAAGCAATGTGGAAAAGCTGGAATTTCTGGTGACTAAAGATTTCACACAAACCCGCTGCCTGCCATGTGCATAGCCACGAGCAAAGGCCAATTCCAGTATTCTCCACTTCTATGTAAATAATCTGCACACAGGACCATAGAAGGGAGAACGAACAAGTACACATTCCACACTGCCCACAAACAACTAAGAGCCTGTTTACATCAGCGTTGGCTTGCCGTTCCGGGGTTCCGTCTGAGGTTTCCGTCGGGTGAACCGCGCAACGGAAAGTCAAACTGAAACCACAGCTTCTGTTTCCCTCACTATTGGTATCAATGGTGACGGAAACATTGCTAATGGTTTCCTTTCGTCACCATTCCGGCAGGTTTCCGTTTTTCCGACTGAATCAATAGCGTAGTCGACTCCGCTATTGATTCCGTCGTTAAAACGGAAACCTGCCAGTAATGTTTCCGTCACTATTGATATCAATAGTGACGGAAATGGAAGCTGTGGTTTCAGTTTGACTTTTTGTTGCGCGGTTCACCCGACGGAAACCTCAGACGGAACCACGGAACGGCAAGCCAATGCTGATGTGAACAGGCCCTAACTTGTATCACTGAGTAAATATGGCTTTAACAACATAGGATCACTGGACATGTTCAAATAATTTATTGGGGAATTATAGAAACCCCAATATATATATATATATATATATATATTCAGTATCAGAGGCGCTGAATTTACAAGATGGATAATTCCCATCAGAAACTCGCACGGATTCAGCAAATTCCAGCAATATTATCTTACAAATCAGCAGAATACAACAGTAGATACAGTCTGCACTCTGTACTGTCTATTGACCTGCAGACATAAAACAGCATGACTCAGGGTATGTTCACACGGCAACGCCAAATACGTCTGAAATTGAGTGCACGTGTTTTTCGCGGCATCAATTACGGACGTAATTGGAGCTGTTTTTCAATGGAGTCAATGAAAAACGGCTCCAATTACGTCCCAAGAAGTGTCCTGCACTTCTTTGAGGCGGGCGTCTTTTTACGGTCGTGTGCATGAGGCGTAAAGGGAGATACTGAGATATGAATATATTAAGGAATTGCTGTGTGTGCAATTCCCCAAATGGGCTACTGCAGGTTCCCCTTTATGTGTACAATCCCTCTGCTTAGCCTCGGTTTACACCTGCGTTGGTGTGTTCCGTCATTCTGCTCCGTCAGAGCAGCAGAACAAGGGAATAATGGAACCAATAGTTCCGTTGCTCAACGCATAACCGCCATTTTGGATGGAATTTTGAACGGAGCATCCAAAGCATATGGGAACACAGCCCTAGCCTGAAATGTGTCTAGCCCTAGCCTGGAACATATTACTTGGTTTATGCTTTCTTCCGGGACATGCTTCCATATGTCATAAATGCATTTTTGGGGCAACATTGTGTAAAAGACGTTGTCACATTTCTAGTTCAGTCACATCTGCAAATGGTCCCCCATATTGAGGTATTGTGTATCACATGTGCTGCAGATGACAAGAAAGCTGCATTTATTAGGAAGTGATGTACATGGTGAATGAATGAAATAGTTATACATTAAAGGGAAAGATATAGAAATATTATATGACCGGAAATGCCCTTTGTGTTGAGTAAACACATATTGTGGTCTCGCCAGTCGCCCAGTGAGACACTTCCAGCGTTGTTAAGGCCCAGGAGTGTATTTTGCACACATATGACCCACTTATGTCTGATAATGATAAAAAAGAACAGCAATATTTGTCACAGATTCCGTGCCAGTAGTGGCAGCGATGCAGATGTACAATTACATACTGTATATTGAGGGGGGCCCATGATGGAGCCTTTTCTTGGGGAAGTAAACAAAGATTGCGGTTCAGTGAAAGGGGTCATCCCCTATAGACAACCTCTTTCTGTTAGACGGCGTCCAGCTGATCCTGGGGGATACATAGCCACTAGATGCAAAGTGTTAATATCCCCCTATAGGATCCACTATATGAAATCAATGGTCATATGGTATAGGACAGATCGATATGAATTCCAATAGGTTTACTTTGCAAGATAAATGAAAAATGTTTTAATAGATATATAGAATACAGTCCCTACAAGTATCTGTTATTATCCAAGCGTAAAACATGACAATGACGGCCACTGAACCTATAACATCAGCGGGACCATCATATAGAACAGCAGATTTGCTCATTTCCTGTCACTGCACTTCCTGTTGAACGACACCATCCTGTGCAATGCATTCACAACCAGGTTATTTCCTATTACCAGGAAGTGTTATGATAAAATATCCAGCTACAATGCCATAATGCGGCTACACTGCTCGGGATTGGAACCTCAATGTTCGGATTGGGGGTCACACCATCTGCAAAGCAATGAGTCCGACTTGGCTTGCCAGCCTTTAATAGCCACCTGCGCCCACCGGCATTGCAGAATAAGGACTTTTTATAGGAGCTTTCATTTAAAAGACCATCATTATGACAGATCTCTTTATATTAAGCTGGTGTGTGACATTGCGCCCGATAAATCCCCCACCCCAAACTACCAAGCAAGGGGGCTGTAATAAAGTAAGCATTGTATGTTAAGCAGTGCATCCCTCTTGGTTGAAAAAGATGACATGACCAGATCCACAGGTCCGCAGAATCTTGCAAAGGATTTCCTTTTTTGTTCCAAATCAGTCCGAGTACATGAAATAATTGTAAGGGTATGTTCACACGGCTTATTTTCGGCCATTTAAACGGACGAAAAATCGAAAACAGAACGCCTCCAAACATCTGCCTATTTATTTCAATGGGAAAAACAGTGTTCTGTTCCGATGGCCCGGTTTTTTACGCGGCTATTTTGAAAAATGTCCGCGTAAAAAAACGGCCGTAGAAAAGGTGCATGTCACTTCAGTCGTTTTTGGAGCCGTTTTTCATTCACTCTATAGAAAAAACAGCTCCAAAAATGGCTGCTAAAAACGCAAGTTGCTAAAAAAAATGGCTGAAAAACAGACGTTGTTTGCTAAGCGTGTGAACATACCCATGTTCAGACGTGGCGGAATTTTTCCGCTGCAAATGTTGGTGCAGATTTGGGGCAATTACGCAATGAATCTGCAGCAACATTTGCATATTTGACAGGTAATTCAGACGTTGCAGATATCACAGCGGACTTGTTACAGATTTAGTTTTTGCATTGCAAAGGCTGAAATTCGCAGTGAAATTCCGCTTCTTCTGCGCAATGTAATGAGCATTCTGCGGAGGGAAAATTCTGCACATCAGCCTGATTTCCGCACAGTTATTTTCTGCAACGTCTGAACTAACTTTCCTAAAAATGTATAGAAACAAATGTAAAAAACGGCCGCTGCAGAATTCCACTGCGGACTGTCCGCAGCGGAATTCAACAGCAATTCCGCCACGTGTGAATGTGCCCTAAGGGTAGAGAACAGCCTCTGATTTTCAGCCGTTTTTGAAGCTGAAAGATTTTTTGAGGCGTTTTTTCAAGACATTTTTGGAGCTGTTTTTCCATTGACACAATGAAAAACAGCTCCAAAAACGGGGCGTTTTTTTATGCGTCTTTTTTTTAAAAGGCGTAAAAAAACCGCCCCATCTGAACGAATCTCCATTTTCCCCATTGAATTCAATGGGCAGATGTTTTTAGGCATTGAGATATGGGCTTTTAAAGGCGTATTTCTAGGTGTTTACGTTTACGTTTACACTGAGAACTCAGCGTGTGAACATACCCTAAGGCCTTATTCACACGAACATGTCCATCTTGCGCGCGTAAAAACTTTGCGTGTGACATCTGTGTATGGTGCTTGTCTGTTTTTTACGTCAGCAAAATAAACTGAAGGAGGTGGTTTTCTTTTTCTCATCATTTCTTTAGCAACTGTTGCGTGAATCACGCACAGCACACGGATGTGCGTCCGTGTGTTGTCCGTGATTTTCAAGCACCTGTTGACTTCAATGGGTGCGTGATGCGCAAAAAACGCGCAAGTATAGGACATGCAGTGAGTTTCACACAGCGGACACACGCTGCGTGAAAAACACTGAACGTCTGAATGGCCCCATGTACTTGCATAGGTCCGTGTGACGTGCGTTATTTTCACGCGTAACATGGACGTGAAATACGCTCGTGTGAATTAGGCCTAATGCTGCACATGTGCATCTTAGGTTCTGTTGACATCTGTGCTGAGGAGCCTCTGTCAGGGTTCCGTTGAGGCTTTGGTCACTTTGACAGCAATAATAGAGCAACGTGCAGCTCTATTCTTGTCATTAAGATGAAGGTAACAGATAAAATCCCAATGGACCTTATTATAAGGGTAAATTCACACATAGCATAAATACTGCAGATTTCCCGCATCCTAAGTCATCTGATGTTTCTAGTACAGCATTATGGCTTCCAGTATAAACAGACTCCGACACCAGTGTGAACAGAGCCTTGGTGGTTTAGAAGAATTGAAATATGTAAACGGGCCCCAAAAAGAGATCTACGTTAGTAAAATAAATTCTAAGATTATCTGAGATCTTTTGGGACTACTGCAAAAATGTGCCACTTTTTTTATGTCAGTTGCAGATTCTGAACCTAGACCTGACCATGCATGGTGCAATTTTGCTGAAGGTGCGATAACGAGTGATGAATTTACCCTTCATACAAACAAGCTTTTCCAAACGACTAAAGTAAAAGCTACGATGTTACATATAATCAGAATAAATGATAAAATAGCTAAAAAAAATGGTTTTATCTGATCGTTGCCGCAATTGTAATTCTGATCTGTGCCAGCTTATGACCTGCTGTTGATGCCTAATGCCAGTGACATTTATAGGCAGAGATTTTTCCACTGCCCTAAGAGAGACCCCGAATCCCAGTCCCTCTTGTACGTGGTGCTCAGACAGTACAATAAGTGCCATATTTGGTCAAACTACTGAAATAACCGCTCAGAATTACAACATGGAACTCCGGCCTAAGCAATTTCTGACTGTGTTCCTCATTAATTATCACTATGTATACATATATTTACTGACAGCTTTCCACAAAATGATGGACTCACGTGTTGCCTTCATGCCGCTCCTAAGTACATGTTGTAAAACTCACATAAAAGTGACCTTGTTGCTCATATTAACCAATCAAAGCTCAGCTTTCACTTCTCCAGTGTAGTTTGAAAAATAAAAGCTGTAGTCGGATTGGTTGGGCACTTTTTGTCTGAGACAGTTTAGCTATGTGAGGTCCACTGTGCCTCATAGGAGAGGAATACTTCAAGGACTTTAATCTGGGACTTGAAGTCTGAAGATTTATTTAGGCCTCTAGATTTGACACATCCTAAATCAACATGACCAACCTCTTACAACGATGTAAGATGTGGGTCTCTTGCTTTACTGTGCCTGTGACCCTTACAAGATGTCCAACTTTGCACGTGGCCTCCTGAGGTCCAAACTTTCAGTTGGACATCATTGGTACAGAAGGGACCTATAAAGACACATTTCAAGAACTGTCATGCTGATAGATTCCTGAAGATGAATATGAGCTCTATGATATCAAGTGATGTTTGTGTGAGCCCTATACATGTGCGGTATCACCAGTATTAACCACAACACTACACAAAAGACACAAATGTTCTATTACCACCGTCCAGACACGCAATGACAACAACTGCACATTAGCGTTCTTCTCTACAACATTGTAATGTGTCTAGTCAGAGGATACATCAGTGCAAGACAACCCCAGACTATTCCGTCACTGTCACATCCCAACCAGCCATGTGACAAGTGCCATCAACATGTCTCAGTAACTATAAATTACCCTGAATCTAAATTTAAAAAAAAAAAAACAGGCAGCCGCCCTGGCAGGCCTTCTAATCTTATGGCCTTACATCATCTCTTCCTTCAGAAGATCACTGGGTCACACATGAAATAAACCCAACAATGCCTGCCATTTCAATAGACTGGCACCAATAATAGCTACACCCCATGATAAGGCCTAATACAATGTAGAGATAGCAGAGCATGTAAAGGGCCAGTCACACATAGCTAGACAATAGGGTGCCCAGCTCCACATACCCATCAGATTCCTGAGCTTCCCAGCTGATGCTACCACCCATGGCTATGGTGCCCACTTCCCACTTGTGGGCAGAAGTCTCGCACTCTGGGAGACTTGTTGATGGGTATCATGTACCACTCACCTAGGGTCTTGACCGCGATCTGCTTGGTGAGAGGTGGGGGCAGGTTGATGCACACCAGGTCCACATCTTGGTGCAGTAACACGTCGTCGATGCGGTTGGTATAGAAAGGGACACTCATTTCCTTGGCGAGCTCCTCAGCCTCCTCCTGCGTCCTGCCCCATAAAGCCTTCACAGAGAAGCCCTCGTCTTTTAGCAAAGGGATGATCACCCTGGATGTCAGGCTGGTGCCAAACACCCCTACCCCGGGCAGCATGGCTGATCAGGATAACAGAGCGGATCTCCTCCAGCAGAGCACAATGGCAAGGTGCAGCAGGAAGCACCAATCAGTCTCATGCAGAATTACAAATACACAGGCATCAGATGCCCACCCGTTGGAGATCAGTGATGCCTACTGTATGCCCCCCTCACCTCTCCGGCTGGAGGGGCCAAGCTCTTCCCTCCATGTCCAGCTCATGCCAGGATCTTGCAGACACCCTGCTTCCCTCGCCTCTTCTCATCAAAGGACAATGCGATCCCAGGGGAGAGCTGCAGGGAGGTAAAATGGCCGGAGACGGCAGAGAAGAGCGTGAGGGCAGTGCCAGTATCTCAGCTTGGCATACAGACTATCCTGGGCTAGCCTCAGTGTGCAGATCCGGCAGCACTAGTAGCCTTCTGCCATGATCGCAGGCTTCCCCTCTTCATTGCTGTGATACAGGGAGTGGGTGGAGACAGCTGCTGTCACCTAATGTGTGTGTGTTTTCCTGCAACGCCCTCTCCCGAGCTTCACCCGCCATTGGCTATTGCTAAGGTGACTTGTTAACCCTTGAAGTCCCCTGGCAGGACCTACTTGATTCAGGATTTCTGAATTGGTCCAAGATGCTACTGCCTGGTACAAGTGCCCACATGCTGGTTGTGTGTGCCTATGGATCTACAAGGTGCCTATGCCAGGCTTCCTTGTGCAGTGTGATCAGCATGGCATCTCATCTACATTACAATAACATGGCACATACAAAGAGACAGGCGTGCCTGTATACAAATGCAGAAGAAGAGTAAATACCAACTGCCCCCACCATTATCTATTGTACTTACACCTAAGCTGGGAAAGACCAATAGACATTTAAATAGGAGATCCAGTTACACAGCAATCCCCACATCTGCAGATAATAGCTATTATTTTCTTCCCATGTCTACAATTGGCCTGTCTGATATATAGCAATTAAAGGGTTAAAGGCGGCCATACAAACGACATAACTAATGATGGTTCAGCCAGACATGCAGGGTTTTACAATGCCGGAGATGAGCGTCTGCGAGACAGCTCTGACACAGCTTATCTCTTAGGTGGTAATAGGATTTGCGCTACAGTTGCTAAAGAAATGATGAGACAAATGAAAGCACCTTCTTCATTTCTGTTTATTAACATAAAAACTGAGTATCATAACGATGCCATATGCGCGAAAACCACGCAGCCACGCACCACATACTGATGACACACGCAACTGCAACGCACAAAAAACGCTGCGTTTTTTGCGCGCACAAAACGCACACGTTCGTGTGAATAAGGCCTAATGGTTATAAGTGAACAAGGGTTTTCCCACCATAGTAAGTAACGGCATATTACTAGGATATGCCATAACTTACAGAAATGTCGGGGCCTGGCAACTGGGACCTCAATTGATCCCAACAATGAAGGGACTGCAATGCCAGTAAAGTGCATCTCCCACTTTAGAATATTTTTCCTGCACAGCTGACCCAGCAGCGAGCAGAAACTACAATGTGACAGTTCGCAGCGCTCTTCACAGTGCCACGATTGCCAAATACATGTCACAATTGCTCACTTACAATTGACACACAATACAAATGTTAAAACTTCTACATTTTCATCTGTGCCTCTCATCAGGTGAAGAAAAGACATGTATTGTCTTCTGACCACGTTTCCAAAATCCACAACGCATTCTGTGCACGGCAGTGGGAGATAACTGACTTTTCCAATAGAAGAAAGAGAATCCAGCACTCCATATGGACTCATATAGCATGGCTATGACTATAAACTTCCGCTCAAAACGCGTAAACTGACGGAGATGGTTTTATCTGTTAGGGTATGTTCACACGCACTAATTACGTACGTAATTCGGGCGTTTTTGCCCCGAATTACGTCTGAAAATAGCGCCTCAATAGCGTTGACAAACATCTGCCCATTGAAAGCAATGGGCAGACGTTTGTCTGTTCACACGAGGCGTAATTTACGCGCCACTGTCAAAAGACGGCACGTAAATAGACGCCCGCGTCAAAGAAGTGACCTGTCACTTCTTTGGCCGTAATTGGAGCCGTTATTCATTGACTCCAATGAATAGCAGCGCTAATTACGGCCGTAATGGACGCGGCGTTCAAGCGCCTGCACATGCCGTTACGGCGTAAATTACGGGGATGTTTTCAGGCTGAAACATCCCCGTAATTTCAGCCGTAACGGACGCCCTCGTGTGAACATACCCTAACTGTTTGGAAATAAAGCTGCATACTTGATGGGGCACTGCCATCTCACTTTTTGACTCAGGCAGTGAAAAGGCTAGACGCGCCAAGGTTGCTCATTCAAAAATGTTTCTATATATATATATATATAATATTTGGGGGTGCCAAAGAAACAACAACAGTTGTCATACCAAGCAAAGACTTTTTTGGATCTCTGCTTAGGATCCACTTCTAAGGCAGAAAACCGCTGCAGAGAGCAAATCTTCCTCTCGAGGACCCATTTATTGGGTATGTTACGCAGACAGCCCATTGTTTTCAAAGGGTACCATGTAACGCTAGACGTGCAATGAAATGAACACTCATTGGCTGCTTCCCCAGGCGATAACAGCTGATCACATGGGGTACAGGCAGCAGGACGACCTGCAATCAGCTCATCAGCGGGGTACCCATAACATAAGAAGCGGCTGTCAGCTTAGATCAGTGATAATATTGTACATAATTTGTAATATAAAATAAGAGGTCTAGTTTCAGACAAGGATCTTTTTCCCAATCAATAGCATGTGAAGGTGGACCTAGGTAGTGCCTGCAGGTGTGTCGCAGCAAAGATGGTACAAAGACTTGAGATTTTTTGCTCGTACCCACCACTGCTCACAGGACTCTCACACACCCTGGGGAGGTCTCTGCATGTCACCCACAACTCACTCCAGGACCAGAGACTCTGGCCTAGCAAAGCTGCCTTCTCCAGCAGCTCTCACTGTAGCTTTCCACAACCTTCTCCCCAGGTTCCTCCTCTTCCACCCGAACATTTAACACCGGCTTGGCGGTTTTATACAGTAGGCGCCGCTTCCTTTGTCAGGATGCGGCGCAGCCACGCTGCGTCGTCTTAGGGGTGTTATGGCACAGCAAGAAATGTGACAAAGATGGCGTCCAGGCTGTACATCCTGGCGGAAAAATAATTTAGCCTGCCAGCGAGCCAACCATCAGAGCCAACCATCAGAGCCAACCATCATATTCCCTTACCAAATAAATGATCAATGTTTCAGAGCATTAATATAACAGCAACTACACATAAGTATGCAAGCCAGACTGGCCACTAGAACGCCACCTAGGGGAATAAAAGCAGCAAAACAGCTGTCAAACAGTATGGGTATGTTCACACGACCTATTTTCAGCCGTTTTTCGGACTGTAAATGCACAGAAAAACGGCTGAAAATATGGGAGCTGAACGCCTCCAAACATCTGCCCATTAATTTCAATGGCAAAACGGCGTATCGTTCCCACCGGGCATTTTATTACGCAGCATTTGTAAAAATGGTGCGTAAGGAAACACCCCGTAAAAAAGAAGTGCATGTCACTTCTTGAGCCTTTTTTGGAGCCGTTTTTCATTGTCTCAATAGAAAAACAGCTCCAAACACGGGCGTAAAAACGACTGAGATTCAGAGGCTGTTTTCCCTTGAAAACTGCTCCGTATTTTACAGCCGTTTTTAGTTTGCCGTGTGAACATACCCTAATTGTTAAAGACACAGTGCACCAATAAATATACATATACTGACATACTGTGCAAAATATATAATTTGGGCAGCAAAGTGTCCTGAAGGGTTAGGAATTCTCCCCCACACCCTTACAAGCATAGTGTGATTGTAAGAGATTCCCTAGAATTTTTTTTTTTTTAGTAAGACTTTTAGTACACTTTACATGTTTAGCACTGGACTGTCTTTGATCATGTCCCGTTTATTACCATAATATCTGTGTTGAGGCAAGGTACATTTAAACTTCTAAAGTATCTATGATGAGAGCAAATGTTTTTTATAATCTTCCTGTATGATCCATTGAGCCAGCAGTCATTGCTCATTCAAATCCTAAAATTGTACAAGGCTATTTTTTTAAATTTTTAAATTTTGTTCATTTATGTCTTTGCTTATTTTACAATTATTCTACAATTTACCCTTCCAGGACCTGAAGGATTTTTCTGCATTCTGACCATTAAATTCTTACTCCAAAATGGCTCTATGAGGAACTTTTAAATAATTGATAAAATGTGGAGTTTATCCTTTGGTTTCATTCTAAATATGCTTTAGGAATTGACTGGTGTTGGAGGGATCACGTCATTTGGGTTTATAAAATACACTGCAAACCTAGCTCTGGGATATTCTTGGGGGTAATGTGCTGCTATTAATTGTGTATACTAACCCTTCAAAGCTGAATCCTTCAAATCCTCTTGCTCTACATATATGGCACCCAAATCTGTCAATAGAAAATCGGGATTAGGGGGAGTGTGTCCGAAAGAGAAAGATAAAGGCTTACAAAAGCTGGATAATATCTCTAAGATGGCGGATTCTGGAAATCCCCCCAAGGAAGGACTAGATTAGCTCAAAAGGCCATAGCTAGAGAAGCAAAGCCAGATTCTGGATCGAGATATAATATCTTGGGGACAGAGGAAATTGAGCAGGAAACGTCTGAACTCATGTTGGCTGAAATATTGCTAGAAGTTAAAAAGAGCAACCATGCACTAGAGGAGTTATCAGCCCAGATGGGAGTGGTACGACGAAGGCTTCCGGGCCGAAACGCGCGTCGGGTTTGACACCAGGGACGGCAATTGTCACGATGGGTATGAGTTCCTCCTCAGCATGTGTATTTTTTCTTAGCAAAAAGGCTTTTTCAGAACTATAAACCCATCTTCACACTAAGTGTTTTATTGGTGCCTGTCAACATAGCTTTTTGCCCTGATCTTGCACCTCTGATATGTTTCTACTTAGCCTAACTTAGCTACGTGTTTTGCTTGCGTATAGTACTATTGCCTTGTACATTTGGCTTTATTCAGGGGTATTGAGTCATACTCATTTTTTCATATTTAATTTATTCTTTCATTCGAATTATAATAATAATTAAATTCCTTGCTGAACAGGTTCTCTTGCCTGGTAATATATCAGAAATATATATATACATATGTACTTTATACAAATTGTAATACACTGTTAATTTATTTCTGTGTTAAAATTATATCGCTTATTACTCATGTATTTGGATGTATTATGTATAATTAACCTGGTTGTCTTTCTGCACTGTGGAAATCATCTCTGGTTTTAATAATATTTTATTGTAGATGAATTCAATAAAGTTTATTTGTTTTAATACTATTTTGGTGTGTCAGACTCCAAACTTTAGGTTTTGCTACTAAACAGCGGGTTCCACCGTTATTACCATGCGTGAGTCCCCACAGATTTTATGTATTAAGTCAGGTGTATGACTATGACAAATGAATTTGGGGAATATTTTCCGTGGTGTTCTTCATATAGGTATACTACAGACGAGATAGGAGTTTGCGACACTGAATTGAATATCTTCCTAGATAGAATAAAATTTCCCACAGAAGAACAGAGGAAAATGTTGGAAGCCCCTGTAACAGCAGAGGATCTTAGGGAGGCAGTCAGATCATTTTCTGCAAATACAACTCCAGGGTCTGATGGGCTCCCATTTGAGATATATAAAAAATATGAATAGTTGCTCCTCGTATTAGCGGAAACCATCAATGGGTCAGATAGGGACAAGAGACTCCCATTGTCAATGTCTGAGGCTATTATCACGGTTATATTAAAAAAGGGCAAAGATCCCATTAAAGTTAAGTCATATAGACCAATTTCACTCCTTAACACGGATGTAAAGATACATGCTTTAGCATTGGCAATGAGGTTGGCCAAAGTTATTTCATCAATACATCCTGACCAAAGCGGGAAAATATAGATATGGTAAGGAAAATGTATGTCAGACCCAGAGCACGAGTAAGAATAAATGGGGAGCTTACATCTTTTTGTCTGACCCGTGGTACTCGGCAGGGGTGTCCCCTCTCTCCGCTGCTGTTTGCTGTTTTTATAGAACCTTAGAGATCTGGCTGAGAAGCAGAGAAGATATGGAGGGTTTTGGCAGCGGAGGAAGGGGAGATAAAATCTTGCTCTACGCAGATGATATAATACTATGTTGAATAATTCAGAGAAGACTGTACCCAATCTATGCAATAGAACAGTTTGGAGGATTTCCTGGACTGAGCATTAACTGGGGTAAATCTACGCTGCTTCCCCTAGATAAACTTGAACTACCATTGAGTAAACTGAAAGTCTTGCAACCCACAGAAAATTTTGAGTACCTAGGCATTAAAATCGACGCAGACATTAAGAATTTTATCTCGTTGAATGTCTTACCGCTTCTGGCTAATATACGGTACAAAATCTCTACGTGGGTTAAGATGCCCCTATCTAGAGCAGATAGGGTGGCATTAGCTAAAATAATTCTACAACCATAAATACTTTATGTCTTAGCCACCAGCCCGGTCTGGTCAATGTAAAAATATTTAAATTAATAGAAACTCTAATAAATGACATAACCTGGGGTAGGTAGAGGTTAAGAATAAAGCAAAAATTCTTATAGCGTTCAGTGAGTGTGGCTCCACTCAAGAAGGCTCTGTCACCAGATTTTCAAACCCCTATTTCCTATTGCAGCAGATCGGCGATGCAATGTAGATTACAGTAACGTTTTGTTTTTTTCAAAAACGAGCATTTTTGCCCAAGTTATGACCATTTTTATATTTATGCAAATGAGCCTTTCTTATGTGCAACTGGGCGTGTTTAAAGTTATGCCCAAGTGGGCGTGTATTGTGTGTGTACATCTGGGCGTTTTTACTTGTTTTACTAGCTGGGCGTTGTGAATAGAAGTGTATGATGCTGACGAATCAGCATCATCCACTTCTCTTCGTTACCACCCAGCTTCTGGCAGTTCACAGACACACAGCGTGTCCTCGCTCATCCGACGCGATGAAGTTCCTGTGGGAGGAAGTGAGTGACATCACAGCGTGATCTCGCGAGGACACGCTGTGTGTCTGTGCACTTCCAGAAGCTGGGTGGTAACGAAGAGAAGTGGATGATGCTGATTCGTCAGCATCATACACTTCTATTCACAACGCCCAGCTAGTAAAACAAGTAAAAACGCCCAGATGTACACACACAATACACGCCCACTTGGACATAACTTTAAACACGCCCAGTTGTACTTATGAAAGGCTCATTTGCATAAATATAAAAATGGTCATAACTTGGCCAAAAATGCTTGTTTTTGAAAAAAAAAACACGTTACTGTAATCTACATTGCAGCGCCGATCTGCTGCAATAGGAGATAGGGGTTTGAAAATCTGGTGACAGAGCCTTCTTGAGTGGAGCCATTTTTGGAATGAACTAAGATTGGTCATCGCCATAAAAAATAAGTCCTGACAAACAATTACAAAAAGCAATCTATGGTCAGCTTTGTCTTGGGTCCCACGATGCAGATGGTTTCATCATTTATAGAATGAACTGAAAATATATCTAATAAAGTAATACTCTGCATTATAGTACAGGGTCCAGCAGAGGACGTATTTCTCTATACAGGTGCTCATCCAGCTGATGACAACTCTGTCATGTTCTAAAGAAAGCAGAAAGAGAAAGACTTTTGGGTTGAAAGAGGGGAGTCCATTGTCTTTATTGCAGTGTATGTATACAGGACTGGCCTTAGGGGTGTGCAACCTGTGGAATCGCATGGGGCACATCACTTGTCACTACTCAAGGGGATGCCACTGGTCCTTATGACCTGGGAACACAGAGCTTGCACCCCCGATTCAACACTTGTGCCTGAACCCATGAAAAAAGGCAATATTATTCGAGCACTGTATAGTATGGTTATTTATACACTGTAAGATTATTTAGGCACTATATAATACACTATAATGGGTGGGATCAGGGGCATCAATAGAAGGTACTGCACAGGGCACCAACCAACCTAAGACCGTCCCTGGATGTATATACCCTTTATCCCTTTATATATGTAACTACAGTATATCTTCTATATGTGTAAACTCTGTTTATATAACACTGTTGATCTTTATGAGGCATATGTGTGACCTCACTATATATAATTATATGTCTATATACTGTATATACACTGTATACATGTGCACTATCTGCATGTAGCATTACATGAATATATATATATATATATATATATATATACATATATATATATATATATATATATATATATATATATGTATATCCCTGAAAATACCACTGTATATACCAATATAGCAGCCTGAAGCCATGCAATAACTATATAGAAGTCAGAGTATTCTACAGATTACCTTTACTAATCTGTTGTACTGCGCCCTCTGCTGGCAGCCAGGAATCTACATAACAAGTAGCCTATCAGTGGCTGCAGTTTGAAGATTCCTTCATTGGTGTCAGAGATTAAAGAAGACTGTCATTATATATCTGTCAGGACATATAGAGCCGGGCGCTGTCCATGCATTTTTGTGTGTTGTTTCCTCTTTTCTGCAGCTTCTAATACGTTTACATTACCTGTTATTGTAAGCTAACAATCAACGTGTTTTTGCATTAGGGTATGTTCACACGATGAGAGGCATTTACGTGTGAAAAGACAGACTGTTAACAGCTGCCTCGTTTCACAAGTAAGGGTATGTTCACACGGCCTATTTACGGATGTAATTCGGGCGTTTTTGCCCCGAATTACGTCCGAAAATAGCGCCTCAATAGCGCTGACAAACATCTGCCCAATGAAAGCAATGGGCAGACGTTTGTCTGTTCACACGAGGCGTAATTTACGCGCCGCTGTCAAATGACGGCGCGTAAATAGACGCCCGCGTCAAAGAAGTGACCTGTCACTTCTTTGGCCGTAATTGGAGCCGTTATTCATTGACTCCAATGAATAGCAGCGCCAATTACGTCCGTAATTGACGCGGCGTTCAAGCGCCTGCACATGCCGTTACGGCTGAAATTACGGGGATATTTTCAGGCTGAAACATCCCCGAAATTTCATCCGTTACGGACGCCCTCGTGTGAACATACCCTAAATGCTCCTCCTCGCATTTTGCAAGCCGTCTGAGACGCTCGTAAATCTTAAGCTGTGCTTCATTGAGTTCAATGAAGAACAGCTCAAATTACGTAGCAAAGAAGTGCCCTGCACTTCTTTGCCGAGGCAGTCCATTTACGCGTCGTCGTTTGACAGCTGTCAAACGACGACGCGTAAATTACAGGTCGTCTGCACAATACGTCGGCAAACCCATTCAAATGAATGGGCAGATGTTTGCCGACGTATTGTAGCCCTATTTTGAGGCGTAAAACGAGGCATAATACGCCTCTTTTACGTCTGAAAATAGGTCATGTGAACCCAGCCTTAACACTATTCCTTATTTACAAAGTCATTTTTGAAATTGATCCCTTTACAGCTCGGTGCAAAAAAAGCAATGTGTCAAGAAAACTGGGCGGGGCTTAAGTGTTGACTGTTGTGTTCAGCTGAAGCACACTGCATCGGGGAGAGAAACTGGCACACTGCTTGCATGGTGCACCAATATTAATAAATCTATGCCATTATGCGAAAGAAACAGTAAATGGTGCGCTTCAAATTTATAATGTATTTTAGACTCTTTTTACAGTTGTCGAGACAAATGAGTTTAGGTAGGAAGAATTTTATGCCAATTTTGTGTCAATTTCATAAATTTAAATTTCGAATAAATTTCATTTGTTTGGCAATGGTTAAAATTTCACGGCAGTTTATCATCACAGATAAGGTATTAGAGACAAGGTTTCAGACATGCGTCCTTAATCATAGCTAGGTCAACAGATCAAAGGTTTACTTGCTTACATATTCTGGTTATGAGCCGTGGGATAAAAGCTGTTTCTTAATCTAGTCATGCTGGTTTTAGGCAAGCAAAATCTCCTGCCAGATGGTGATAGCCTAACAATCCATTGAAGGGATGCTACCTATCTAACATAGTTTAACATAGTTGGCAAGGTTGAAAAAAGACATAAGTCCATTCAATTCAACCTATTATCCTCCCATGTTGATCCAAAGGAAAGGAAAAACCTGCATGACGCCGAAGCCAGTTTTTTTTTCATTTTAGGGAAGATATTCCTTCTTGACTCCAAATACAGCAATCAGAATAAACCCCTGGGTCAACAATCCATCTCCAGTAATCTATAATCTACAATATTAACGATGTTGCAAGATTACTGCTAATACACTTTATGGACAACAGTATTGGGACACCTACACGTTACACCTACAGGAGCTATTATGACTTCCCATTCTGAATACATAGGTATTAACCCCTACCCGCCGCAGCCATTTTTCATTTTCGTTTTTTCCTCCCCACGTTCCAAAAGCCATAACTTTATTATTTTTCCGTCAATATAGTCCAATGAGGTCTTGATTTTTGCGGGATGAGTTGTAGTTTTTCATAGCACCATTTATTGTGCCATATAATGTACTAGGAAACGGGTAAAAAAATTATTTGTGGGGTAGAAAATGAAAAAAACAGCGATTCCTCCATTGTTTTTTGCGCTTCGTTTGTACGGAATTCACTGTGAAATTAAAACAACATGTTAACTTTATTCTGTGGGTCAATACGATTACGGAAAAATATATATAGGGCTGTATGGCGTTCCCTACAGGGGGGGCTGTATGGCGTTCCCTACAGGGGGGACTGTATGGCGTTCCCTACAGGGGGGGCTGTATGGCGTTCCCTACAGGGGGGGCTGTATGGCGTTCCCTACAGGGGGGCTGTATGGCGTTCCCTACAGGGGGGGCTTTATGGCGTTCCCTACAGGGGGGCTGTATGGCGTTCCCTACAGGGGGGGCTGTATGGCATTCCCTACAGGGGGGGCTGTATGGCGTTCCCTACAGGGGGGGCTGTATGGCGTTCCCTACAGGGGGGGCTGTATGGCGTTCCCTACAGGGGGAGGCTGTATGGCATTCCCTACAGGGGGGGACTAAATGGCGTTCCCTACAGGGGGGGCTGTATGGCGTTCCCTACAGTGGGGGCTGTATGGCGCTCACTACAGTGGGGGCTGTATGGCGTTATCTACAGAGGGGGCTGTATGGCGTTATCTGCAGGGGGGCTGTATGGCGTTATCTACAGGGGGGGCTATATGGCGCTATCTACAGGGGGATGTATGGCGTTATCTACAGAGGGGGCTGTATGGCGCTATCTACAGAGGGGGCTGTATGGCGCTATCTACAGGGGGGGCTGTATGGCGTTATCTACAGGGGGGCTGTATGGCGTTATAGCACACACCGGAGAAGGTGAAGGAACGGGGATAGGTAAGTAATAATGCTTTTTTTCTATTATGCACATATGGTTACATTATACTGTATGGGGGGCATTATACTGCATGGGGGGCTGATATGGCATGGGGGCTGATAAGATGGGGGAGCATTATACTGCATGGGGGCTGATATGGGGGAATTATGCTGTATGGGGGGCATTATACTGTATGGGGAGCTCATATGGGGGGCATTATAATGTATGGGGAGCTCATATGGGGGGCATTATACTGTATGGGAGCTGATATGGAGGGGCATTATACTGTATGGGGGGCTGATATGGAGGGGCATTATACTGTATGGGGAGCTGATATGGGGGCATTATACTGTATGGGGGCTGATATGGGGGGCACTATACTGTATGGGGAGCTGATATAGGGGGCATTATACTGTATGGGGGGGCTGATATGGGGGGCATTATACTGTATGGGGAGCTGATATGTGGCATTATACTGTATGGGGAGCTGATATGGGGGCATTATACTGTATGGGGAGCTCATATGGGGGGCATTATACTGTATGGGAGCTGATATGGAGGGGCATTATACTGTATGGGGGGCTGATATGGAGGGGCATTATACTGTATGGGGAGCTGATATGGGGGCATTATACTGTATGGGGGCTGATATGGGGGGCACTATACTGTATGGGGAGCTGATATAGGGGGCATTATACTGTATGGGGGGGCTGATATGGGGGCATTATACTGTATGGGGAGCTGATATGGAGGGGCATTATACTGTATGGGGGCAGCTATGTGGGGCATTATACTGTGCGGGCTGATATGGGGAGCATTATACGGTATGGGGCTGTTATGGGGGGCATTATACTGTATGGGGCATTATACTGTGTGGGGGTAGCTATGGGAGCATTATACTCTGTTATAGGCCTCCTGTCAGAGTGACTGTCACATCACAATGAGAGTTGGAATACATTACACTACGTAGGTAGTGTAATGTATTCTAGCAGCGATCAGAGCTGCAAGTCTTCAAGTCCCCTAGTGGGACAAAAAAAAGTTAAAAAAAAGCTAATAAAAATGTTTTAAAGAAGTGTAAATATAAAACGTATAAGTTACAACAAAAACTGCTTTTTTTCCTATAACAAGTCTTTTATTATAGGAAAAAAATGAAACCGTAAAAAAAATGGAAAGATTTATACTTCTCTTTTTGCGATGCACTCGTGGTCTTCAAAATATCAATGCAAAATACTGACCAAATCTGCACTGTGTTAGGGTATGTTCACACGGCTTATTTTCGGCCGTTTTCGGGCTGTAAAAGGCAAAAAAAACTGCAGAAAAATCGGAAGCAGAACGCCACCAAACATCAGCCGATTGATTTCAATGGGAAAAACGTTGTTCTGTTCCGACGAGCCGTTTTTTTTACGCGGCTGTTTTTCAAAATGGCCACGTAAAAAAACGGGCGCGAAAAATAAGCGCATGTCACTTTTTGAGCTATTTTTGGAGCCGTTTTTCATTCACTCTATAGAAAAACAGCTACAAAAATGTCTGTAAAAAAACGCCGCGAAAAACTCAAGTTTGCTTAAAAAATTGCTGTAAATCAGGAGCTGTTTCCCTTGAAAACAGCTCCGTATTTTCAGGCGTTTTATAGTAAGCGTGTGAACATAGCCTTAAAGTGGTTTCACAGAAAGGCCTGAGCAAGAAGTCCTAGCAGTTTCTGTAACTGCTATACGCTTCAAGATGAGACCCCTTTTCTCATAATAGGTGAAGGTCCCAGAGGTGGAATGACTATTAGGTATTCATGGATAGCCCAGCAATGTTTAAGATGGGAATGCCCCTTTAGGATCTTGCCTAGTGAGTAGCATTTACTGATGCAGGAACACAGATCTAGCAGTGACATGCGTATACAGTTTGCAATGGCCCTAACAGGTTCATGGCAGAATTTCGAGAATAACCAGATTTCCTATTAGGTGTTCAAAGGCACCCAAGCTTCAACATATAAAAGGTATACAGTAGGCTGTACAGTTTCATTCATCTTCAGTTCTGTATATGTGTTTTTTCTTCCCATATGTACATACTGTATTTTTTATTGTGTGAAAATGTGGCTATTGGCCACAAAAATAAAGAATTAAAAAAAAAAAAAAAAAATACAGATAAAGATGAATATTCACTTCTACTGATCAGGGCAGTTGATATCTGGTTGAAACAACCAGTACAAATGAAACTGTGCACGTGCCAGGTAGTGAACAGTAACTGCCAATCATATGCCATGCACATGACCGTAAAAATCCTCCGTAATTACGGATGCATTCAGTTCTATTGGCTGCGGACACCTTTCTGTATCGCTACGGATGGGTGCCCGTGCTGTAGAACTGTGCCAGGAGTTATGGAGCATGTCCGTTCTTTCATGTTTTACAGGCCATGCTCCCATTGTAATGGCAGGAAGGAGGTGATGGGAAAGTGAGCCCTAATCTACCCACCGCCCTGTCCCTGCCTACTTGCAACGACCCGCCCTAGGCGACGGGGTACAACTGGAAGGCGGTCCCTACGCTGTCTAAGTGCATGGGAAAACAGACAGGGAACACGCAAGGGAAGGGGCAGTAGCCACGGAACGCCACGAGGAAACGGAGCGGCGAACGAACAGTCAGGACCAGGACGAAGTGAGTACACCCAAGCGGGCACGGAGACAGAAGCAAGCCAGGGGCAAAGCAAAGCAGGTCAAGCGGAACTGCAGCAAGGCAGAAGCACGGCAGAAGCAGGCTGGAGCAAGCAGCAGTGAGGCCAGGAATCCAGAAGAATTACAAGCACTGAGGAGGAGAACACAGCAGGTAATAAAGGACAGGGGGCGGAGCTAACTCCGACTGACCAGGCCGCGATAGGCTCTCCCACTCCTGAGCCTGCCACCCTGGTTGGTGGGAGATGGTGTCAGTCGAACAGGTCTGGCCTCAGGTGTGGATTGATTAATCCCAGGAGTATACCTAGATGTAGTACCTGGCAGATCCCTAACACCCATACTTTGTATGGGAGCACGGCCCAAAAATGCGGGGGGCCGTGCCGACAATCGTGATTACGGGCACGGACGTGTACATGGGGCCTTACATTCCATATTGAAAACTGACATTTTTCCATATAATGTTTTTGCCATGAATGAATTACAGATGAAATATCACATATAGTAATGTAGGTTTTATATTTGTATCCAGTGTGTATCTTCCTCTTATTGAGGACGGAATCTCAATAGAATAAAAAATAAGTTAAGCCTTAGGGATGTTGGGTTCGGGGTTGCCAATCTCCTCTTCAATTTTTTCTAGACAACTGAGCTAAAAATCATGGATGGCTCAAAATTGTTACGGATACATGCCCCATTCATTTATATAATCCGCACCCCTAAATGCACTCGACCTAACTCAACAGACCTCAGTCCCAAGATTAATTAAGACAGACCCCAGGACTAGAAGGATATTCCCTTCATAGACATTTATGGCATATACGCAGGATATACCATAAATTCATGATAGATGTGGGTCCCACCTCTCTGATGTTCACCTATTTCGAGAAAGCAGGCCCCCGATGCCTGTCCAAACTAAAAGACCCGTGTTTTCAAAATTGGTGACTGTGGAAATGCTAATAATGCTTGTGATTGGAATAACTCTTTAATCAAGACAGGCCCTATAATTAATTAAGGAAGACCCTAGATGACCCTGTTGATTGTTGGCATTGCCCTGCCTGTTGCTAGATATCTGTGCCTGGCCCAGTCCCTGCTTCCCTCTATTGTGTTCCCCCCTCGTCCTCCTAACCCCTAGTCTGGAAGATATCAGGTTGGAGCAATGGGAGGTATCAGAGCAGCATCTTTGTGGCTTTTCCTTGTTTGCAAGTGAAGCACAGCACATGCCAGAGCCATAGAGCAAGGAGAAGGAGCGGAGCACGAAGAGGTACAAAAAAGAAAAAGAGCATCCCCTTAGATAGGAGCTGAGTTTGAACTATTATTATTTCCCAATTGGGCTAAGGGCAAAAAAAAACTTACACTACCTATCAATGTTAGTTCAACACATTACTGGAGAACACAAAAGACAAATCTGTTTTAAATCCACAGATCCTCCGCTAAGCAAATCGTTGTTAACACAAATCTAATTGCAATATAATGGCTAACTATTTATTTTACAATCACAGTTATGTTTTAAACTAACACTAAAAGGTAGTGCAAGGTTTTGTTTTTTTTGCCCTTAGGGCATTTGAGAAATAATAGGAGGCATAGAGAGAAGCACACTACCGCCAATTCTGAGCACCACACCCCCGGGCAGCACACAGCCCTCACAACTCTCCCCTCTACCATCATTCACTATGCTTCATTGAGCGCTGCCAGTCTACCCGATCACCCACTGACAGTCACCACCACTCACAATGGCACAGGAGTGCCTCTATCCCCGGCTGTGTCACATACAGAAGGGGGAGCAGGGATAAAGATTCAATCTGTACGGAGAGAAGAAAAAGACTGGACAGTACAACTGCAAAGTAGAGCCTGACTCCAGTCTCTCCCCTACATGGTCTGGCAGTATCAGCTGTCAATTGTAAACTTTACAAAACTTTACAAAAGTTTTCTGCCGGACACTAAAAAACACGCGTTTTTTTGCAGACTGCCAGTAAATTTACGGTTAGCAACGTTGGTTGGGATTGATTATAACAAACTCAGTTAACTGTCTAGTGATATAACGTAAGACTAGGGTAGATGACAGATAACCAGTGTAATATAAGAGCCTCTATGGCGATCAGCTGTGTATCCCTCTTCCAAGACCTCCAGCAAAATCAGTTGGGAATATTTATCCGGCTATATATTTGTATACACGGCTTCTATTCAGATGAATGGCAGTCCATGTAATATATGGACACCCCAAGTCCGCCAAACTGAGAACCACTACTTCTTAGTGGCTTTCTGCTATTGAAGGGACGGTCCTAAGTAGGATGTTTTAATAGGATGGGACAACCTCTTAACCCCTTGGTGACGTTGATGTAACTCAAAGGCTGAACCCGCTCCATTCTCATCGAGTGTCGATTGTTACAGGCAACACTTTACTGCAACGATTGGAATCGGAGATAACATAAATCCCAGTCCTTTTAACCACTTAGATGCAGTGGTCAAGTGTGACCGCAGCATCATAGCTGTTAGAAAGATGAGGGGCCCCTTCCATCGTCCCCCACGACACAAACGCGGGGTGGTAATGGTTATTATGGTGACCTGGAGGTCTAATGAAGGCTACCAGGTCTGTCATCTTTGTGCTCCTAGTAAGCCTTTAGTTAAACAGTTAGTGTATAAATGATTAAACATTGTTCTAATTTTTTTAATTTTTTCACGAGTTAGGAAATATTATAAATTAGATTCTAATTTATAACATTTCCCAGTGCTGGTCACTAGATGGAGCAATTCCCAAAATTGCAGCATTGGCATGTGGTAAAGCAACCACATTGCTTTATACTGCAAAATTTGAGAAGACACACTCGCTCTAGTGAGCTCACAGAATCCCCCCTCCCTTATCCTGGCTAGTGTGTCGCCATTTTTTGAGCGAACACACAGTGTAGTAGGCTTACATACAGTAGTAATCACACACTAAAACACGTACATACACAGAAATAACTTACCTGCTCCTGCCGCCGCCACTCCCTCCGGTCCGTCCGCTCCGTCTGCTCCCTCCGCTCCAAGTGTTTGCATTAGAACACAAGTCCGGAAGCCGCGACCGGAAGTAGTAATCTTACTGTCCGGCCGCGGCTTCCGGTCCACAAGAAAATGGCGCCGGACGTCGCTCGGCCAAAGGCCTTCAATTTGGACTGTGCATGCGCCGTTCCCACACAGTCGGCGTACAGCATAGTGAATGGAACGGGTCCCGTTCGCATTCTCTATGGGGCTGTATGTGCCGTATTCCATGTCTGTATGTGTCGTAAATCAACACATACAGAGATGGAAAAAAAATGGCAGCCCCCATAGACAAGAAAAAGTGCAAAAATAAAAAAAAGTAAAACATAAACACACAAATAAATACAACATTTTTTAATAGAACACTAAAAGCAAATTGATGTAAGAATTTTTTTTTTCGCGACACCCTTCCTTTAATAGGAGTTGGTAAAAATTACAAAAGTTACAAGTGTATTTTACCAGCAACATAACAATCACTTGTTCATGTCCCCTAGGGGGACTAAAACATTTTTTTTAAAAAGGTTAACCCGTTAGTGACCGGCCCATCGTGTTTTTACGTCGGTCACTAACGGGCCTTATTCCGATGCCATAGACTTTTTACGTCGCGGCATTGGAATAAGTAAACAGAGCAGGGAGCTGTCAAATCTCCCTGCTCTCAGCTGCCAGAGGCAGCTGAGGGCTGGGAGCGTCCCTGCTCTGCCAGGTGAGATCGATATTAGTATCGATCTCACCCGTTTAACCCCTTAGATGCGGTGCACAATAGCGTGCACCGCATCTGAGTGGTTTTGGAGAGAGGGAGGGAGCTCCCTCTCTCTCCCACCGACACCCGGCGATACGATCGCCGAGTGTCAGTGTCTCCAATGGCAGCCGGGGGCCTAATAAAGGCCCCCAGGACTGCCTGGAGTGAATGCCTGCTAGGCATGACCTAGCAGATGCCTGTCCATGTTAAACGGACAGGCAGTAATACACTGCAATACAAAAGTATTGCAGTGTATTATAAATGCCATCGCAGAATCGCATATTATAGTCCCGTAATGGGACTAGTATAAAAGTGAAAAAAAAGTTTAATAAAGTTAATTTAAAAAAAATTTGAAAAAAAATGAAAAACCCAGCTTTTCCCCTTACAAAATGCTTTACTATTAAAAAAAACAAAATAAAGTTAAAAAGTTACACATATTTGGTATCGCCGCGTCCGTAACGACCCCGACTATAAATCTATTACATTATTTAACCCGCACGGTGAACGCCGTAAAAAATGTAATAAAAAACTATGGAAAAATTGCTGTTTTCTGTGAATCCTGACTTTAAAAAAATGTGATAAAAAGTGATCAAAAAGTCGCATCTACTCCAAAATGGTACCAATAAAAACTACAAGTCTTCCCGCAAAAAAATAGCCCTCATACAACCACATCGGCGAAAAAATAAAAACGTTACGGCTCTTCAAATATGGAGACACAAAAACAAATAATTTTGAAAAAAAAGCGTTTTTACTGTGTAAAAGTAGTAAAACATACAAAAACTATACAAATTTGGTATCGTTGCAATCGTAACAACCCGCTGAATAAAGTTATTGTGTTATTTATATCACACGGTAAACGGCGTAGATTTAAGACGCGAAAAAGAGTGACGAAATTTCAGGTTTTTTTCTATTAAAAAATACAACTTGTCCCGCAAAAAACAAGACCTTATACAGCTATGTCGACGCAAAAATAAAAAGGTTATAGCTCTTGGAATGCAACGATGGAAAAACTTAAAAAATGGCTTGGTCATTAAGGTTTAAAATAGGCTGGTCATTAAGGGGTTAACGAACGCTTTTTAATTTACAAAAAAAAACAACATATTAAAAGTTAGATATTTTCCCTAAAATAATGTAAAAAATAAACAGAATTTGTATTGTCGCATCCATAAAACTTTGCAGTATTATGATATAACGTTATTTAACCCGCGAAGTGATCGCCGTAAATTAAAAACAAAAAATCCTGAATTGCTCTATTTTGGTCAACTTACCGTCCCCCAAAAAATTGAATAAAAAGTGATCTAATAAAAACTACAGCTCATCCCGCAAAAAAATTCCTCACACCACTCCATGAACAAAAAAAATAAAAAATCAGATATGTGATATTGGATCATTTTCCTCAATAAATAAATGACCAAGTCTAATATGTTTGACTCATTTGTTTGATTTGGTTGTCTTTATCTATTTTTAAGACTTGTATGAAAATCTGATGTCGTTTTAGATCAAATTGATGCAGAAATATAGAACATTTTGAAGGGTTCACAAACTTTCAAGCACCACTGAAGGTGAATGTTTCACACTGCTTTGATATTGAGAATATATGTTTGATGTATAGTCATTGTTTTATGATTAGCACATACGCACTTTAACTGCGTGTATACATACGTCT
The DNA here is from genome assembly GCF_050947455.1 of Rhinoderma darwinii. Lineage (NCBI taxonomy): Eukaryota > Metazoa > Chordata > Amphibia > Anura > Rhinodermatidae > Rhinoderma > Rhinoderma darwinii. The sequence goes on along the minus strand of NC_134691.1, from coordinate 147,224,980 downwards.
TGTTTCATGGTACAGCCAGCTCACTGTCCGGTCCATTGTATGTGATGCTCTGCATTTTAAAATATTTTATGATTGTCTTATATGATGAATTAATGAATGATTGTTATTTTGCTACATGTTGCCTGTCTAGCACTTTTTTTGTAGGATTCTAGTCATTAACCCCTTCCCGACATTTGACATATCCATATGCCAAAGTCGTGTAGGGGAAGTATGGAACGGGCTAACGGAGTGAACCCGCTCCATACGATACGGGTGTCGGCTGTATGTTACAGCCGACACTAGGGAGTAACGAGCGGGATCAATAGCGACTGCGGTGTTTAAATCGTTAGAAAGAGGGTGGGCGACCCCCTCTAACAGCTCATCGCGCCCCCCCTGCAATGCAATCGCGGGGTGGCGATGTTTGCGATGGTTGTGATGGTTGCTATGGCCGTCTGGGGGCCTAATGAAGGCCCCCAGGTCCGCCATCTTTGTGCTCCGGCAGGGCTTAATAGAAGCCTGTCAGAATCACGATATACTGCAATACATTAGATCACTGGTTGAAGTCCCCTAGGGGGACTAATAAAAAAAGTAAAACTGTGTAAAATAAAGTTTTTTTTTATGTAAAATAAAATAAAATTGTAAAGGATCTGCCAGGCACAGCTTCTGTGTCAACGCCCATAGGTAATCAGTCTGCACCTGCTTCTATGTCTGTGAGACTGACTCGATCTTCCACCACTCAGGATGGCAGGCTTAGGAGTGGGAGAGCCTATCACAGCCTGGCCAGACAGAGCTAGCTCCCGCCCTCTGTCTATTTATACCTGCCTTTCCTGTTGCTCCTTGCTTGTGATTCTTCTCGTTTGGTTTCCTGGCCCTGCTGCAGCTTCTGAACTATTTGACCCTGCTTCATATTGACTCTGGCTTACTGACTACTCTCCTGCTCTGCGTTTGGTACCTCGTACACTCCTGGTTTGACTCGGCTTGTTCACTACTCTCCTGCTCTGCGTTTGGTACCTCGTACACTCCTGGTTTGACTCGGCTCGTTCACCACTCTTGTTGCTCACGGTGTTGCCGTGGGCAACTGCCCCATTTCCCTTAGCTTCTGTGTACCCTTGTCTGTTTGTCTGTCGTGCACTTATTGAGCGTAGGAACCGTCGCCCAGTTGTACCCCGTCGCCTAGGGCGGGTCGTTGCAAGTAGGCAGGGACTGAGTGGCGGGTAGATTATGGCTCACTTGTCTGTTTCCCCACCCCTATCGTTACAAAAATATTAAAAGTTAAAAAAAAAAACCTTTTCCCATTTTCCCCTTTGAGCATAGTAAAAAAAATAAACATCTAAACGCCAGAATCGCTCTTTTTTGGTCACCTAATCTCCCACAAAAAATTAAATAAAATGTGATCAAAACGTCGCATGTACCCCAAAATGGTATAATTAAAAACTACAGCTTATCCCGCAAAAAAAAGCCTCATACCACTTAATTGACAGAAAAATAAAAAAGTTATGGCGACACAAAATAAATTGTATTTTTTACACTTAGGTTTTTACTTGTAAAAGTAGTAAAATATAGAAAAAACTATATATATTTGGTATCGCCGTAATCGTATTGACCCACAGAATAAAGTTAACATGTTTTAATTGCACAGTGAATTCCGTAAAAACGAAGTGCAGAAAACAATGGAGGAATTGCTGTTTTTTTATTTTATTCCACCCCACAAAGAATTTTATTGCAATTTCCAAGTACATCATATGTTACGTTACATTAAATGGCACAATTAAAAATTACAATTTTCCAGCAAAAAAACAAGTCCTCATACGACTATGTTGACTGAAAAATAAAATAGTTATGGCTTTTGGAAAGCGGGAAGGAAAAAACAAAAGTTAAAAACTTACACATAGCTGCGGAGCCAAGGGGTTAAACTTCATGTGGGTTTAATGCACATATTCTTCTCTTGAGCTTATGATTCTATTTCCTGTGATATGATTCTGTTCCTTACGGCCTAATTCTTGAGCACCAATAAAAATTGGGAAAGACTTTCTAAGGCCCCATGCACATGACCGTATTTTTTCCCTCCTGTAAATCCTGGGCGTAAATAAGGGTCCGTTGTCACACGTTTTTAACCCGTATTAAACCCGTATTTACGGACCCGTAAAAAAATGGGGCTGGAAATTATGTCACATGATCGCTCAGACGCCATTTTCTCTGCTTCTCTTTATTCAAAAATTTAAATCCCCTGACGTCGCCTAGCAACGCGCCCGTAATTACGGGTGCACACACGTAGCCACCTGTAATTACGGGAGCCCCATAGACTTCTATGGGCTGCCCGTGCCATAATTACGGCCTGAAATAGGACATGCTCTATATTTTTCAACGGCCCGGGCACCTTCCCGTACGCAAACGGGAAGGTACCCGTGGCCAATATAAGTCTATGGCCCCGTAATTACGGCCCGTAATTACGGCCTGTAATTACGGACGTTTTTAGGGTCGTGTGCATGTGGCCTAATACTGTGTGTGAGCCTGTGCTTGGAGACCTGCACAACTTGGGATCATGGGAGGAGATATCATGACACAATAATGAAAACACAGGAAAAGAACAAGAGGATGAAAATATATACAGATACAGAAGTCTATGAAGAGCGGCTCAACTTCAGTTACACAAAATACTTTAGTGTCTTCCACCTGGTCTCAGGCCTAAAGCGATTTGCCCAAGGAATTCCATTGAAAACAATTATTTTCATTGCTAATCTAATGTACATAAAAGAAGGATGAACATGGACATAAAGACTGATAACTTTTAACACAAACACAGCAGGAAACCTGTATCCTGCCGGCTATATTACTGAGGGCATGCTGCTGTTGTCAGGTGTTATCAGCTATGTTACTGAGCATATGTTGCCGTTTCGAAACATTCAAACATTGATAACCAACGGATAAACCACCATAAGTCCTGTGCAAACAGCCGAGGTCTCTCCAATAAAACCTCCAAACAACATCCACACGTTCTGAATAGAAGTGTATGATGCTGACATATGATGCTCACAAACACCTCTATTCACAACGCCCAGCTAGTAAAACAAGTAAACACACCCAGATGTAACGAACACAATACACGCCCAGTTGGAAATAAGATTAAAAACGCCCAGTTGTCCATAAGAAAGGCTCATTTGCATAAATATAAAAATGCTCATAACTTGGCCAAAAATGCTCGTTTTTGAAAAACAAAAAACTTTACTGTTATCTACATTGCAGCGCCGATCACATGCAATAGGAGATAGGGATTTGATAATCTGATGACAGAGCCTCTTTAAGTGCAAGTATTATGATACATATGCAATCATACTCATGACCGGCTCCATGTTTAAATGGGCCCTTGGGCGACACAAACTTAGTAGGCCCCATTGCGGGGGAACTCACGGCAGCAGTAAAATGGCATAAAACAACACTTTGTGTCCCCATATAGACATTAGGCCCTGTTTATGCCCCCATATAGAAGTTAGGTCCCCAGTTTGTACCTGTAAAGGATCTGCCAGGTACTACGTCTGGGTATACTCCCGGGATTAATCAGTCGACACCTGAGGCCAGACCTCTTAGACTGACACCGGCTCCCACCAACCAGGGTGGCAGGCTCAGGAGTGGGAGAGCCTATTGCGGCCTGGTCAGTCGGAGTTAGCTCCGCCCCCTGTCCATTTATACCTGCCGTGTTCTCTTCCTCAGTGCTTGTTATTCTTCTAGGATTCCTGGCCCCACTGCTGCCTTGCTCCAGCCTGCTTCTGCCGTGCTTCTGCCTTGCTTCAGTTCCGCTTATCCTGCTTCGCTTGCCCCTGGCTTGCTTCCTGCTCCGTGCTCTCGTTGGTATACTCCACTTCATCCTGATCCTGACTGACTCATTCACCGCTCCGTTTCCTCGCTGCGTTCCGTGGGCTACCGCCCCTTCCCTTGCGTGTTCCCTGTTTGTCCTCCCTTGCACTTAGACAGCGTAGGGACCGCCGCCAACTTGTACCCCGTCGCCTAGGGCGGGTCGTTGCAAGTAGGCAGGGACAGGGCGGTGGGTAGATTAGGGCTCACTTGTTCCCTTCACCTCCTTCCTGCCATTACAGTACCCCCATAAATTTAGTGCCATCTGTAGATAGTGCCACACAGCCCCCCTCCCAGGTAGTGCCACACAGGCCCCCTCCCAGGTAGTGCCACACCGCCCGCTCCTCCCAGGTAGTGCCACACAGCCTCCCTCCCAGGTAGTGCCACACAGCCTCCCTCCCAGGTAGTGCCACACAGCCTCCCTCCCAGGTAGTGCCACACAGCCTCCCTCCCAGGTAGTGCCACACTGCCCCCCTCCCAGGTAGTGCCACACAGCCCTCCCTCCCAGGTAGTGCCACACAGGCCCCCCTCCCAGGTAGTGCCACACAGCCCCCCTAACTGGTAGTGCCACACAGCCCCCCCCTCCGTGTAGGTAGCGCTTTTGGGGTTCCCTCTAGGAGTGGAATCCCCAGCCAGAGCATTGCCAACGCTCTGGCTGGGGATTCCGCTTCAGGAAAAGCCCCTGGCATCACTGTCCATATATGGACAGTGTTGTCAGGGGCAACCCCAGAGCCATAGTCCTGGGCAGAGCACTACTAGCACTCTGCCTGGGACTCCTGCTCTGCTCCTGATATCACTGTCCATATATGGATAGTGATGTCCGGAGCAGAGCTGAAGTCCCGGGCAGAACGCTAGGAAAGGCTCTGCTCTGGTACTCTGGCTTTGGGGAAGCCCCTGACATCACTGTCCATATACGGCTAGTGATGTCAGGGGCAACCCCAGAGCCAAATACCCAGGCAGAGCGCTACTAGAACTCTGTCTGGGCCACTGCTCTGCTCCTGACAACACTGTACATATATGGACAGTGATGTCAGGGGCTTCCCCAGTGACCGAGTCCCGGAGAAGAACCACTAGCACTCTGCCTGGGACTCCTCTCCTCCGGACATCACTGTCCATATATGCTCATGACCATCAATATATAATTCATTTTGAAACTATCAGTAAGGTGGGATTACCAAAAGTCCATATTGCTTTCAGCCAGATTCAGTTGGTAGATGATTAGTCACGTGGAATAAGCACCAGCACACCTGTGCAACATTTCGGGGGGCCACCCCTTTCTCAAGTATGCACACTTTTTCCTAAGTCCAGGCAAAATAGCCATGGTCATGTGACCCTGTACAACCTATGAGAGAAAACTATTACATACATACAAAACGGCATTACCTAATGGATCAATATTCTGAATCAAAAGGATACCACTGGTTGTCAGTTTTAAGTATCAGATTAAATATACATACTTATGTTAACACATATATTTTGAAACAACATTATACATGGATAAGAATAATATGAAATCTAACCCCTCAGACGTCTATATACCTCAAAAGATAGATGCGGAATTAAAAAAAGAACTAACACTATACATACTACAGAGATACATTTGGGCTCGGTCACTGAAAAGAATAGATCCAGTAGACTTCAAGTTGTAATAGGTGGCTTTGGAGTTGTTCATCATGTGATGCCTCTACCTCAACCTCCAGTAGGCACCACTTCAGTTCAGCTTTGAAAAAATGACAACCATTACCTCTCCGAATTTGTTGTAATACTCACTATTTTTCTTCTCAAGTCATTTTTTAATGCCTCTCTCAAGCATTTTTTGTGCAAATAACCTAATTACCGACCGATGGGCATTAATTCTAATCCTTACTGTCCTAGGGGTTTGACCTAATTAGGTTGTCTCACACAGGCATTTTAATAAACAAATGAAAAGTTTACTATAGCTAAAAAAGTCTTTGATTTGGAATCCTAAATCCCTTCATAGTGTAAGAAATACAGAGGTCAGAAGAAGCGCTATGCAGCGCGAAACAGGCTGTAACCCCATAGCAACTTCGACAATAGACTCAGCATTGGAATCTATTGGCCCATGCACACGACTGTGGTTTGCCGCATAGCCTGGACCGCAAAAAGAACGGACATGTCTTATTACGGCCGTGTTTTGCATTCCAGGCTTATAGAAAATAATGCAAGCGGCCATGTGCACGGCCCGTGATTTGCGGGCGGCTCGCGGGTGACACTCCGCTGCCGGCCGACCCGAAAATCACGGCCATGCCCATGGCTACGGTCATGTGCACGAGGCCTAAGGCAACAATATGTCAGTAAGGCCGGATTCACACGAGCGTGTGCCTTTTGCGCACGCAAAAAACGCTGCGTTTTGCCTGCGCAAAAGGCACTTGACAGCTCCATGTGGCAGCATCATATGATGCGCGGCTACGTGGTTTTCGCGCAGCCGCCATCATAATGACACTCCATTTGGATGTTTGTAAACAGAAAAGCACGTGGTGCTTTTCTGTTTTCATTCATCCTTTTGACAGCTGTTGCGCGAATCACGCTGTTCGCACGGAAGTGCTTCCGTGTGACATGCGTGGTTTTCACGCACCCATTGACTTCAATGGGTGCGTGATGCGCGAAAAACGCTCAAAGAACGGACATGTCGTGACTTTTACGCAGCGGACCAACGCATGTCTGCACGGCCCCATAGACTAATATAGGTCCGTGCGACGCGCATGAAAATCACGCGCATTGCACGGACGTATAACCCGTTCGTCTGAATAAGCCTAATACTGAGCGTCAGTATCTTAAAACACACAATTAATAGCAGGGAGTGAGCTTTCAATGCACATGTAGCAGTGCCTTTTCTAGAGAACCTGGAAAACCTCTTCAATAAGGTTTAATTGTTGAATGTGTTACTGGGACTATGAGAAACAATGCTGGGTCACACTGATTATTTTAGGCTGGGAATCCAGAAATAATTGCCAACGCTGTGACTGCTTACCTTTTTTCCCCGCTTCCTGTGCCCTCCTTCCCACCCTACACTCAGCGATGCTAGCACATATCAAGTGAAGGCCTCCTCCATCCCTCCGTCTTCAAGGCACTGTTGCCAGGGTAGTGGGAACACTCTGCACGGGCAGGAGCTCACTGTTCTCTGACGCACCATGCCAACCTGCTCATTTTGCCCTGCACCGATATCAGCCATCACAAGAAGAGGTAGGGGAGAGTCACAGGCAGTGGCGTAACTATAGGGGTCGCAGCGGTCGCAATTGCGACCGGGCCCCGAAGCCGGGGAGCCCGTAGCCCCCGGCACCACATCAATGAAAAGTTACTATAGTAATTGGGGCCTATGTAATAAACTACACGGGCCCCCGTTAACATAGTAACTGACAGTACTTACATTCTTTCTTCCGGAGCACAGCGGCGGTCGTGACGTCACAGTGCTGTGCGCAGCGCATGACGTCACAACGCTATGCGCTGTGCACAGCATCCCGACCCTGGATGGAGTCAGGACCTCCGCTGCGGCCGAAGAGGAGGGTAAGATTAATATTACTGTCTGTGTGTTAATATTACTGTCTGGAGCTGATGGGTCGGAGTCCGACTCCCAGGACCCCCGCCAATCAGCTGTTTTGAAGGGGGTGCAGAGCTCGTACGGGGGTGCAGAGTCGACTTTGTTATTGATTCCGTCAAAACAACGGAACCCTGTCACAACGGTGACAAACGGAAACCTTTAGCAATGTTTCCGTTACCATGGAGATCAATGGTGAGGAAACGGAAGCTGAGGTTTCAGTTTGCTTTTCCGTTGAGGGGTTACCCGACGGAAACCTCCAACGGAAGGGCAGCGGTGATGTGAACGGGCCCTTACTAAGGTTTTTTTTTCTATTTGTGTTTTTTTAAAGGTTCGGTCATTGGACTACGTCGGATTCGAGGACTACTTCAATGACAGCTTTTTTTTATTATCAATAAAATGGTTAACGAGGGTTGTGTGGGGGATTTTTATTTCAATAAAATATTTTTTACATGTGTTTGTATTTGTTTAAACTTTATTAGTACCGCCTTAGTAATGACTGCTGGCTGATTGACACCGTCCATTACTAAGGGGGGGGCATAGTGTTAGCCGGTGTAGAGGTTAACACTAACCCCCATTATTACCCCGGTACCCACCGCCACCAGGGGTGCCGGGAAGATCCAGGTACAATCCAGTACCCGACCATCTGTAGTGATGGTCCGACACTTGGGCGGCCGCAGACTGGTATTATTAGGCTGGGAAAGGCCAAACGCAGTGACCCTTCCCACCCTGGTAATACTAGGCTGCTTCTGCTGTGTTGTATCTGGCTGGTTATGAAAAATACGGGGGAACCCACGTCATTTTAAAAAAAACATATAATAATAATAATTGGAAAGAACGATGTGGGGTTCCCCCATTTTTATAACCAGCCAGATACAACACAGCAGCAGCAGTCTAGCATTACCAGGGTGGGAAGGGCCACTGTTTTTGAGCTTTCCCAGCCTAATAATACTAGCCTGTGGCTCCGCCAGTGCCCAGCCAGCATTACAGATGGTTGGGGTCTGGATGGTACCCGGCTCTTCCCGGTACCTCTGGTGGCGGTAGGTACCGGGGTAATAATGTGGGTTAGTGTTAGCCTCTTCATGTCTAACATTAAGTCTCGCCTTAGTAATAGACGTTGTCAATCAGCCAGCGGCCATTACTAAAATGGTAGTAATAAAGTTTAGAAAAATACAAAGACATAGGAAAAATATTTCATTGAAATAAATTCCCACACACAACCCTCGTTATCCATTTTATTGAGAATAAAAAAAAGTCGTCATCGAAGTAGTCCTTGAATCCGACATAGTCCAACAACCGAACCTGTGAAAAAACACAAACACACAAAAATAATTAGTAACATATAAAAAAGCAAACCAATTATTATTCTTACCTTTCCTGGGTCCAGCGCTGGAGCCACAATGTCAGCGAGATAAAATCGTATATCTAATCTTATCATGTGTGATACTGTCTGCTGAGCCACTGTATCTAATCCTATCACATGTGATACTCTTCTGCTGAGCCACTGTATCTAATCCTATAATGTGTGATACTGTCTGCTGAGCTACTGTATCTAATCCCATCATGTTTGATACTGTTTACTGGGCCTTAGATCTAATCCTATCATGTGTGATACTGTCTGCTGAGCTGTGTATCTAATCCTATTGTCACGTTGGGTTCGTGGACCCACTCGGCCGTACCGCCTTGACGGTATGGCAGCTGGCCAACAGGGTGCAGGTCACAGTCTATAGTTCATATATGGTACCTGTGGCAGCTCGGACAGTAGCAAGGCAGGCTCGGCTGGGACTAGGCAGCAGGCAGACGTCAGGCGTGGTATGCAGCAGAGCACGACTATAGCTCAGCCCAGCACTTGACCAGGATAGCACATGATACAGGATACAGGTACGGGAAACACTGGGAACTAGAAGACACTAGGAGACCATTTGCATAGACAAACTTTGGGTACGACCACAACACTCAGGCATGGGAGGAAGGGGCTGGGCCCTTCTTATAGTCCAGGGTACTCATGGGCTAATTATACATTAAAGTCCGGTGCGCTCGCTGCCCCTTTAAGAGCGGGCACGAGCGTGCGTGCGCACCCTACGGGACCCGGCCGAGGTGAGCAGAAGTGAGCTCTGGCATCTCCCGAGGAGGAGACTGGGGCCAGCGCTCGCAGACCCATGGCTGCGGCCGTCAGGAGGTGAGTGAACCTGACGGCCCGCGGCCATGGTTATTAAAGTATCCCCCCTCTTACGCCCCCTCTTCTTGGGGCCAGAGCGGTTTCAGGAGGGAGACATGGAAGGAGTTGGGGATCTTGAGGGTAGGAGGCAGCCGAATCTTGTAGGCGACAGGGTTGATCTGCTGTAGGATGTCGAAGGATCTGAGGAACCTGGGAGCAAATTTGTACGATGGCACCCTCAGTCGAATATTCCTGGAGGACAGCCAGACCTTCGTGCCAGGAAGAAACTGAGGAGCTTCTCTTCTCCTTGTGTCCGTCTTCCGTTTCATGTGGTTGACCGCCAGCAGGATGGAGGATCGAGTCTGCTGCCAGATCTGCAGAAAGTCCCTAAAAGCAGTGTCAGCAGCTGGTACCTTGGACGTATCAGGCATCGGGAGAGGAATTCGTGGGTGTTGGCCATAGACAACAAAGAACGGTGTATTCCTTGTGGACTCGCTGGTGTGGTTATTGTAAGAGAATTCAGCCCACAGGATCAACTGCACCCAGTCATCATGCTGCCTGGAGATGAAGTGGCGTAGGTAGTTCTCCAAGATCTGATTGATCCTCTCGACCTGACCATTGGACTGAGGATTGGTAGGCCAAGGAAAAGTCGAACTTTACACCTAGGAGTCCGCAGAGGGCTCTCAAGAACTTCTAGGTGAACTGAACCCCCCGATCAGACACAATATGCTGCGGCAAGCCATGCAGGCGGAAGATGTGTTTGAGGAAAAGCTTGGCCAGTTGAGGAGCAGAAGGAAGACCGGTCAGAGGACGAAGTAGGCCATCTTCGAAAATCGATCCACCACCACCCAGACAGTACTGCATCCAGCAGAGAGAGGCAGGTCAGTGCTAAAATCCATAGCTATATGCTGCCAGGGAGCATCGGGCACAGGCAATGGCTGGAGAAGCCAGCAGGTATGGAGTGAACGACCTTGTTAGCTGCACACACTGAGCAGGAAGAAACAAAGTCCACAATGTCTTTGGGCAGCGTGGGCCACCAGAAATCACGGGCAATCAGATCTCGGGTCTTACGGATCCCCGCGTGACCTGCCAGTCTAGAGGAGTGCCCCCAGTGGAGGATTCTCCCTCTGTCAGCCAGGCACGCAAAAGTCCTCCCTGGAGGAATGTCCCCAACTTGCAGGGGGTTGACAGAGACAATGCAAGATGGATCAATAATGTTCTGTGGAATTTCCATGGTGTCTTCTGTCTCGAAAGACCTGGAAGAGGCATCGGCCCTCACATTTTTGTCAGCCGGGCGAAAATGGAGCTCAAACTGGAACCTGGTAAAGAACAGCGACCACCTGGCCTGACGAGGATTCAGTCGTTGGGCCGTCTTGAGGTAGGTGAGATTCTTGTTGTAACGTCTATGGCCACGATCTGTCGTTCGGTCGTTAACCTCGACGGCTGTGGCCATGGACAGCTTACCTCAGTGCAGGGTCATCCCTCTGTCAGGTGCCGGCACTCACTTCCGGATTCTGAGTGTCTTCGGCGGGCACGCGCGCCCGCACGTGCACGGCCTTAAAGGGCCAGTGCGCGCATTTTTTGCAGTAACTTTGCAATCTGGCCCAGGATGCCCTGGGCTATAAAAAGGGCTCTGCCCCCTTGCTCGTTGCCAGAGCGTTGTTCGTTACCCATTGTTTGTCGTGCTTATGGTATCCCAGTGTCTTCCAGCTTCCCAGTGTACCTTGCTCTTGTATCCCGTATCCTGTTTCCGTGCTACCTAGTGCTATTGCCGTGCTGTGCTATTTGCCGTACTGTGCTACAGCCTACGCTGATCTGCTACGCCTCACCTGACGACTTCCCGCCGCCTGGTCCTGGACATGCCTGTCTCGCTACTGCCTACGATTGCCTCAGATACCCTCGCTGAACTAATTGAACCGTATACTTACCTGTTTGGCCAGCTGCCATCCCGCTACGCGGTACGGCCCAGTGGGTCCACACCTCACATCGTGACAGTACGCTTTGGCCATGGACCCCGCTGGTCAATTCAAGGGCTTGGCACCCTTCCAAGCCATGCAGGCGGATCTGCTGGATCTCCGAGCTAGGCAGGATCAGCTCCTCGTGGCCGTGGACTCTATGGCGCAGCAGCTAGGGACGCTAGTTGCTTCCTCTCCTGCTTATATGCAAGTTCTTCAAGCCAACCCTCCTGTTACTCCTCCTGGCAGTTCAGGTACGGATCCTCGGTTCTCGCTGCCGTTGCCCTCTCGGTTCGATGGAGACGCCAGTGCTTGTCGGGGGTTTCTGAACCAATGCCACATTCATTTTACCCTGCACTCTCGAGCATTTCCGTCAGATGGAGCCATTCATCATCTCCCTCCTGACCAGCAAAGCCCTGGCATGGGCTAATCCTATCTGGGAACGTCAGGGACCCGAGACTTCCAGGAGTTCGCGCAAATATTCCGAACCGTTTTTGAGGAGCCTGGGCGAGTCTCATCGGCAGCCACTGCCATCTTCAACCTTCGCCAAGAGGACACCTCCGTGGGCGAGTATACTATCCAGTTCCGGACTCTGGCAGGAGAGCTATCCTGGAACAATGAGGCCTTCGTGGCATCCTATTGGCATGGCCTGTCGTCCGAGATCAAGGATGAACTGGCTGCTCGAGACCTGCCTTCTGCCTTGGACGACTTGATTCTGCTTGCCACTCGGGTAGACATAAGGCTGAGGGAAAGATGTCACGAGGTTCGTTAGGAGCGTCGGTACCCTAGACTGGCGCCCAACTTTCAGCAACTCCTCTTGCCTGCTTCTATTGCTTTGCCCGAGGTCCCGATGCAAGTAGACCGACTAAAATTATCGGTCCAGGAGACACAGCGCAGGCGCACCTCTGGACTTTGCTTATATTGCGGCCTCGATGGCCATGTCGTGCGTCTGTGCCCTCACAAGCCAAAAAACCCCAGCGCCTAGGTTTGGTTGGAGAGACAACCCTGGGCGTCAACACATTGAATCAAGAACTCTCTTCCAAACTATTCATTCCTATAACCATCCTTGCTGGCGAGAGGTCCCATCTGGTCTCCGCATATCTGGACTCCAACTCTGCAGCCAACTTCGTCTGCCAGGATCTTGTGGATCTCCTACAGTTGCCTACTATCCCACTTGAGAGGCCGCTGATCGTTGCCTCGGTGGATGGACTGCCGTTGCCGGACCCTGTTGTGTCCGTAACCAAAGTCTTGAAACCTTGAAGTGGGAGCTCTTCATGCTGAATTCATCTCCCTGTTCGTCCTGTCCAAGGCCGTCAACCCCGTGCTGCTGGGTTTTCCTTGGCTTCGTCTGCACGCCCCTGTCCTGGATTGGAACTCTGGAGAGGTTCTCCAGTGGGGCCCAAAGTGTCTTGACCGCTGTCTGGGTCATATCCAGTCGCCACAGCCTGCTCCTCTTCAGTCTCTGACAGGTTTGCCTCCCTGTTTCTCCATGTTCGGCGATGTCTTCAATAAAAAGGAGGCCGAGACCTTGCTGCCACACCGGGCATATGACTGCCCGATCGACCTGGTTCCGGAATCATCTCCTCCTCGTGGTAGAGTGTACCCTCTCTCCCTGCCAGAGACTCAGTCCATGTCGGCCTACATTAAGGAGAATCTGGAGAGGGGTTTTATTCGTAAATCCTCATCTCCGGCCGGAGCGGGGTTCTTCTTTGTTAAAAAGAAAGATGGATCGTTACGACCCTGCATTGACTACCGAGGCCTAAACCAGATCACGGTGAAGAACCCTCTGCCTTTGATTTCTGAACTGTTTCATCGCATACGGGGGACAAAATTTTTTTCTAAACTGGACCTGAGGGGGGCCTATAATCTGATTCGGATTCATCGAGGTGACGAATAGAAGACTGCCTTTAATACTCGTGATGGGCACTACGAATACTTAGTTATGCCCTTCGGCCTGTGTAACGCTCCCGCAGTATTTCAAGAATTTGTCAATTACATTTTTCATGATCTCCTTTATGTTTGTGTTGTGGTGTATCTCGATGACATTCTGATTTTTTCCCCAGATCCAGTAACTCATCAAAGTCATGTCCGCCAGGTGTTGCTCCGTCTAAGAGAGAATCGCCTTTACGCCAAGTTGGAGAAGTGTGTTTTTGAGAAGAAGTCTCTATCCTTCCTGGGCTATATTATCTCAGATCAGGGCCTCAAGATGGACCCCCAGAAGGTAAAGGCTGTCCTGGAGTGGCCACGCCCCCAAGGCTTAAGGGCCATACAACGCTTCCTAGGATTCGCCAACTTCTACCGACTCTTCATCCCCAACTTCTCATCTTTGACTGCTCCTATCTCCACCCTCACTAAGAAGGGTATGAATGCCAAGATGTGGACTCCGGAGGCTGAAGCCGCATTTGAATCCTTAAAGAAAGCCTTCACGTCTGCCTCCATTCTGCACCATCCGGATGTATCCCTACAGTTTTCGTTAGAGGTGGACGCTTCCTCGTTTGGTGCTGGTGCACTTTTTTCCCAGAAAAGATCGAAAGGCAAGGCTGTGGTATGTGGCTACTATTCCAAGCTGTTTTCTTCCGCAGAGCGCAACTACTCGATTGGGGACCGGGAGTTACTGGCCATCAAGCTGGCTCTGCAGGAGTTTAGACATCTACTGGAGGGCGCAGTTCATCCTATCCTGATCTTCACGGACCACAAGAATTTGACCTACCTACAGACGGCCCAGCGGTTGAATCCTCGTCAAGCCAGGTGGTCGTTGTTCTTTGCTCGGTTCCGGTTCGAACTCCACTACCGACCCGCCGACAAGAATGTGAGGGCCGATGCCTTGTCTAGATCTTTTGAAACCGAGGACGCCATGGAATCTCCACAGAATGTTATTGGCCCATCCTGCATCTTCTCTGTGAATCCCCTGCAAGTTAGAGACATTCCTCCGGGTAGGTCTTTTGTATGTCTGGCTGACCGAGGAAGAATTCTTCGCTGGGGTCACAGTTCTAAGCTGGCAGGTCACGCGGGTGCTCGTAAAACCCAAGATCTAATCACCCGTCAGTTCTGGTGGCCCACGCTACCCAAAGATGTTATGGACTTTGTCTCCTCTTGCACAGTATGTGCAGCAAATAAGGTTGCCCACTCCAGACCTGCTGGTCTGCTCGAACCGCTGCCTGTGCCCGTTGTCCCGTGGCAACATGTCGCTATGGACTTTGTCACGGATCGTCCTTCTTCTGCGAATTGCAGTGTGATCTGGGTGGTGGTGGATCGATTTTCCAAAATGGCTCACTTTATTCCATTGACCGCTTTGCCGTCTGCTACTCGACTGGCCGACCTCTTCATCCAACACATCTTCCGTCTGCATGGCTTGCCCCTGCATATTGTCTCGGACCGAGGTGTCCAGTTCACCTCGAAGTTTTGGAGAGCACTCTGCGGCCTCCTCGGTGTGAAATTGGACTTCTCTTCGGCCTATCATCCCCAGTCCAATGGGCAAGTCGAGAGAGTTAACCAGATTATGGAGAACTACCTACGTCACTTTGTTTCCCGGCGCCATGATGATTGGGTGCAGTTGCTTCCGTGGGCAGAGTTCTGCTATAACAACCACACCAGTGAGTCGACCACCTCCAGTCCGTTCTTCATCATCTACGGCCAACACCCTCGTATACCTCTTCCTGTTTCTACAATGTCCCAGGTGCCTGCAGCCGATTCTACCTTCAGGGACTTTCTACAGATATGGCAACAGACCCGATCTTCTATCCTGTTGGCGGTGGACCGCATGAAGAGAAAGGCAGATACAAGAAAACGGGTGCCTCCGCAGTTCCTTCCAGGGACTAAAGTCTGGCTGTCTTCTAGGAATATCCGGCTGAAGGTGCCATCGTGCAAATTTGCTCCTAGGTTCCTTGGCCTCTTCGAAATCCTGCTACAGATCAACCCGATATCCTACAAGCTGCGGCTCCCCCCTACCCTCAGGATTCCTAACTCCTTTCATGTCTCCCTGCTGAAACCCGTGGTCCTGGACCGCTACTCCAGGACTTCTAGCTCCACTGTGGCCCCTTGCGGCTCATCGGGGAACTTTCGAAGTAAAGGAGATTCTGGCTACCAAGAAAGTGGGAGGAAGGACATTTCATTTAGTGGACTGGAGGGGGTTCAGTCCAGAAGAGAGGTCTTGGGAGCCAGAGGAGAACATCGACGCTCCTGTCCTCATGAGGAAGTTTCTCTCCCGCTCTGGTCCCAAGAAGAGGGGGCGTAAGAGGGGGGATACTGTAACGTCTATGGCCACGGTCCGTCGTTCGTTCGTTCGTTCGTTCGTTCGTTCGTTAACCTCGACGGTCGTCGCCATGGACAGCTTATCGCAGTGCAGCGTCGTCCCCCTGTCAGGCGCCGGCACTCACTTCCGGATTAAAGGGCCAGTGCGCGCATTTTTTGCAGTAACTCTGCAATCTGGCCCAGGATGCCCTGGGCTATAAAAATGGCTCTGCCCCCTTGCACGTTGCCAGAGCGTTGTTCGTTACCCATTGTTTGTCGTGCTTATGGTCTCAATAAATTCACTGTAATGAACGATACATATGATTTGCGCTCCCACAAAATATGAAAAAATTGTAAATTCACTGAAGTGATATATGAGTAAAATATATAACTTTATTTCATAACTCTCTAAAAACAGGGGTACAATCACCACTGTGAAAAGCCCCCACCGTGTGTATTAAAAACGTATTAAACAATTACTCCAAGTCCTGATTCAGTTGCGAACCCTCTATGACTGGGTGTACTACAAAGATACCAATCTGGAATCAGCGTTTAAACATTGGTGTAACAGTGGTATAGACCCTCGAACACACCTGAGCCCGCGATAACCGCACCAAAAACTCCTAATGCTCAGGTACACAACAATGCCACTGTCCCCTACGCTAAAATTCCTCACTTGAAACCAACCCTTTTTACGCGTTTCTATACTTATCATCAGGGGTCTGTAGCTTGGTCACTCTGGCCAGGATGCCAGCGATATTACTTCAACAGCAGATATTCTGCTGTACACCACGGAAGCATGCTCGCATAGATATCAGCGGCATGCTTCACTACGGGACTCTGAGTTACTATAACACATAACTCCTCCCCCAGGCCTCGGCGGCGCACTCCGAACTAGCCAATCACACTCACCCACCAGATTCGTGACGCCTGACCATGTGACTCCCGGCTGTCATCTGACATACCCGGAAGCAACATAGACAACATCAGAACGAACGCGCAGGCGCAGTGGAGGCTGTAGGAACACCTCATTTCCGCACAGGAGCTCATTGTAATCGAGGATGGAGTATAACAATAATAATAAGTTTGGATAAATATTGCTGATCAGCCCAAAACCGCAACTGGACTACCATCGATAAAGCACCATCCCTGTAAATACATATTGTATGAATGATTGAGCGATACAATGTCTACCACGCTTTGGAATTTTGAATCACTTACTGAAACGAAGAACCATGCCTCTTAACATTAAATGGCATAATGCAAGCTGCTGTACAAGGACTTGGCACAACGGCCATAAATCTGCCTAGAAAACCCTCATGATATACAAACGATAAGGATGCATATTTAGATAAAACAGGCATAATTTGTCTGCTCGTTTAACCCTTCAGGCTGTACACATTCCAATCTATAAATCCATTGGGCTTCTTTACGCAGAATAAGGTTGTCCCAATCCCCTCCCCGCTTAGGAGGACGTATTAGTTCAATTGCCTGAAATTTTAAACATTCTGCTCTGCCCTGATGTTTAGCATGTACATGTTTGGATATAGGAGTATCTCTCGAGTTAACAACATCACCAACATGTTCTCTAATCCGGCGCCGAAACTGCCGCACCGTTTTACCCACATAATTCAGGGGGCATGGACATGTTATTAAGTAGACCACTCCTGCTGTTTTACAATTCACGAAGTCTCGAATATCATACTCCACCTTTGTAGTAACACTTCTGAATTTTTTCCCACTCTGGATAAAATCACAAGCTTTGCAACTGCCACATCTATGTGTGCCCGGTACCTGCCTGTCCAGCCAAGTTCCTTTTTGTGTAATGGGGTCAAAGCAACTCTGCATCACCCTGTCCCTAATGTTTTTACCTCTACGGAACGTTACTGAGGGCCATTGTGTGATCTGATCCGCCAAGTCCACATCAGCACTTAGGATCCGCCAATACCTTTTTAAAATTTGCATGATTTCAGATTGTTTGGAGTCATAAGTACCTATGAGTCTCGTGACTCTTTCCTCTTTATGTTGTCTAGGGACAAGAAGACTCTGCCTATCTGCATCCCTCGCTCCCTCATAGGCCTTTCTGATTACCCCCTTAGGGAAGCCTCTATCCTTCAATCTATTTGTGAGGTCCTGCGCCTGTATCTCAAAATCATCCATCGAGCTACAGTTCCGGCATACTCTCATAAACTGGCCTCTAGGGATCCCTCGTTTGAGGGGATAAGGGTGGCAACTATTCCATTGAAGGAAGCTGTTGGTCGCTGTTTCCTTACGATGTACTTTAGTACGTATTGTGCCTTCCTTAGTTTTGATGATCTTGAGATCTAAAAAAGATAATTCCCGATCACTGATTTCACAAGTAAACCTTAGCCCTAGATCGTTTACATTGAGGGCTGCCACAAAGGTATTGAATTCCTCCACTGTTGAATTCCAAAACAGCAACACGTCATCAATATATCTAATCCAGATCCCTATTGATGAAGTTCATTTAACAAATCTGTCCCCAAATACTACTGTCTCTTCCCACCAACCAAGAAATAAATTTGCATAGGTGGGAGCAGTCGGACTCCCCATTGCTGTACCACGTTGCTGGTGAAAAATGCGGTCTTCAAAGATAAATACATTTCTTTCTATCACAAAATGTAGCAATTGCAAAACAAGCTGGTTATGAGCCACATATTGTGTACCTCTAGATTTTAGGAAATATTCCACTGCTTCACAACCAAGTCTATGTGGAATAGAAGAATACAAAGCCTCTACGTCCAGGCTGGCCAAAAATGTATTATGTTCCAGTGTGATACCCTCAATTTGTTTTAAAACATCCATCGTATCACGTACATATGATGTAAGGCCCAATACAAACGGACGCAACACTTGGTCTATATATGTGCTCACATTCTGGGTTAGATTGTTGATGCCTGACACAATAGGTCTGCCACGTAAGGGAGGATACCCTTTGTGGATTTTGGGCAGGCTATAAAAACATGCCATGATGGGAAATTTTGGAAACAAAAAGTCAAATTCACTAGCACTGATCAGAGACCTGCTCTTTGCATCGCGCAAAATACCCAAAAGCTCCTTTTTGAACAGTGCTGTGGGATTAACTTTTAAAATGGTATAACAGTCAGGATTGAGTAAAATGTCCTCACACATTCTCTTATAGTCTTCTCTGCTCATGAACACGATGTTCCCACCCTTATCGGATGCTTTTAAAACGATATTTTGTCTTTTTTCCAAAGTGGTAAGAGCTACTCGTTCAGACCAAGACAGATTGTTGTCAATGCCCCTCATATCCTGACTCAAAGCCTTAATCTCATCTCCCACCATGTCAACAAACAAATCCACATTTGTAAAATCTCCCAATGGTGGCAACTTCCTACTTTTAGTTTTTAGATTGGTAAAAGGGCCTAGTCCTGGGGCTCTACTTGCTTCCTCAAGCAACCCTTCCAAGGCTTCTAGGCCTTCCAAATCAGATACTTCTAAACCCATTTCCATACATTTTTTGCGGTTGTGATGTTTTAAAAACTTAATCCATTTTAATTTACGAGCAAATAAATTTAAATCCTTGATCCAGGTAAATGAATCAAACTTCACTGTGGGGACAAATGAAAGCCCCTTCTCTAAAAGCATGATCTCAGATGCCCTCAGATTATATTCAGATAAATTAATAATTTGTAATTTATCCGTTCCTCTTCCCTTTCTTAATCCTTTTGTCCCCTCAGCATGTAACGGGAAATGGGGGGATTGTTGGATAAAAAATTACTGCCACTGTTGGAAGAAGCTCTAGCCCGGCCTCTACTCCTGCCTCTGGCACCACCCCTATATTTTTGTCTACCACCACCAGTCCCAAAGAAATGGCCCACTCTTTCAGAGTCTGTTGTTTCACTCTCAGATGTAGAGGGGTCAGATTCTCTTAAACCCCTATTTAACTGCTGGTGCTGTTGTTGTTGTTGTTGTTGATTAACAAAATCGTAAGCTTTTTTCTCCCTAAACTCCTGCAGATCTCTCTGGAACTGGAAGTGCTTACGCTCTTTTAGATGATTAGTAAACCTCTCCAAGGATTGTTGTAAGATTTTGTCTTTTTTATCAAAACCTGGGGTATCTACCAGAGTCTTGACCGTCTCAATTTCTTTTTTCAATTCAACACTGATATGATCAAACTGGATAATCTCTTCCTCAACCAAAATTTGCATTAATCTCAGTAAACTCCCTGTGATCTCCTGCTCCCACCTCTCTTTTATATTAGATGTCTTTAATCTGGAGGCTGGGGCAATAGGACCTCTCAGTCCTCTCGGTACTATTTTATTCTTGAGATAATTCTCCAGGCTCTGAATTTCCCACCAACTCCTTGTATAGTCCTTATGTAATCTAGTGAGGTTTTTAAAGGTGGATTTAAGGGACGCACCCTGCGTTGTATGCACAAGTTCACACTCAGAGAAGACGCTTTTAGCCTCACTCATCCATCCTTCTGTACTTAGATCAGAGAGTGCAAAGGCTGCCATACCCAGATATAATATACTATATAATGAACTGTATAAATTCGTATAAATTCACTGTAATGAACGATACATATGATTTGCGCTCCCACAAAATATGAAAAAATTGTAAATTCACTGAAGTGATATATGAGTAAAATATATAACTTTATTTCATAACTCTCTAAAAACAGGGGTACAATCACCACTGTGAAAAGCCCCCACCGTGTGTATTAAAAACGTATTAAACAATTACTCCAAGTCCTGATTCAGTTGCGAACCCTCTATGACTGGGTGTACTACAAAGATACTAATCTGGAATCAGCGTTTAAACATTGGTGTAACAGTGGTATAGACCCTCGAACACACCGGAGCCCGCGATAACCGCACCAAAAACTCCTAATGCTCAGGTACACAACGATGCCACTGTCCCCTACGCTAAAATTCCTCACTTGAAACCAACCCAACCCGTGCTTATGGTCTCCCAGTGTCTTCCAGCTTCCCAGTGTACCTTGCTCCTGTATCCCGTATCCTGTTTCCGTACTACCTAGTGCTATTGCCATGCTGTGCTATTTGCCGTACTGTGCTACAGCCTACGCTGATCTGCTACGGCTCACTTGACGACTTCCCGCCACCTGGTCCTGGACGTGCCTGCCTCGCTACTGCCTACGATTGCCTCAGGTACCATCGCTGAACGAATTGAACTGTATACTTACCTGTTTGGCCAGCTGTCATCCCGCTACGCGGTACGGCCCAGTGGGTCCAAACCTCGCATCGTGACAGTACGCTCTGGCCATGGACCCCGCTGGTCAATTCAAGGGCTTGTGGTCCGTAAAAATCAGGATGGGATGAGCTGCGCCCTCTAGTAGATGTCTCCACTCCTCCAGAGCCAATTTGATGGCCAGTAACTCCCGATCCCCAATCGAGTAGTTGCGTTCTGCGGAAGAGAAGAGCTTAGAAAAATATCCACATACCATAGACTTGCCCTTGGAGCCTCTCCTGAACAGGAGTGCACCAGCACCGACAGAGTATGCGTCCAGCTCCAACGAGAACTGTAGAGAAACATCTGGATGATGGAGGATAGAGGCTGAGGTGAAAGCACTCTTCAGGCTATTGAATGCGGACTCTGCCTCAGGAGTCCACACCTTGGCGTTCATGCCCTTCTTAGTGAGGTTATTGATAGGAGAAGTTTGGAATAAACTGTCTGTAGAAATTGGCAAATCCCAGAAAGCGCTGTATGGCCCTCAAGCCTTGAGGGCGTGGCCATTCCAGGACAGAATTTACCTTTTCAGGATCCATCTCGAGACCTCGATTCGAAATGATGCAGCCCAGGAAGTGCAGAGCATCTTTTTCAAACACGCACTTCTCCAACTTAGCGTACAGACGATTCTCCCTTAACCGCAGCAAAAGTTGAAGGAAAATGTCTCTAATGCGTCATAGGATCTGGAGAAAAAATCAAGATATCATCAAGATAGACTACTACACAAACATAGAGGAGGTCACGGAAAATGTCATCAACGAACTCCTGGAAGACCGCGGGAGCATTACACAGGCCGAAGGGCATAACTAGATATTCATAGTGTCCATCGCGGGTGTAAGGGTATGTTCACACGGCTTAGCAAAATACATCTGAAAATACGGAGCTGTTTTCAGGCGTAAACAGCTCCTGATTTTCAGACGTTTTTGTAACTACTTGCGTTTTCGCTGCGTATTTTACGGACATTATTGGAGCTGTTTTTCAATGGAGTCAATGAAAAACGGCTCCAAAAACGTCCCAAGAAGTGACATGCAATTCTTTTTCTCTGGCGTCTTCTTACGCACCATCTTTTGACAGCGACGCATAAAATAACACCTCGTGGGAACAGCACAGCGTAAAACCCATTGAAAGCAATGGGCAGATGTTTGTAGGCGTAATGGAGCCGTTTTTTCAGGCGTAATTCAAGGCGTAAAACGCCCGAATTACGTCTGAAAACAGTGCATGTGAACATACCCTTAAATGCAGTCTTCCATTTGTCACCCGAATCCGGACTAGGTTGTAAACCCCACGCAGGTCTAGTTTGGAAAAAACTTGGCACCACGTATACGATCAAACAGTTCTGAGATCAGTGGCAACGGATATTTATTTTTCACCGTGATCTGGTTGAGACCTCGGTATTCAATACAAGGACGGAGAGAACCATCCTTCTTTTTGACGAAGAAGAACCCGGCTCCTGCCGCGGAGGAAGACTTCCGTATGAAGCCCCTCTCCAAATTCTCTTTCACATAGGCGGACATGGACAGAGTCTCTGGCAAGGAGAGAGTATATACGCTACCACGGGGAAGGGATGCACCAGGAATCAGCTCGATAGGGCAGTCATACGCCCGTTGTGGAGGCAATGCCTCCGCCTCCCTCTTGCTGAAGACGTCCGAAAATGCAGCATAATGACCCGGCAATCCTGCCAATGACCGAGGCAGCGTAGGCTGAACCGAACGAATCTGCACCATGCATCGGCTTTGACACTCAGGGCCCCACTGGAGAACCTCTCCAGAATTCCAATCCAGGACTGGGGCATGTAGTCGGAGCCAAGGCAGGCCCAGCAATACAGGGTTAACAGCTTTGGATAGGACATAGAACGACAGAAGTTCGGAATGAAGAGCTCCCACTTGGAGCCTCAGCGCTTGGGTCACAACTATAACTGGCAGAGGTAGTCTATTTACAGATGCAACCGTCAATGGCCTCTCCAGGGGGGTGGTGGGTAATTGAAGAAGATCCACTAGGTCTCTACGGATGAAATTAGCAGCGGATCCAGAGTCCAGATACGCAGAGACCTGATGCGTTCTCTCGCCGGACACTATGGTCACTGGTATGGATAATTTAGACGGAAGTCCTTTCTTACCCAAGGTTGTCTCTCCTAGCAACCCTAGGCTTTGGGATTTTTGGGGACACAGATGCACAAGATGGCCACCGAGGCCGCAATATAGACAGAGTCCCGAAGTGCGTCTGCATTGTCTCTCCGGGGTAGATAGCTTACATTGATCCATCATCACAGACTGCTTAGGAGGATCGACATCTGAGGACAGCAGGGGTTGCTGCAAAGTAGGGGCCAGACTAGGAAGGCCTCCCTCCCGACGAACCTCTTGGAGGCGTTCTCGGATCCGCATATCAATCCGGACGGACAGAAGGATGAGGTCATCCAGGGTAGATCTCGAGCGGCAAGTTTGTCCTTGATTTTAGGAGAGAATCCATGCCAGAATGCAGCCACCAGGGCCTCATTTTGACATAACAGTTCTCCCGTCAGGGTGAGGAAGTGGATGGCGTACTCGCTCACGGCGTTGTCTCCTTTGCGTCGGTTAATCAAGGAATCCGCTGCAGATGAGACCCGTCCAGGCTCCTCAAACACCTTGCGAAAAGTCCGGAGGAAGCCCTGGAAGTCACGGGTCTCTGGTTCTTGTCTCTCCCAGATAGGGTCCGCCCATGCAAGGGCCTTGCCAGTGAGGAGAGAGATGATGAAAGCGACCATTGCGCCATCAGACGAAAATGTCCTAGTATACAGGCTAAAGTGGATCTGGCACTGGTTCAAAAATCCACGACAGGTACCTGCGTCTCGATCATAGCGGTCAGGAAGTGGCAAAGAAAAATGTGGGTCAACACTGCCAGGCGGTGTAGTCTGAGGATCAACACTGCCAGGAGGTGTAGTAGGAGGAACGACAGCTTGTGCCTCCTGCCGACGTGCGAGAATGTTCAACGCCTGGAGGAGTTGGTCCTGTCGAGACCGGAGGTCTAGCATATACGCCCGCATCTCCTGTGACGTCGTCATGGTCTAGAATCGACCAGTGGGGTCCATGGCCTGAGCGTACTGTCACGTTGGGTTCGTGAACCCTTTGGCTGTACTGCCTTGGTGGTATGGCAGCTGGCCCACAGGGCGCAGGTTAAAGTCTATAGTTCGTATAGGGTACCTGTGGCAGCTCGGACAGTAGCAAGGTAGGCTCGGCTGGGACTAGGCAGCAGGCAGAAGTCAGGCGCGGGGGAAGCAGGACAGGCATGGTATACAGCACAGCACGACTCTGGCTCAGCATGGCACACGACCAGGATAGCACGGGATACAGGGAACAGGAACACACTAGGAGAACATCGCATAGACAAACTTAGGGTACGACAACAACGCTCAGGCATAGAAGCAAGGGGCTGAACCCCTCTTATAGTCCAGGGCACTCATGGGCTGATACTTAATTAAAGTCTGATGCGCGAGCACGCTCGTGCCCGCTCTTAAAGGGGCAGCGCGCACCAGACCCTACGAGTTCTGGCCGAGGTGAGTGGAATTGAGCGCTGGCGTCTCCCGAGGAGGAGACTGGGACCAGCGCTCGCCGACCCATGTCTGCGGCCGTCAGGGGGAGAGTGAACCTGATGGCCCGCAGCCACGGACATGACAATATTCATAGCATTTTTCTGTTCTATTTATCATCTAGGCGGGCATCAGGCACTTTGTCACTAGTATAGTCAGGAGATATAAACTCAGAAACAGGTCAGTGATGCTACTCTGTACCAATGGCTTAAAAAGAGAGAGAAAAAGAGCGATAGTGACCAATATGAGGTATTAAACTGTGTTAGCATTATTATTATTGTGGTATTGAACTGCATTATTATTATTGTGGACGATCTTACTGCTGCAATGATATCTGTTGTGGGATGACTATGTTCAAAGATCAAATCATTGTTTCTGTTATTTCATTTAGGCCATGGGATTACTAATCATGCTTAAAATCTATTAATAAAAACAGCGAACACAGGCTGATTGATGGTATAAATTTGGCCACAGTCTTTATAAAAGTTTAACCTTATAAACTTTAACCCCTTCCCGCCACAGACATTTTTCGGATTTTCACTTTCATTTTTTCCTCCTCACCTTCCAAAAGTCATAATTTTTTTTTATTGTTTTATCAATATAGCCATATGAGGGGTTGTTTTTCATGGTACAAGTTGTAGATTTTCACTGCACCATTTAATGCAGTGGGAAACAGTAAAAAAATTATTTGTGGCGTGTAATAGGAAAAAAACAGGGATTCCTCAATCTTTTGGGGGTTTTAGTTTTTACGGCGTTCACCAATGCGGTAAAAACGGCATGTTAACTTTATTCTGTGGGTCAATACGATTAAGGCAATATCCAATGTATATAGCCTTTTTATGTTTTACTACTTTAAGGCTGCATTCACACGACAGTGAAAAAGGGCCATCTTTTTAACGGCCCGTGAATACGAGCCGTCAAATAATAAGACATGTCCTATGTTTGGCCATTAAGATGGCCTGACGGCTCCTTTAGAATTCAATGGATTCAATGGATCAGTCTTTAATGGCCGCTTGTCAGGAATCAATCCTTGTAACGGCCGATAAAAACTGCTCCTAGCCGAGGACTCCGTAGACACAGCACTACTTTAAGCGCTTAGCCCGCGGAAGCCCTTGACGTCACTGTCCACATATGGACAGTGACTTCAGGGGCTCCCTCTAGAAGCGGGGTCCCTGGCCAGAGCATCTGCAACGCTCTGGTCGGGGACTCCTCTCCTAGAGGGAGCCCCTAACGTCACTGTCCATATTTGAACAGTGATGTCAGAGGCTCCTCCTGGAGCGCAATCCCTGGCTAGAGCGTTGCCGATGCTCTGGCAGGGGATTCAGCTCTTAGATAGCATTACCACCCCCTGTAGATAGCACCCCCCTGTAGATAGCACCACCCCTGTAGATAGCACTCCCCCTGTAGATAGTGCCACCCCTCTGTAGATGGAGCCACTGTAGCTCCCTCTAGGAGCGGAATCCCCGGCCAGAGCATTGCCGACGCTCTGTCAGGGGATTCCGCTCTTAGATAGCACCACCACACCTCTGTAGATCGCACCACCACTCCCTGTAGATAGCGCAACCCCTCCCTGTAGATAGCACCACTGTATCTCCCTCTAGGAGCGGAATCCCCGTCCAGAGCGTTGCTGCCGCTCTGGCGGGGGATTTTGCTCTTAGAGGGAGCCCCTGACGTCACTGTCCATATATGGACAGTGATGTCAGAGGCTCCTCCTGGAGTGGAATCCCCTGCCAGAGCGTCAGGAACGCTCTGGCCGGGGACTCCGCTCCTAGGGGGAGTTACTGTCCATATAATCGATCACAGGGTGCCGATGCTTTTATGGGAAACTGGGGGCCTGACAAAGGCCCCCAGGTCTGCCTTTAGTGAATGCCTAGTTGTCAGGGGTTTGGACAGCACTAGGTAGTAATGGGTGCACGAGTAGGGACCCAATCCAATATGTTTAAAGAAGTACTCGGCACACCAGATTGGAGTGAAATTCTGAAGTCTTTTTTTATTATTTATATGCCAATATGCATGTGCGACGTTTCGGTCAAGTTATGACCTTCATCAAGCACTCGTTTGCAGATTGTGGCTAGAATGGGATCGTGGCGTGAAGGTATTGCGGCTGACCGCATTTAGGATGCAATTAAGAATTTCACTCCACTTTAGTGAATGCCAGGGTCATGGCCTAACAGATGCCTGTCGGTTTTACACTGACAGGCAATAATTGTGTATTATAAAATCAAAAGATCGCATAGTGAAGTCCCCTAGTGGGACTAAGGCCGGATTCAGACGAGCGTGTTCGTTTTGCGCACGCAAAAAAAGCGGCGTTTTGTGTGCGCAAAAGGCACTTAACAGCTCCGTGTGTCATCAGCGTATGATGCGCGGCTGCGTGCTTTTCGTGCAGCCGCCATCATTATGACACTCCGTTTGGATATTTGTAAATAGAAAAGCACATGGTGCTTTTCTGTTTACATTCAGAGTTTGACTGCATTGCACGAATCACGCTGTTCGCACGGAAGTGCTTCCGTGTGACATGCGTGGTTTTCACGCACCCATTGACTTCAATGGGTGCGTGATGCGCGAAAAACGCCTAAATATAGAACATGTCGTGAGTTTTACGCAGCGGACTAATGCTGCGCAAAACTCACGGACTGTCTGCACTGCCCCATAGACTTGTATAGGTCCGTGCGAGCCGCGTGAAGACCACGCGGGCTGCACGGACGCAAATCACGTTCGTCTGAATCCGGCCTAAAAAAGAAGTTAAAAAAAGTTTAAGGGCCAGTTCACACAGAGTTTTTTTTACACCTTTTTTGATGCAGAAACGGCGTCGGAAAATGCATCAAAAAACGGCCGAAAATGTCTCCCATTGATTTCAATGGGAGGCGGAAGCGTTTTTTTCCCGCGAGCGGAAAAACTGTCTCGCAGGAAGAAGACATGCCCTATCTTCGGGCGTTTACGTCTCTCACTTCTCATTGACATCAATGGGAGGCAGAGAAAGCGTATTTATCTGCCATTTTTTTGCCCGTTTTTTTTAAAGTGGTTTTGCACCACACGCGTTTTTTTACGTGTTTTTTGGCGCGTTTTTCTTACGTTTTTTCTAGCTATCTCTTTAACAGAAAGTTGGAATAACCGCAAGCGTTTTTTTGCCGGAAAACGCATTAAAAAAAAACGTTTATTTCCGTCTCCCATTGATTTCAATGGTGTTTTTGAGGCGGAAAACGCCTCAATATAGGGCATGTCGCTTCTTTTTTCTGCGAGCGTTTTTAAAAAAAAAATAATCAATGGGAGTCAATTTCAGCCATTTTTTACCACATTTTTTGCTGTAGTGTCCGTGTGAACAGGGCCTTACACAACTGTGACAAACAGAAACCATTTGCACCGGATCTGTCACCATTGAAATCAATGGTGATGCAAACGGAAATCTATGGTTTCCATTTGGATTCCGTTCATGGGTGCCCCTGACGAAGTCCGACGGAACCCATGAACGGAGTCCCGACGCAGATGTGAACGAAGCCTTACCTGGCAGTTAGGTTACTTCATACCTTATAATTTTCAGAAAAGGGCTGGACCTCAGTTGATAGAATGAAAGAGAATTATTCCAGAAAAACCTTAAATACTTGGATTTACTGTAAGGGTATGTTCAGACGCACTGTTTTCAGACGTAATTCGGGCGTTTTACGCCTCGAATTACCCCTGAAAAAACGGCTCCATTACGCCTACAAACATCTGCCCATTGCTTTCAATGGGTTTTACAGTGTTCTGTTCCCATGAGGTATTATTTTACATGCTGCTGTCAAAAGACGGTGCGTAAAAAGACGCCCGTGAAAAAGAAGTGCATGTCAATTCTTGGGACGTTTTTGGAGGCGTTTTTCATTTACTCCATTGAAAAACAGCTCCAATAACGTCCATAAAACACACCGCAAAAAACGCGAGTTGCTACAAAAACGTCTGAAAATCAGGAGCTGTTTTTAGGCGAAAACAGCGCCGTAATTTCAGTCGTATTTTGCTACTGCGTGTGAACATACCCTCATGGTATGTTCACACGCAGTGTTTTCAGGCGTATTTCATGGCGTTTACGCCTCGAAAAACGCCTGAAAAAACGGAAGCTGAACGCCAACAAACATGAAAAACATAAAAGTGGTTTTATTTTACAAAATCGTACAAAAAATGATTACACACATATGATATCACTGTGATCATAATGACCTGAACAATAAAGTTAGGCTATGTTCACACAGCGTTTTTTGCAGGTGGAAAATCTGCCTCAAATTTCCGTTTGGAATTTTTAGGCCGATTTTCTAGCCGTTTTTTGTGGCGTTTTTTGCCCACGGCCATTGAGCGCCGCAGGCATAAAATGCAGCGAAATACGCTTTATCTGCCTCCCATTGATGTCCATGGGAGGTCAGAAGCGTAAATGCCCGAAGATAGGGCATGTCCCTTCTTTTTCCCACGAGCCATTTTTTCCGCTCGCGGGAAATAAACGCCTCCGCCTCCCATTCAAATCAATGGGAGGCATTTTCGGCCATGTTTTGGCGCGGTTTTGCATCGAAAAACTCTGTGTGAACTCACCCTTAGGGTGGATTTACATATTTAGTGATATACGTCCGTGCAACGCGCGTGATTTTCACACGCCTCACACGAACCTATGTTAGTCTATGGGGCCGTTCAGACAGTTCGTGATTTTCACGCAGCGTATGTCCGCTGCATGAAACGCACGACATGTCCTATATTTGTGCGTTGTGCGCGCATCACGCACCCGTTGAAGTCAATGGGTGCGTGAAAATCACGCGCAGCACACGGAAAGCACTTCCGTGTGACGTGCGTGATTCGCACAACAGCAGTAAAAAGTATGAATGAAAACAGAAAAGCACCACGTGCTTTTCTGGTTACAAACATACAAACAGAGTCATAATGATGGCGGCTGCGCGAAAATCACGCATCGTATGGTGATGACACACGGAGCTGTTAAGTGCCTTATGCGCACGCAAAACGCACACGCTCATATAAATCCGGCCTTAGGCTATGTTCACACGGAATTAATCAATAAGTCCCATGTACCAATGAAAACGACATCTCCCCACGCAAAAAAAAAAAAGCTCTCGTATGGCTACATTGGCAGAAAAATAAGAAAGTTATGGAATGCGGTGATTCACAAACAAATTATTTTAGTTCAAACGTATTTTTATTGTGCAGTAGTCAAACATAAAAAACCTAACCACATGTGCTGTCGTCGTAATTGTGCCCACCCATAGAATAAAGGTAACGTCAAATTTAGAATTGCTGTTTTTTACTATTCTCCCCCCCCCAAAAAAAATTAATAAAAGTTCAGTAAAAAATTCTATGCACCCCAAAAATGGTGCATTTGTAAACTACAGTATCTGGAGCTACGGAAACAGCATAGTTCGCCGTGCTATGTTGTTTCCATAATTCCCATTCACTTCTATGGCAGTTACAGAAACAGCGTAGAGTTAGGGCATGTGCACACACACTAATTACGTCCGTAATTGACGGACGTATTTCGGCCGCAAGTACCGGACCGAACACAGTGCAGGGAGCCGGGCTCCTAGCATCATACTTATCTATGACGCTAGGAGTTCCTGCCTCTCCGTGGAACTACTGTCCCGTACTGAAAACATGATTACAGTACGGGACAGTTGTCCTGCAGCGAGGCAGGGACTCCTAGCATCGTACATAAGTATGATGCTAGGAGCCCGGCTCCCTGCACTGTGTTCGGTCCGGTACTTGCGGCCGAAATACGTCCGTCAATTACGGACGTAATTAGTGTGTGTGCACATACCCTTAGGGTATGTTCACACGCAGTGACCAAAAAGTCTGAAAATACGGAACTGTTTTCAGGCCAAAACAGCTCCTGATTTTCAGACATTTTTTTAACAACTCGCGTTTTTCGCGGCGTATGTTACGGACGTTTTTGGAGCTGATTTTCAATGGAGTCAATGAAAAACGCATCCAAAAACGTCCCAAAAAGTGCCCTGCACTTCTTTTGACGAGCCGTCATTTTACGCGCCGTATTTTGACAGCGACGCGTAAAATAAAGGCTCGTGGGAACAGAACATCTTAATTCCCATTGAAAGCAATGAGCAGATGTTTGTAGCCGTATTAGGAACGTTTTCTCAGGCATAATTCGAGGCGTAAAACGCCCGAATTACGTCTCAAACCACTGCGTGTGAACATACCCTTAGGGTATGTTCACACGCTTAGGGTATGTTCACACGGCCAAATTTCAGACGTATACGAGGTGTATTATGCCTCGTTTTACGTCTGAAAATAGGGCTCCAATACGTCGGCAAACATCTGCCCATTCATTTGAATGGGTTTGCCGACGTACTGTGCAGACGACCTGTTATTTACGCGTCGTCGTTTGACAGCTGTCAAACGACAACGCGTAAAAATACAGCCTCGTCAAAAGAAGTGCAGGACACTTCTTTGGACGTTTTTGGAGCTGTTTTCTCATAGACTCCAATGAAAACAGCTCCAAAAACGGACGTAAAAAACGCCGCGAAAACGGCGCAAAAAACGCCGCGAAAAATGCGAGTTGGTAAAAAAACATCTGAAAAGCAGGGTCTGTTTTCCCTTGAAAACAGCTCTGGATTTTCAGACGTTTTTGTTGACTACGTGTGAACATACCCTTAACAAAAAACATCTGAAAATACGGAGCTGTTTTCAAGAGAAAACAGCTCCTGATTTTCAGAAGTTTTTTGAGAAACTTGCGTTTTTCGCAGCGTTTTTTACAGCCGTTTTTGGAGCTGTTTTCAATAGAGTCTATGAAAAACGGCTCCAAATACGTCCCAAGAAGTGTCCTGCACTTCTTTTGACGAGCCGTCATTTTAAGCGCCGCATTTTGACAGCGACACGTAAAATTAAGCCTCGTGGGAACAGAACACAGTAAATCCCATTGCAAGCAATGGGCAGATGTTTGTAGGAGTATTAGGGGCGTTTTTTCAGGCGTAATTCGAGGCGTAAAACGCCCCAATTACGTCTGAAAACACTGCGTGTGAACATACCCTAAGGGTATGTTCACACGGCCTATTTACGGACGTAAATCGGGCGTTTTTGCCCCGAATTACGCCCGAAAATAGCGCCTCAATAGCGCTGACAAACATCTGCCCATTGAAAGCAATGGGCAGACGTTTGTCTGTTCACACGAGGCGTATATTTACGCGCCGCTGTCAAATGACGGCGCGTAAATAGACGCCCGCGTAGAAGAAGTGACCTGTCACTTCTTTGGCCGTAATTGGAGCCGCTATTCATTGACTCCAATGAATAGCAGCGCTAATTACGGCCGTAATTGACGCGGCGTTCAAGCGCCTGCACATGCCGGTACGGCTGAAATTACGGGGATGTTTTCAGGCTGAAACATCCCCGTAATTTCAGCCGTTACGGACCCCCGCCGTGTGAACATACCCTTAGGGTATGTGCACACACATTAATTACGTCCGTAATTGACGGACGTATTTCGGCCGCAAGTACCGGATCGAACACAGTGCAGGGAGCCGGGCTCCTAGCATCATACGATGCTAGGAGTCCCTGCATCGCTGCAGGACAACTGTCCCGTACTGTAATCATGTTTTCAGTACGGGACAGTTGTCCTGCAGCGAGGCAGGGACTCCTAGCATCGTACATAAGTATGATGCTAGGAGCCCGGCTCCCTGTACTGTGTTCGATCCGGGACTTGCGGCCGAAATACGTCCGTCAATTACGGACGTAATTAGTGTGTGCGCACATACCCTTACAGAAACCACCGGAAATGGCCGGGAGGCAGCTGGAGCAGAGAAGGGGAGAATGGGATTTAGGGGGCCCCGTTCTAGAGATAGGTGCGGGTGCCAGAGGTGGGACCCGCATCTATCTGACATTTATGGCATATCCTGTGGATATGCCATAAATGTCCAAGATGGAAAAAACCCTTCAAGGTCTAAAATAGCCTAGTCACTAAGGGGTTAAGGTTATTTTTCTAACCATTCCTTAGCTACTATTACTTGGCCATAGCCAACTGAGGAAAGTTTAAAAAAAGAAAAACCCTAGGGGAAACTAACGTTTTCTCTACATTTCAGCGCTGAATGACAGGCTTCCTACTGTAGGGACATTGTATATTTGTCTTCCATGATAGTTCCTGTTCCTCAGGACTATTTGGGTGCACTATTCCTACTCTACCGTAGGTGGCGCTGTGGGCTGCGTGTCACTGTTTGCTATAGAAGTTGCTGCAGGCCTGGCTGCCCGGCAGGTAATAGTGATTGTCTAGGCCGGGGCTTCCTGGTGTATGGGGCAGTATTACGGGGGAGTTGACATTGGATGTGGAAAGGTGGGGAAGAGTTCTCTGTCGTGTCCCCCTCTGTGCGCGCGAACAGCATTGAATGGAGATCCACATGTGTAGTCCGACCTTTCATGTGCGGGCATAGTGTTTTGTACGTGCTGCTCTGTACGTCCTGGCAACAGTCTCAGCACTGCTATGTTATTCCCACACTGTGGCACTTCCAGGGTTTATTCTGGCTACTGCGTCTTGTGCCTGTCCTGATTTGTATTACAATGGCACGTCTTCTCGCAGCACGATGTTTACATGTCTGTATAGGCAGCCATAAGGAAGTTTCTGCACTAAATGGGATATTTCTATCATTGAAGAGCTGTACTAATTTAAAGGGGAGTTCCATTCTTTGCTAGTAAAGGGTTCTATAATTGCTCTATGTACCTTTTTTAAAGCTTAGTGTGATTTAGCTCTCTAATCCATGCTAAGATTTTTTTTTTATGATGTAGCCACATCCCTGTCGTTTGGACTGAAAAAACACTGAATTTTAATTTTTTTGTCTCCGCATTTCAGCTGCTGTAACGTAGTTGTCTTCATTTACATGGCCTTATTTTATGCTGGAGAAATTGTGTGTGTGTGTGTGTGTGTGTATATATATATATATATATATATATATATTTTAAAAAAAATTGTTGCTGTTTGGGGGTGCTTATTACTGTGTAATTCGTATAATTTTTATTTGCATTACAGATATAGAAAATGGCAATATATTTAGTTTTTCTTTTTAATACTGTTAACTTTTCACATTAAACAACCTGTTATATTAAAGGGTTTGCCGGAATTTTTTTGTTGCTGGCCTAGCCTTATTATAGGCCATCCATAATTAGATCAATGGGGGTCCGACTACTGGCATCGCCACCGATCAGCTGACTGAAGGATTGCTGCAGCTCTGCTCCTATTCACTGGAATAGGTACAAGCTGCATGGCCGCTATACAGTGGTCCGAGCCTTTTGTGTAATCGGGACTGGCAATGTATATTGAATAATTTCCATTCCATGTCCTACCTAATGTTTATTTCTCTTTTTAAGATCATCCACACGGCATAACTGCACGCACAAACCCATTATGGTGGCACGTAGGGTCCCTACAGCCCCATGTGCATAAGGGCTTATTCACATGAATGTAGAATACGTCGGTGTGACGGCCGTTAAAACAACGGCCGTGTCAGACACATGTATTTCAATGGGGCCGTTTATGTCGCTGTTGTTTCAATGGACTGTGTGAAGGGTCGTCGTATTTTCTTCCGTTTTCATCCATAGACTTGAGGGGTCCTGCACGGGGGCACCTCGTATGTGAAAAACAAATACTCGTGTATTCCTGTTTGACATTTATGGCATATTTACGAGATATACCATAAATGTCTGATAGAAGTGGTTCCCAGATCTCGCCTGCAGAGATGGCCGCCGCTTCCAGTTGGGGACTCCATGGTAAGATAGCCTGGATTACGGAAACAACTGAGCTACGCTATTTCCGTAATTCCCATAGAAGTGATTGGGAGTTATGGAAAATTGGGCGTTGCGGAAACCGCGTAGTCACTGCCACTGAGTCTCCGTCAGCAGGCGCTTTACCAGATGGGTTTGGGGGTCTCCTGTTCTCGAGACAGAATCGCGTCCCTCAGTTGGGACCAGTGTTTATCAGGCATTTATGGCTTTTTTTTTTTTTTACTGAAATGCATGGATTTTTTTTGCTAAAAATCATTTTTGGAATTTTTTTTTTTTTCTTAAAAATGTTCAACCGTTTGGCTTCCGCAACTTCTTTGTATCACAGTACATAGCAGGTTGCGGAATGCCGTCCAGTCAAATTCCTGCCTTCCCCTGGGTGATCTATCTAAGCTCACCTTTGATCATAATTGAGCTCAGGTGATCGCTCAGGAGCTGCTGGAGACCAGTTGAAACCGCAAATTGTGTGAACACCGTTCTAGATGTTTGGTAAAAGCCTTACACGATGTTCATTCACGGAAGCTTGTCCTGCACATGGATCTAACTAGCACGGATACAGCCGACTCATAATTAGGGGTCCGCTGTATTTTTTTTGTTTGCTATTAGTCAAACGGCAGAATATTTTTTTGTGTGCCGTTTGAGCTCATAGTGCAGCGGACTTGTCCCCGCACTATACTGACCGCAGGGCAGCATAGTATGATGACAGATCCGCTTTTTTTTAATTTTTACTGTGTTTGGATATAGACATAAGTCTTGTATGCGGCCATTTTTGTATCCTTTGTTTATCCCATCATAGGTGCATAATATGAAACTTTAGCAAAATTTAGATTAGATAAAAATATAACTTCAAAGATTATTTGTAATATGAAACCTATATGGGACAAGGTGGTAACTAAATAATCAATTCTTCATACCATTCTGCTGTATGTCCCAGTATATATAGACATTCTGAGCTCCATACAGGCGGTGGAATAATTCCCCCTCCTCTTCATTCCAAGACTGTTGGTAACAGAGGGCCTGGCATTACTGAAGTTGGGTTTTTACCTGTTGAGATTAGTTTGATACCTCTTTACTACGGTAAGGGCTAGTCCACAAATTATCTGCAACGTATTTAGTTGCGTAATATCTGCTGAATAATACAGTAGCAGAGGAGTGGATGAGATTTCAAGAAATCTCATTCACGCTGCGTACGTGATATGCGGACATTCCGCGCACAAGTTTTCAAAGCCGCAGCGTGTCAATTGTGGTTGCGAAATCGCCGGTAATTTGTTGCAGGTTTTTCCCATTGAATTCAATGGGGATCTAAAACTTGCATCAAACAGTCAAGTGTCGCGACTATTGCGGCGGAATCGCAGTGCTTACACCGCAAAAATTTAAACTTAGAAAAAAAAACAAACATCTTATACTTACCTCTGACGGTCTGCAGGCCGGCCTCCTGGGATGATGTTTCATCCCATGTGACCGCTGCAGCCAATCACAGGCAGATATGCTGTGTACATCTACGCAGCGTATCCACCCTGTGTGAACATAGCCTAAGGGTGTATTCACACCCTGCAAATTTGTTGCAGAAATTTCTGCGGCTGAAAAACCGTTCCATACATCTGGATGGGGTTGTTTTTGCAGCAAGTTCATGGATTTCTGAAAGCCCCATTCAGATGCATGGGATAGTCGAAGAAATTTCTGTCATTGTCCGCAAAATGTGTAATGCCGTCCTCTGCTCTGCTCACGTAGCACTTTATAGAATGCGATGCCTGGAGTAGCGCGTCTCCTGCCTCACATCACAGATCCTCTTCAGATCAGTCCCACGTTCTTCAAGGCTCGGCTCTATACCGTGGTCTTTTATTGTATCCTGGTAAGACGCTGGGTCCATCTCCGCCGACTCTAGGAAGTCATTCTAGTTGAAAATGTGTTTTATTCACTGACCAGTGAGATTTTATGTACTTGTTTCCCATATTATTTCACGTTCTCTTTTATATATGTCGTACTACACATAAATATTTGTCACATAGTTTCATTGGATTTGTAATATTTTATATCTAAACTCACAAATATTGCATTTTTGGATTGCACATGTATGAAGACTATGGGGGAATTGTATGGATATAGATCTCATGTTATTGTAATGAGTTTGCTATGCAGATTTTGAGCGTAGACTGGGGGACGACTACTTATTGTATAATAAACGGTTATATTAATATGTCGGAGGTTCCATTATGATGCCAAATTGGCATGGCCACAGTAGGTTTAGTGTTGAGGCACAATATGCTAGGAAATTGAGAATAATTTTGATCCAATTGCTTACAAATCTGCCATTACTTATGAGCACCCAAAATCATTCCTTGTTATACGCATGTATTTGCCTGTTATACGTTTTGGCGTCAAGAAGCGTCTGCGCGTGTTTGATAGCGGGGCTCTTTCCAGGATGCTGAATGGAAGTTTATTTCCACCTGTACTAGGTCTGATCATTAGATTGCTTTATAAATGGTCCACTGCGACTGCCCCAGTACCCCCTGACAAAGCAATCTTTAAAACCGTAGACGCATACATTGTCCTCGTGTTTTTTGCGGAAACTGCTTTTGGTTTTTCAATAAGGATTTATAATATATATATATATATATATATATATATAAATTTGTACATTATGCTGTTATGAATTATGGGTTTCCTTTGGGATATTGTAGGTTGACCTTTCGTAAACTAGATCCCTGGTTAGTGTTAGGCCGGATTCACACGAGCACATTAACGTCCGTAATGGACGGAACGTATTTCGGCCGCAAGTCCCGAACCGAACACCGTGCAGGGAGCCCGGCTCCTAGCATCATAGTGATGTACGACGCTAGGAGTCCCTGCCTCTCCATGGAACTACTGTCCCGTACTGAAAACATGATTACAGTACGGGACAGGGACTCCTAGTACGGGACAGGGACTCCTAGCATCGTACATAACTATGTTGCTAGGAGCCCGGCTCCCTGCACTGTGTTCGGTCCGGGATTTGCGGCCGAAATATGTTCCATCCTTTACGGACCGAACATGCTCGTGTGAATCCAGCCTTCTAGTAATGTGGAGTATATTTGTGCTGTCTTATATTGCAATGATAACAATCTGACTGATCCATATCTTTATGCTTTGTTTTTCAGCTGTCATAGCTGCTCCTAATGATTTTTCTTCCGTTGCACGCCAAGAGGCTGGTGACCCAGGTTTATCATAGGTTGATACCTGGATCACGCCAGAAGGGTATAAATCTGGATATGGCACGTCCGAGCTCTAGTAAGTGTTGCAATGTGAGACAATTGATACCTACTTATTACCTTTTTGTCCATTTGTTTACATACTCTATTTATTTGTAATGATGTCCTATCTGTCGATCATCTATGTCCTTACCTACCTACTTATCTATCTCTCTTCTTTTAGGACTCTTTAGGATATTTTTGATTTAATTGTAGAAGCATTATACTGCACATGTGATGTCTGAACAGTGTTCTGGAGTATTTTGTGTAATGATGTATTTAGTTTTTCATAAAACTCTGTGAACCTAGACAAACCCAGACAGAATTCTCCATATTGCTGTCTGCAGCTCCCACAACAGCTTTAACAATATGACGATCGTTTTAAGAGGTGGTCTCAAGAAAACGATCGGTTTATTGTCAATTATAACCACATTCCCTACCTAAAAATAATATATTTATATATGTTAATGGAGAAGAAATAGGCAGCTATATCTCACGTGTACGGCCAGCTCATTGTCTGTGGACACTTTCCCTTAAAGGAGCACGTACGATCATCTATAAGATGAAACTGAAGCAGAATTGGGTTATGCAGAAAAACAATGAGCAAAAACATAAAAGGAAGTCTATATCTGAATGGCTAAGAAGACACAAAATAGAAGCTTTAGATTGGCTTAGCCAATAATATTAATAAATACAGTTATAATTTGCACATTACCACAACACTGAAGTCCCACCAGAACTTAACTGGTCTATCAGGGCCATTGGTGATCGGTATCGGCATTGCCCTCTATTTACCTCTTTGGTAGTCTCTATACATACTGCGTTTGCAGTGTGTTAGAAGCATGTGCCAGGAAATGTCCATATGGCCCCATTGAGCTGACCTATGCCAACGCAGTGTGAATAGAGCCTAATATATAGGTTTATTAGGGGGCACATGTAATTGATCTTTTTAAGTTCTAGGAGGAGTTTCATGATGATGGCGGCATGATATGTTTGTATTTATATGGTAATGGGAAGTTATACCTTTAGTAGGATAGCATAAGATGTCTTTGAATGCTGCTGACCTTATTACATTATTTTTACGTTATTATCATTATTTAATGCCTTTTATATGATCTAATTAGTATTTTTAGGAATGTGACTGATGCCTGTGTTTATGGGCCTGTTTTTTGCACTTACCTCGCGTCTATTTGAACCCATGTATTCACCTTTTTGTGAATTATTGTGCACTTACTATGTGTAATATTTACATTTGTCTTTGTTGCCTTGATACTATATTGATTGTACTGATTGTACTTTCTTTTATGCATGTAGCCTGAGGAAAGACCGTAATCATCCGAAATATTCTCTTTTTCTCCTGCAATGCATAAACAAATGTTTGAAATTTATAAGGATAAACCTATATTGAAAAATGAATATATGGAATATTGTGTGATGACTCCAGTGTGTCACTTGATAACTACAAGAATGGTTGTAGTATTGGTATTGTTTTAAATTGACTATATAATTGAAAGAATAATTCACTGTGTGATTGTGGCGAAGTATAAAGACATATAATATCATTTTCTCTATGTATCAGATTTGGCTGAATTTCGAGAAGCTTTCGCTAAGGCAAAACATATAGCGGTCATCACTGGAGCTGGTGTCAGTGCAGAGAGTGGAGTCCCCACTTTCAGGGGTGCGGGTGGGTACTGGAGGAAATGGCAAGCACAGGTGAGCACTCATTAAACTGCAGTATCCGCTACAGTATACATTGCTTATAGCAGTTGATATGACAAAAAAATAGATTCTAAGATCAAATCTGACATTTATGTTGGGATTGTCCATTTCTAGGACTTTACTCTTCTCCGTTTGGAGCTAAATTAAAGAATATATTTAGGAATTGCCTAAATAGCCATGGAACAGAATGTAATTATTGGAATCCCTTTCTCTAGTGAAACTTTCTAAATTTCTGTCCTGGAAACACAAGCTAATGTAAGACCACCTATTGTGTAGTGTCCTCTGCTTGTAGTCGAAGTAAATCTAGGTTTTGGTGGACTTATTAAATGTCTGTAATATTAGACTACTGACTGCCGATGGTACTTTGGATTCACCACTATTTGCACCATGTGAATAAAGTTGACCATACACGGTGCAACATTACTGCCTATTCAGGACCAATTTTCACACCTATCGTGGTCATTTATTTTTTCCCCCTAACTAACAGAATCTTTCAAGAGTAAGTAAACTTTCCAAAAACTTTTGACACGTCGTAGTGACATGTCCAGAAATTTTGATCGGTGGGAGTCCGAGCACTGAGACCCCCCCCCCCCCCCCGCCGCTGATCGCTATAAGGAAGTGGCAGAATTGCTCAGGTGAGTGCTGTGCCACACTGCTCGCTCTGCCTTTCCGAGGAAAGCCAATCACAAACTGACTCTTAGACCTACTGTTGATCCATACACCGATTGCTCGACTTTCTGCAGAAAGCCGATCAGAAACGAAGCGGCACATCGCTCACACGAGCGCTTCTGCCGCTTCATTTTAGCGATTGGTGGGGGTCTCTGTTCTCGGACCCCCACTGATCAAAACTTCTGAGATATCACAAGTTTTTTGAAAGTTAAGTTACCCTTTTAATGACACAATGAGCTTGTTAAAGAAGCCTTAAACCAGGAGTTGTCACCAGCCAGAAGCTGCTTGAGTTAGTTTTAGGCCGTTTTCACACGCGTTGTATATTCTATCATTAAGATGCGGATTTCGCACCTAAATTCAGACAGAATCTACAAACATTCTGCCTGCATTGCATGTAAATGGGGTACTTTATGGTCCAGAAAAATCTGCATTAAATAATTACAGCGCCAGGGTTTTTATAATCCACAGCATGTTCATTGTTGGCACAGCTTCTGCGCTAATGGATTAACTTCATTGAATTTATTTATTTATTTTTCTTTATCAAAGATTTTTATTTAGAAAATTTACACAACAAAACAGCATATACATTAGTTTCATGCATTTGCAAAATTCACATACAGTGCACTATAACACCTCAATATTACATAGAGTATCAAAGACACAGAGCAGCAGTAGGAGGTAGACTCCTAATCAGCAGGCAAAAATTATACAAGAATGCAATGAAAACAGTCCCATAAGTGCAGCAAAGATAGTGCATTATTTAGGGGATCCAGTCCCCACAGGTGGGTAACAATTATCGCATATAAGTGCACTTCATACGACAAACTAACACAAGACAACAAAGGGAAACGCATACGGATATAGCACGCAAAAAGTAAACTTTATGTAGATATTCAAAAGAGGCCATCCAGCCAGAAAGGTAGATCATCACCACCCCGGAATCCAGCCCACACTGCCCAGGTGCGGACAAAGAGCTCCGCTTTACCCTGATCAGCAGACATCAACTCCTCCATCCTCATAATTCCATTCACCTCTGTCACCCATTCCTTCAGGGAAGGCACAGTGCTGGACTTCCAATGACGAGGAATCATTGTTCTTGCTGCGGTCAAAAAATGCCGAAAGACACTCTTTTTGAGGTGTGAGAGTGATCCCGGAACCATGGAAAGTAAACCAATAGAGGCCGAAGTCTGAACCTCCAGTATGAAAAAGTTTATTTCCGAGATCAAAAATCTTTCCCCAAAAGGGACGAAGTTTGGGACAATCCCACCAAATGTGCAGCATGGTTCCAGGAGCCTCCCCACACCTCCAGCATTCATCAGGTACATCAGGGAATATCCTATGCAGTAAAGAAGGACAGCGATACCATCTAGTGAGAATTTAATAATTTTTTTCCTGGGCAAAGCACGAAGTCGGCAGTTTATGCGCCAGGAAGAAAGATGTGCCCCACTCCTCAGCAGAGTGTCGAGTCCCCAATTCCTCATCCCATGCAGTGGTGAATGTCAGCTGGGAGTAATCGTAATTAGGGAGGAGGATCCCGTGTAAAAAAGACAGCACATGAGAAGGGGCAGTAGTCAACAACAAGTAGTGTTCCAGAGGAGTCTTAACCTGCAGCAAAGCAAAACGGTCGCCCACTGACAAAAGATAGGAGCGCAATTGAAAATAGGACCACCAAACCGGACGTCCCCCCGGGCAGGCCCCGGAGACCACAGACTGTGACAAAATTTAACCCTCAGGTGTAAGAGTCTTAGCCAAGAAACTACCGTCCTGCCTCTCCCAACAGAGGAATGTGTCCACACCCACTGCCGGAGGAAAGGAAGGATCATCAAAAAGAGGGGTTAGA
Source organism: Rhinoderma darwinii (assembly GCF_050947455.1). NCBI lineage: Eukaryota > Metazoa > Chordata > Amphibia > Anura > Rhinodermatidae > Rhinoderma > Rhinoderma darwinii. The sequence continues at coordinate 147,183,263 of NC_134691.1, read as the reverse complement.
GGGCCTGGACGGTGAACAATGTCCATTGTAGCAATGATCCTCTCCCATACTGCAAGAAACTGACACGTGAGGTAAGGCAGAGAAGATGAAGGACGCTGAGAAGTGGACAACCAAGGCAGAGACTGCAATGCTAGGGGAGACATGGCCTTCTCAATGCCCACCCATTGCTTACCCACACCTGAACGGAACCAGTCTACTAATCGCATCAGTAACGCAGCTTGGTGGTAGCGTTTAAAATCTGGTAAACCTGCTCCCCCCTCTTTTTTCGGCTGACTGAGGACAGCAAAACGAACACGAGGCTTAGAGGAGCCCCAAACAAATTTAGTTATGGCCCTATGTAAAACTTGGAAGAAGCTTGTTGGAATCATGATAGGGACAGTTTGGAATATATAAAGGAATTTGGGTAGAATGTCCATTTTTACCGCATTAATACGCCCAAACCACGATATGCGATTCCCACCATACGCCATTAAATCCTTCAAGGTGCGCTGCAGAATAGGTGTGTAGTTCAGAGCGAACAGATCCGACTGGTGTGTGGGAATTTGCACCCCCAGGTATTTTAGAGATGTAGCTTGCCATTTGAACGGGAAAACCCGAGCGACATGGGTGGCTAAGGTAGAATCAAGGGAAATATTCAATGCCTCCGATTTGGAATAGTTGACTTTGAAATTGCTCACATGTCCAAAACGCTCGCATTCCCCAGTCAAAGATGGCAAGGAAACCATGGGAGTTGTAATGTACACGAGGAGATCATCGGCATATAATGCTAATTTGTGGTGCTTTGCGCCAACACAGACGCCATTAACATTAGGGTTGTTCCGCAGTGCCACGGCCAGGTGTTCCATGACCAAAACATAGAGTAAAGATGAGAGTGGGCAACCCTGTCTCGTGCCATTAGAAATAGACAGAGAGTCAGATAACAACCCATTAACTCGAACCCGGGCCGTAGGCCCTTGATGTAATGCCATAATCCTATCCACCATAACGGCGCCAAGGCCAACCTGTGTCAGGACACTGCCACAGAAACACCCAATGTACCCTGTCGAATGCTTTTTCCGCATCGACCGAGAGTAAACACATCGGTATCTTATGGGATTGGCAGTATGATGTTAAAAGGAGGGTCTTGTTAGTGTTGTCCCGTGCTTCTCTGCCGCGTACAAACCCCACCTGATCATCTGTGACCAAATCTGGTAAGAGAGGCGAGAGTCGAGAGGCCAGTAACTTCGCAAAAATCTTAACATCTACATTTATCAATGATATTGGTCGGAAGTTTGCGCACACCGTCGGATCTTTGCCCGGTTTTAGTAACAGGGTAATATGAGCCTCAAGGGACTGGGGTGCAAAGGGACACGAGGAAGACACTGAATTAAAAACTTTCGTCAAGAACGGAGCCAATTGATCCTTAAATTTTTTATAGAATTTATTATTGAACCCATCGGGGTCCTGGACTTTTGCCCAAAGAGAATTCCCCAATAGCACGCTCAACCTCCGTTTCCAAAAAATCCTCAGAGTCCCAAAGCTTCCCCGCCCCCCAAGGACGGCAACGCAGTATCATGTACATACCGGTCTATTTTATCACGTAACGCACCCGCCTGCATATCCTGAAAATGGCCTTTAAGATTGTATAATGCCGAGTAGTACTGTCTGAAGCAGTCGGTGATCCCCACCGGATCATGAACCTCACCACCCGAGGGGGAAGTAATTTTCGGGATATACGACGCCTGAGTGCGAGGATGAAGTACCTGTGCTAGAGACTTGCCACATTTATCTGCAAATTCGTACGAGTGTTTTCGCATATGGTCCCTGAATCGAGCATGTGACTGGTCTATCAGAGAACGCAAGGATTCTCTCGCTGTAGTGAGTTCCGCAAATAACTGTGAGGAAAGCACTCGTTTATGACGGGATTCAAGGTCCCGTATCTGAGTAAGGAGCCGCGTAATGGCTACCCCTTTTTCCCGCTTCAACCGAGCCCCATGTTGGATCAGGACTCCCCTGACTACACACTTTAACGCCTCCCACTGCAATGGTAATGGGGTAGTGTCCCGTGTGTGTACCTCAAAAAAACTGTTAAGCGAGTCCTTAACCCCTTAACGCTCCAGGACATACTATTATGTCATGGTAAGTGCATCGTTCGCGCTCCATGACATAATAGTATGTCATGGAGTAAACACGGCGCCGTTCGCGCGGGGCGCGTGCATGAGCTGTGATCGCTGCTGTTTCCGACAGCAGACTATCACTGCTCAATGTGCCGGGACCGATCGCGGTGGTCCCCGCAGATTTAACCCCTCAGAAGCCGCGTTCAATAGCGATCGCGGCTTCTTAGGGGTTAATCCGCCATCGCCGGCCTGCTACACGATACCGGCCGGCGATGGTGACTATGGCAACCGGACACCAAAAAATGGCGTCCGGCTATGCCATAGACGGAAGCCTAGTGGGTCCTGACAGAGTCAGGACCCACTATGCTTGCTGTCAGTGAGTAGCTGACAGTTCTAATACACTGCACTACGCATGTAGTGCAGTGTATTAGAATAGCGATCAGGACCTCCTGCCCTCAAGTCCCCTAATGGGACAAAGTAAAAAAGTAAAAAAAAAGTTAAAAAAAGTTGTGTAAAAATAAGAAAATAAAAGTTTTAAAAGTAATAAAAGTAAAAATCCCCCTTTTTCCCTTGTCAGTCTTTATTATTAAAATAAATAAATAAACAAATAAACTATACATAATTGGTATCGCCGCGTCCGTAACGGCCTGAACTACAAAATTATTTCGTTATTTATCCCGCGCGGTGAACGCCGTAAAAAAAATTAATAATAAACCGCACCACAATCACAATTGTTTGGTCACTTCACCTCCCAAAAAATGGAATAAAAAGAGATCAAAAAGTCGCATGTACCGAAAAATGGTACTGATCGAAACTACAGTTCGTTACGCAAAAAATAAGTCCTCGCACGGCTTTTTTGAAGGAAAAATAAAAACGTTCTGGCTCTTAGAATAAGGTAACACAAAAAGTGAATGATTGTTTACAAAACGTATTTTATTGTGCAAACGCCATAAGACATAAAAAAACTATAAACATCTGGTATCGCCGTAATCGTATCGCCCCGCAGAATGAAGTGAATGTGTCATTTATAGCGCACGGTGAACGCTGTGAAAAAAATAGAACAAAAAAACAATAGTAGAATTGTGGTTTTTTAGTCACCGCGCCACATAAAAATAGAATAAAGACTGATCAAAAAGTCGCATGCATGACATGAAAACTGCAATGGATTCCTCAAGGTCTCTAGTTTCCAAATTGGGGTCACTTTTGGGGGTTTTCCACTGTTTTGGCACCACAAGACCTCTTCAAACCGGACATGGTGCCTAATAAAAAAGAGGGCTCAAAATCCACTAGGTGTTCTTTTGCTTCGGAGGTCGGTGCTTCAGTCCATTACCGGCCCGAGGGCCACGTGTGGGATATTTCTCTAAACTGCAGAATCTGGGCAATACGTATTAATTTGCGTTTCTCTGATAAATCCTTTTGTGTTATAAAAAAAATGGTATAAAGAGGATTTTCTGACAAAAAAAAAAAAGTAAATTTCACCTCTACTTTGCTCTAAATTTCTGTGAAACACCTAAAGGGTTCATAAACTTTCTAAATGCTGTTGTGAATACTTTGAGGGGTCTAGTTTCTAAAATGGGGTGTTTGATAGGGGTTTCTAATATATGGGCCCCTCAAAGCAACTTCAGAACTGAACTGGAACCTAAAAAAATAAATAAATAAATGAGGCAATACTTCGCTTCTCACATTATACTGATAATGAGCCGTGCCCACCCCGAGATGACCCCATTTTGACCGTTTGTATAAACGGAGACCCCTATTAGACCGTTCCAGTGCACGGTTTTCCCTAGCATACACCCCGAGAAGTGTATTTCTATTTATGAGTCCCTGGTACATTTTAAAGGGAGGGTTCAATTCCGCCAGTACCTGCCGGGTAAGAGGGCAAGGTATGGCGTGAAGATGTATAAGCTGTGAGAGTGCATCAGGGTATACCTACAGGTTTAGGATATATGAAGGAAAGGACACCCCCAAACCAGACTGCATCCTGGACTACAATAGGTACATGGGAGGGGTAGACTTGTCAGATCAAGTCCTGAAGCCCTACAGCGCCATGCGGTGTGGTATAAGAAGCTGGCCGGGCACATCATACAGATGGCTTTGTACAATGCGTACGTGCTACGTCGATGTGCAGGCCAGAGGGGAACTTTCCTGGAATTTCAAGATCTAATCTTTAGGGACCAGGAAGGGGGGGGGGCACCCAGTACTTCTGGAAGCGAGGCCACACGCATCGTACCAGGGCAACACTTTCCAAGAGAAGTTCCCCAAACCGGTGGAAAGGGAAAGAGTCAAAAGAGGTGCAGAGTCTACTATAAGAGGGGGATAAGGAAGAACACAATATACCAATGTGACACGTGTCCCGAAAAACCAGGGCTCTGTATAAAAGATTGTTTTAAAATGTATCATACATCCCTTGATTTTTAATTTACCCTGATGCACTCCGCACAGCTTACCCCCCTCATCTTTCCCTTCTGAGCCCTGCTGTGTGCCCAGGCAGCTGATAACAGCCACATGTAGGGTATTGCCGTACCCAGGAGAACCCACATTACAATTTAAGGGGTGTATATCTCCGGTGGCGCATGCTTGGCACACTATATCGGACACTGACATGCCATATATATATATATAAAATTGCAAATCTCACTCTGCACCATCTGCTGCGCATTATCTTTTACACAGTACCTGTGGGGTCAAAATGCTCACTACACCTCTAGATGAATGTCTTAAGAGGTGTAGTTTTTAAAATGGGGTCACTTCTCGGGGGTTTCAACTGTACTGGTACCTCAGGGGCTTCTGCATACATGACTTAGCACCAGAAAAGCTCCAGTAGGCCAAATGGTGGTCCTTTCCTTCTGAGCCCTCCCATGGGCCCAAACGGCAGTTTATCACCACAAATGGGGTATTGCCGCACTAAGGACAAATTGGGCAACAAAATGGGGTATGTTGTTCCCTGTGAAAATAAGAAATTTTGATCAAAAATTACATCTTATTGGAAAAAATATCATTTTTTTCATTTCACAGCCCAATTTAAATAGGTGCTGTGAAAAAACTGTGCGGTCAAAATGATCACAAAAACCATAAATTAATTCCTTGAGGGGTGTAATTTCCAAAATGGGGTCACTTCTGGTGGGTTTCCATTGTTTTGATACCTCAACACCTCTTCAAACTTGGCATGCTGCCTAAAATATATTCTAATAAAAAAGAGGCCTTAAAATTCACTAGGTGCTTCTTTGCTTCTAGGGCTTGTGTTTTAGTCCACGAGCGCAGTAGGGCCACATGTGGGACATTTATAAAAACTGCAGAATTTGGACAATACATATTTAGTAGTATTTCTCTGGTAAAACCTTCTGTGTTACAGAAAAAAATTTAATAAATTTGAAATTCAGCAGAAAAAATGAAATTTGCAAATTTCATTTCCACTTTGCTTTAATTCCTGTGAAATGCCTGAAGGGTTAAAAAACTTTCTATATGCTGTTTTGAATACTTTGAGGGGTCTAGTTTTTAAAATGGGGTGTTTTATGGGGGTTTCTAATACATAGGCCCCTCAAATCCACTTCAGAACTGAACCGGTACCTTCAAAAAAAGGCTTTTGAAATTTTCTTAAGGATATGAGAAATTGCTGTTTATGTTCTAAGCCTTGCAACGTCCAAGAAAAATAAAATAATGTTCAAAAAACGATGCCAATCTTAAGTAGACATATGGGAAATGTGAACTAGTAACTATTTTGGGTGGTATAACCGTCTGTTTTTCAAGCAGATGCTTTTAAATTCTGAAAAATGCTATTTTTTGTAAATTTTCTCTAAATTTTGCAATTTTTCACAAATAAAGACTGAATATATCGACCAAATTTTACCACGAACATGAAGCCCAATGTGTCACGAGAAAACAATCTCAGAATCGCTTGGATAGGTTTAAGCATTCCGACGTTATTACCACATAAAGTGAAATATGTCAGATTTGAAAAATGGGCTCTGAGCCTTAAGGCCCAAACTAGGCTGCGTCCTTAAGGGGTTAAGGGCTGACACACACACTGAGTCACCCAGTAAATTATCATTAAGTTTCCAAGATTGGAAATTGGGTACTGAACTGGGAAATTTAATTGTTAGAAATACAGGGGCATGATCTGACCAGACCATAGGGCCCACCTCCGAAATGGGTTGCCAGGTAAGCAAATGGTGGCTAATAAGAAAGGCATCCAGTCTACTATACATATTGTGTAGCGGGGAGAAGTAAGTGTATTCTCTTACCTGAGGATGAAGAATCCTCCACACGTCAATCAATTGCATGGAATGCATCACCGTTTTCAAGGCTCCCAAATGAGATTTCGGTTCCCGCAGACCTGCCCGAGGAGGTGTCTAGCCTAGAATCGAACGTCAGGTTAAAATCACCACCCACAATCAAAACTCCCTCCGTGAACTCTTCCAATTTCCGCAAATACCCACAGCATACTCGCGCCTGATCCTGGTTGGGGAGGTACATATTAGCCAAGGTGAACAGCTTATTCCGAATGGACAGTTTGAGAAACACATACCGACCACCCGGGTCAACCAGAATGTCTTCCAGTTTATGAGAGAGTGACTTGTGTATACATATACTAGCGCCCTTGGACTTGGATTCCGGGTTGGTACTGTGGAACCACACTGGATAATAGCGATTTGTAAACTGTGGAGTGTGGCCCACCTGAAAATGAGTCTCCTGTAAAAACAGGATATTTACCCGTTCTTTGTGCATATTATACAATATCTGTGACTGTTTTTCGGGGACATTAAGCCCTCTAGCATTAAAGGTACAGACTTTCAGCTGCGCCATTTCCAACGCATGTATGTCTAGGAAATCAAGAAATGTGCTATAACACTGAAGAAAAGGACGGGACAGACAAGGAAGGGAGACACGACAACAAGGACAAACAAGCGGGTGAAACAAGCACCCACTCCTTGATCTAATCAAGGAGAAACAATCCAATATACACCGAATATAACCAGTGAAACCCTAAGAGGAGGAGTGTCAGGACAAGGTCTAGCCAGTGCCCCGCACCCCCCAACCCAGCAAATTTTATATAGCAAATAACGATATAACATAAAAGGAAAACCAAGGCACTTATTGCGTTACCCAAAAATAATTAATTAAGGTATTACATTGTTAATAGGGCCTTAAAGAAACCCCAGCAGCGAACACCCCTGAATACATTCATTATCAGCATAAATGTACAAACAGGTTTAGCAATAAAGAAAAATAATGAGAAAAAATACATTCGCAATTGTGGCATATTAACGGCAATCGACCGCTATTAGTGACCACCAGGACTACAACAGCAATCATCTGTGAAGCATAATGAAGACCCACTCAGTAATGACCATACGTAACTACGAATATAATTGCTTCAGCTGATAACGCAATAAACATTGTAATTAAACTCCGACATCAGGCTGCAATTTAAGAAACATTAAAAGTGCATCACAACGCCTCCGCAGGACGCCCATCATGACGCCTCATAGGAGAAGCAGGAGAACGACCTCGCCTGCGTGACCGTGGACGCGGCGGCGGGATGGGAACATAAGGCCAATCTGGGAGAGAGACTCTAGGCAAGCGGAGAGCATCACAGAAATCTGGAACGTCCCCCGGGTCCCGAACACTCAGCAGTGCCTGCCCCATTCCTGCGAACCTGCAACTGAAAGGGGTGACCCCAGGAATAGGAAATCTCATGTTCTCTCAAGACGTCCAGTAAAGGACGTAGCACCCGGCGCTTGTCCAGAGTCATTCTGGACAAATCAGACAGCAGCTGAATCTTGACTCCCTGTAATAAGACCTCGCCTTTATCTCGAACCTTCCTCATGATCTGCTCCTTTTAGAGAAAAAAAATGGACGCGGCATAGCACATCTCTAGGCCTATCAGGATCCGGGCTGCGCGGACCTAGAGTTCTGTGTGCTCTATCCAGCTCCAAGGGATCGTCAGCAGGGCGCCCAAGTAGAGAATTAAACAGAGACTGTAAAGCAGGAATGAGTTGACCCGGAGAGATATCCTCAGGAATGCCCCTCAGCCGAATATTATTACGGCGATTCCGATTCTCATGATCCTCAGCAAGATTAAATAATGTGTGGATCTGCTGAGAGTGCTGATCTAATCGGTCGGCATGAGAAACTTGTTGCTGTGTAATATTGGATACATCGCTTTCCATCCGCTGTACTTGATCGGACAATTGAGATAAATTGGTAGTAAGAGATTGTATTTCCGATTTATATGTCGTCTCCAGGCGGTTTACATAACCCTCCATGTCCTGTTTAGTGGGCAATGCCGATAGCTGTCGTCTCAGGCCCCGTAAATCATCCCCTAGGACAGCAGTAACACCAAGATGAGAGGAGGGATGGATAACCATATCTCTGGGAGAGGTAGAAGGCAGAACTGCAGGCCCCAGCACATGAGGGGAAGATAAGGGAGAAACCCGGCCGCCATTACAGGCACCACGTGGCGAACAGTCCCGCGTAGGCAGCGCCATCACAGCCCCAGAAGAGCACGGCTCAATCCCATCCAGCAAGGAGGGAAACTGCCCCTGAGAACCCGATATCGAGGGGAAGGTACTAGCGGTACCTGATGCAGCTACACCGGCTGCAGATGATAGCCCCTCTGGAAGCGAAGTCCCGGTGCCATCTCGCCTCCCTTCCAGCGGCGCCATCTTGGATGATGTTCCAGATGCAGCATCGGTCAGAAATCTCTGGATAGAGCCGGCTAAAGACATCTGCCGTGTACAGTAGGTAGTCCCCGTGGAAGCCTTGGATTTCCTGACCATCAGGGTGATAAAATATTGCTTATTAATGTGCTTATGAGCGGGTTAGGGAAGTGCAGGAACGGAGCTCTCAAGCAGCACGTCTGGTCAGCGCCATGTCCAAGCCATGCCCCCAGCTTCATTGAATTTAAACTGAGCTAATCCGTGTGCAGATCCACATGCAGGGGCGTAGTTAAAGGCTCATGGGCCCGGGTGCAAGAATTCAGCTTGGGCCCCCTACCACTCCCCAACACCACCATCATCAGAACCCTGCGCGCGCCTATGCCCAGATGCCTTGCCCAACAGCCCCCTTCGTATAATGCCCCATAACGTATAATGCCCCCCATAACAGCCCCATACCGTATAATGGTCCCCATACAGTACAATGCCCCCTATATGAGCTACCCATACAGTACAATGCCCCCCATATGAGATTCCCATACAGTATAATGCCCCCATATCCGCTCCCCATACAGTAAAATGCTCCTCCATATGAGCTCCCCATACAGTAAAATGCTCCTCCATATGAGCTCCCCATACAGTAAAATGCTCCTCCATATGAGCTCCCCATACAGTATAATGCTCTTCCATATGAGCTCCCCATACAGTATAATGCTCTTCCATATGAGCTCCCCATACAGTATAATGCTCTTCCATATGAGCTCCCCATACAGTAAAACGCCCCCATACAGTATAATTCCACCATATCAGCCCCCGTGCAATATAATGCCCCCCCCCCCCATGCAGTCTAATGCCCCCATATGTGCATAATAGAAAAATAACATAATTGCTTACCTATCCCCGTTCCCACGTCGGGTGGAGGATCCTTCTTCGCCTCCTCCGGTGTGTGCTATGAGTGACTCAGCGCAGACAGGCGTGATGATGTCGCTACATCACGCGTGCCTGCGTCAAGCCGCTCAGGGCACAGTGAATGCTGGATCAAGGAGATGTCGGCTCCTTGCTCCAGCATTGAATAGAACGGGGACCACGGTGAGTAACTCGCGACCCCCCCCCCGGAGGTCTTCACACGAACCCCCAGGGGGACGCGACCCACAGAGTGTTTAATGTATTGTGCAGTTTGCACAACCGCACAAACCGCACAATACAACACAATAAATTAGAAGGCAACAGATTACATTACATTACAGACTCTGCAGCTCACCTGGAGTCCTCCGCACCGACTCTTCCACTGCACTGGCTGGAAGACGTGTCGCGTGACAACACGGTCACATGGTACACTAAGGAAGTGCCGGCTTCATGGCACAGAAGATTTATTTAAGAAGCCTGATGTATGGCAACGGGGGCCCGTGTGCCCCCCCAGGCTTAGAGGCCCGGTCGCAACTGCGACCCCTATAGCCACGCCACTGTCTACATGCCAAACCGCAGGAGAAATTTGATTGCCTAGAGCAAATCCTGACCGTGTGAACATACCCTTAGTTTGGCAGTTTTTGTTTTTTTTTTATAGATGAAGAGGGAAATAAGAAAAACACTAAAGGTGATTGGATCACTTCATAAAACAAATGGAATAGAATGATTCTTAAACAACTTGGAAAAATCATTTTGACAGATACTATTAATGCACATAATTGTATGTCCATTCTCGGCAATAAAATAACCAATTTACAACTGTGGAACAGAAGTGCAATAATAAATTGGCAATATTGGCTGGTATAGACTGGTAAAAAAAAAAAAGACCGCTGTCAAGGATACTTGTCCCCAACCGACTGCATTAATACACTTCCAGATAAACAATCTTAGTCCTACACAACATTCAGACAGAGACAACAGATTCGACAGTCGGTACCCTGCCCACCCACCACCCTAGAAACACAGTATGTACACCATCACAGTGTTCCGCAAGTTGCAGAATTTTACACATCAACCAAAAAAGGAGTCCTTAAAGGAACATTCTCAGGCCTTGCAAGCCAGAAAGACCAGAAACTTTCCAACTTATGCGGACATTTCCTAGACGTAGAAAGGCAAATATTTATTTACCGGACCGATCCAATGAGATATGATGGTGTGGTCGTTGCGGTCCATGCCATTACGGTTACCTTTCTGGCGCAAAAGGCAAGATACGAAAAAAATATATTTTATAAGGTCCTTGAACCACCTCCTCTGTAATACCTATAGGCAGATTTGGGGGATAGGATCCTAAGAAAGCAGAACCAGAAAGCATAAATAAAGGTCCCAGTAGAGGCACCACATTGAAAACAAGCATCCCAATGCGAGACTCCAGTTTTCTGCAGTCTAAGGGTATGTTCACACGCGGAGTCAAAAACCACTGAAAATTACGGAGCTGTTGTCAGCCTCTGATTTTGAGGCGTTTTTGAAGCTGAAAATGAAGCTGCTTTTAATTTGGAGCTTCTTTTGAGGTGTTTTTCATAGTGTTCAATGGAAATTCAGCTCCAAAAAACGCCTCAAGAAGTGACATGCTACTTCTTCTTACAGAGCTTCTTTTTACGCTGCGTTTTTTAAAGCCACCCCGTATGAACTAAACGCTGTTTTTCCCCCATTGATTTCAATGGCCAGATGTTTGTAGGCGTTCAGCTTCCGTTTTTTTTCTGGCACGAACGCTTGGAAATACGCCTGAAAACACTGCGTGTGAACTGTTTCGGGCCGCCACTGGCTCACGTGACTCTCTGAAGCCTACAGCGTCTACTGTAGAAACCAGAGGTTAGTTTCTGAATGCAAGATCAAGGCTCTCATAGACCTGCATTGAGACACTGACTTTTGGTTTCTGCATTAGATGCTGTTGGATTGAGTCCGAGTGAAGATCACGTGACCCAGCTGCGGCCAGGAACAGAGGGGCTGCCCTTGAAATACAGCACCAGGTAAGTTGATACACAACGTTCCGCTACATGTCATCAAATCTTAAAATGGTGCGGGGACGGACACATTAGAGTGCTCCTTTAACCATATGTGTAGGACTGCTGTGCATTCTTTTGTTTGTCTCACAATGTAATTTTTTATATTTTAAGTATATTGTATTGAAACAATGTTTATTGTGCTTTATAATAGCATCTAGCAACACCTGAAGCTTTTTCCAGGAATCCATCTCGTGTATGGGAATTTTATCACTACCGGAGAGAAGTGATGCTGACCAAAAGCCCAAACCCAGCACACCTGGCCATCGCAGAGTGTGAATCCCGACTCCGCAAACAGGGAAGGAAAGTGGTGGTGATCACACAGAATATTGATGAGCTGCATCGCAAGGCAGGAACACGCAATCTGTATGAAATTCATGGTACGTAAGCTGATAATATTTAACACCTCTGTGCTGAAATAACCAAATTATATTTCCTAAGCCATTATATTCTAATATAGTAGAAGTAAAACTTATTACCATTGTAGCGTTTTCTCAACGGTCTCCTGAGAAAAACAAACATGGGCCAGTGCGAGGGTATGAATTTCCATATACACCCCCTGCTTAATCAGCATCCCGATGGAAAACATTATTGGAACAGAAGAAGCGGAGGAGGAGGTTTGTGCCCATGACAAACGTACAAATTTGAATAACCAATATCCATCCAGCGTACTGTGACTTTATGCCGATAACATGAAATGCTGGAAAGTCTTAGTTTGCAGGCACTCGGCTAAAGTATTTCTAATTTATTTATGTAGAGATAATACTCGTGTGTGTGTGTGTGTGTGTGTGTGTGTGTGTGTGTGTGTGTGTGTATATATATATATATATATATGTGTGTGTGTGTGTGTGTGTTTTCTCATCGATGGTTATATGTTCCATCCCAGTATGTTGAAGTCAAACTAATGTCACGCAATTGGAAAAATGTTTACTATGCAGTTATCGCATGAATACCATTCTGTCTTGTTAGCAACTTCAAGGCTTTGGCTACATTGTTACTTAACGGGGTTGTCTTTATGAGAGCTGGCAGATTGGGGCATATGAGGTTAATAGAGGGGGGGTGCCTCTATGAGCCAGAACAGTGAGCCGCTCCTTGGCCCTGTTCACACTGAGTTTTTTTTGCAGCGGTCTTTGAAGCGGAAACCACACCAAAAACCGTGGCAAAACCCGAAATCTCCTCCCATTGATTTCAATAGGAGGCAGAGGCGTTTTTTCCCACTCGCGTGGGGAAAAAACGCTCGCGGGGAAAAAAGCGACATCGCCTATCTTGAGGCGTTTCTGCCTCAAAAACCTAATTGAAATCAATGGGAGATGGAAAAAACGCAGCGAACGACCGCAGAGTTTTTTTGACGTTCTATGGCAAAAAACGCTTGTGGCTTTTTTCTTTGCCTGTTGAAGAAAGAGGTAAAAAAAGCCTCCAAAAAATGCGCCAAAGAAAAAGTCGGTGCAAAATTACTTTAAAAAAAAAAGCCGGAGCTTTTCCAGGCAGAATTGTTTTTTGCGTGCAAAAAACTATGTGTGAACAAGGCCTTGAGGGCTCGTGCCGTTTGTGTATTACATGGACAGGCATTCTTCTGAACGGCCACCCTGTAATATTCAGTTTAGGTTATGGGTTCCCGTGACGGACAGGTCCTGACGCAGATGACGAAGCCTTAGGCCCCATTCACATCGAGTTTGTGCTATCCGCCGGGCGTATACATTTATAAGCACTAAAAAAAAGTATTGAAATGCATAGCTCAGTGTATACATAGACTATAATGGGTCAAACGTTGACCAAAATAGCATCCGTTTGGCCTAAGTTTGTCATGGTTTACTTCGGGATAGTTTTTTTTGAAAGTATTGAAAAGCGTAGTCTGCTTCACTATTCTGTACTTCAAAAAAACTTATACGCGACGTTAAATTTTATTTTAGCATTGATCTCAATGGATGACGTATGCAAACCTAATGCTATACGTTTGTATCCGTTTACATACAGTAAATCTATAGTTTTTTTTTTTTTGTTTTTTTTCCATCCGTGTTCACTTTAAAAAAAAAAAAAAAAGGAAACATCTTTTTAGGTAAAAAAACGGACAAACTTATACCGATGTATGAGTATACACTAAACGTACACGCTATAAATAACACAGATGTAAACAGAAAATCATTCACGTTTGTATACGTTTTCAATGGTCCACGTTTTAATCCAAAAAAGTAAACGCTTGCCGGATAGCACAAACGCGATGTGAATGGGGCCTAAGGCCTCGTGCCCACTTTGTTTTTTTTTCTTCAGGGTGCTATCCGTTTTTTTTTAACTTCTAGCACCCTGACACATTTATTTCAATGGGGCCTTGCACACGTCCTACTCCTGTCTGTTTTTGACTGAACAGTCTCGGCCTTTTCATTCATTTTTTCCGTGAAACAACGGACTGCACACTGAAGCCATCCGCGTGCGGTCTGTGTTTTGCGTATCCGTCATTAGCGGCCGTACAACGGCCAACAGAAGTGTGCATGAGGTCTGACACTGACAACTTTGGTGCAACTTTATTATTAAAAATTTTTGGTTCTTATTTTTTTTCAAGTAATGTTTTATGCAAGAAGTAGTGATGATTTCCTAATTTCCGTCTCGGTCATCTGCCATTTTGGTGTGATCAGTTGTCACTGTCACATTAAAGGGGTTATCCGGAGATGTAACATTATTTACCTTTCATCTGATTATAAGAAAACAAGTCTCACATCAAAATACTTTGATTTTAAAAAGTTTCCCTAAACGCCCAGCCAGAACCTGGTCACGTGGTGTTGGAACTACTGTAGTTTTCTCCTATCTGATGACACAGCGCCACATGACCGAGAACTGCCTTCCCCTTCTGTTCATGTTGGCTCGTCATCAAGCAAAAGGGCTGGCGCTGTCACTGCTTCTTTCTTTAGCCAGCCCCCTTACTTGCTCCCTGCTCTCTCGGCAGTGGGGAAAATTCGTTACAAAGGAGACGGGTGGGCGGGGAATCAAGCTTAGGGGAGAGAAGTGGATCATGGGATTTGTAGTTTTTCAGAGCTAACTGAAAACTGAAGTCCAGCCTCAGTGGAAATGGGAAGACTGTGTGTGTGTCGCAATCTCGGGGGTTCGGTGAAAAACATAATTTAAGGTGAGGGAATTTTTTTTTTAGTTTTTGACCCACCGGATATCCCCTTTAAGTCGCACAAATACCTTCCTTTGGGTGCTTTCGTTCTGGTACTAGTAAAGGTTCTGCGTGGGCCTATTCTTACATTTGTCCAGACTCCGTTGCCAACACTCAATTATAATAAAAGCTCTGTCGCCCCCATGTCACTATAATTTATTACATTTCATGAAGATTGATTTGGTTTCTTTCAGGTAGCTTGTTTAAGACCCGATGCACCACTTGCGGCAGTCTAAAAGAAAACTACAAGAGCCCTGTGTGCCCTGCCCTTGAAGGAAAGGGGTAACGCTTCTTACATATTTATATTGGCTATGTCTGCAATGTACCTTGTTGGCTAACTCGGGGCAATTTGTTATTTCAAGTTCTATTTTTTTGATAGCATTGTGTAATAGTATGATGCTCTTCTTGCTGCGTCTGGTTGTGTATGGTGTAAAACATAAATGCATTGACTAGCTGGACTGTCCTGTGTGTGGCCAGTGTTCCTTATCGCACTTCTTAATAAAGTTCTTCTTCTCTTTTACATAGAGCCCCTGATCCCGAGGTACAAGATGCCGTTATTCCAGTAGAGGATCTACCACGGTGAGGACTTCTGTGGAGACATTTTTCCGTATTGTTTGACCACGTGCCGTTTCCTGCACATTTTTCTCACATAGAATAAGTCAAGTAGAATCCCATACATAGTTATACATCTGAGTATTTGGAGATGTGAACATTTTAGACACCTTTGTTGTGATCTCCTCTAAAGAATGTACGTGCATGTTATTAGTATAAGGGAATTATCTACCTTTTTATTTCTCTTTTATTAATTTACGAGCTGGAGCGTAGACGCACATGTATTCAGTGTGTGGTTAAAGTACTATTCAAGAGTAAGGCGTCCAAGCTTTTGACCTATATGTGTTTAAAATATTGTATATATAATACAGTAACAGCCCTTTAATCCGGCACCTTTTAATGTCTGCAAGTCTTGATAATCCTGATTGAATTTACCTGATAAACCGACACTTGGTGGGTCCATTTTGCATATTATCCATTTTATTGCAATAGTCTTTTTTTTTTTTTTTTTTTTTCCTGGGCAAAAAACCAAAACACAGCTCAACTGTATGGCAAAACGTGATGTGAATGAACCCTAAATCTGCCTCAATCTTCTTTGAGAAATGAAAGGGATTCCAGATGGGGGAATAATTTTAGTTTGGTTTAAACAACCAAATGTGGTGTGGAAGAGGCATTATACTGGTGTACCTGAGAGCAGTTATGGCAGTCACCTAAGGAAGGGGCCCATATTGTGTAACCGATGCGCTTATTTGGCGATATTTGCAGGAAAAAAAGTCGCAAAATCTGCTCGTATGAATACACTGAAATTCGAATAATTTTGAATATAATGACTTTGTACTTTTATGAGTAATAAAGGAAATTTAACACAAAAGGAGGTATTAAAAGGGTATGAGTTTAGGATTAAGGTTTGATCTGCAATACTAGACATAGTGCATTGACAAGACTGGTGCTGGGGGAAAACGCAGTTTGTCATACGGTTTGTGTTCGTACTTTTTCTTGTAAGTTTATATACATATGTAAGTGAACCCTTGGAATTACCTGGATTTCTGCATTGATTATTTATAAAATGTGGTCTGATTGTCTATAATTGTGACTTTGTGTTATTATTTTAGTTAGATTGTGTTTGTTAACAAACAGCTGTATTGTTCATCTCTTTTATGGAGCACATTGAGTAAACGTCTACAGTGCAAGTAGAATAAGTAATTGAACCTCCGTATCACAGAGGACTTTTCACCTGCCCATACATGTACAGCTGAGTGCAGCATGTAATAGGAAGGGCTTCACAAACACTTCTCATGTGAAATTATTTTCCTATCTTCCTCCGTTATTTACATATTGATATGTTTGGCTCCCGATATGTAAATAAGCCCCTGAACTGTCAATCGGCCGCTTCTAACTAAATGGCAAGGGGGCATGATCTCTTCACTCTGACACTGTCCAAGTTGCCCAGTGTAAACCCCACTATAGTGCCTCTCATAGAGCCGCCTGTAGATAGTGCTCCCCATAGTGCCCTCTGTAGATAGTAGCATTCCCTGTAGATAGGGCCCCCTGTGGCATTATTATTATTTCCTGTAGATGGTGCCCCCTGTGGCGTCCCCTGTAGATGGTGCCCCCTGTGGCGTCCCCTGTAGATGGTGCCCCCTGTGGCGTCCCCTGTAGATGGTGCCCCCTGTGGCGTCCCCTGTAGATGGTGCCCCCTGTGGCGTCCCCTGTAGATGGTGCCCCCTGTGGCGTCCCTTGTAGATGGTGCCCCCTGTGGCGTCCCCTGTAGATGGTGCCCCCTGTGGCGTCCCCTGTAGATGGTGCCCCCTGTGGCGTCCCCTGTAGATGGTGCCCCCTGTGGCGTCCCCTGTAGATGGTGCCCCCTGTGGCGTCCCCTGTAGATGGTGCCCCCTGTGGCGTCCCCTGTAGATGGTGCCCCCTGTGGCGTCCCCTGTAGGTAGGTGCCCCCAGTGGCGTCCCCTGTAGGTAGGTGCTCCCAGTGGCGTCCCCTGTAGGTAGGTGCTCCCTGTGGCGTCCCCTGTAGGTAGGTGCTCCCTGTGGCGTCCCCTGTAGGTAGGGCCCCCCTGTGGCGTCCCCCGTAGGTAGGGCCCCCCGTGGTGTCTCCTGGTCGTTTTATACACCATTTTTTTTCTTCGGAAAATAAAGTCTGGTCTGACGCTAAGGCTATGTTCACACAGAGTATTTTGCAGGCAGAATTTCTGCCTCAAAATTCCGTTTGGAAGTTTGAGGCAGATTTTCCTCTCCCTGCACGCCGATTTTCGCTGCGTTTTTTGCCCGCGGCCATTGGGCGCTGCGTGCATAAAACGCCGCGAAATACGCTTTCTCTGCCTCCCATTGAAGTCAAAGGGAGGTCAGAGGCGGAAACGCCCGAAGATAGGGCATGTCGCTTCTTTCTCCCGCGAGCCGGTTTTACTGCACGCGGGAGAAAACCGCCCCCGCCTCCCATTGAAATCGACGGGAGGCATTTTCGGGCCGTTTTTGACGAGTTTTTGGGCGCGGTTTTCACTTTTTATTTCATTTTCTTTTAGCACCAAGACGACCAAAAAACAACGATTTTGATGTGTTAAAAAAAATGATTACGCCTTTCGCTGTGCGAGTTAAATAATGGTATATTGTAATAGTTCTGACTTTTCCGGAGGCAGCGATACCTATATATATATATATGTGTGTGTGTGTGTATGTGTGTGTGTGTGTATATATATATATATATATATATATATATATATATATATATATATATATATATTTTATTTTTTTTTTACATTGTGCTTGTGGGAAAAGGTGTTCTGTTGTTTTTTTGTTGTATTTTTTTTTTTTACTTTTTTAATATTTTTATTTATTTTTGTACACTCCTGAAAATGTATCTAACTTTTTTTTTTTAATTTTTTTATTTACACATTTCATTAGTTTCCCTAGGGGGACTTGAACCAGCGATCGTTAGGTCACTGGTACAATACACTGCAATACAAATTTATTGCAGTATATTGTAATTTTTACAGGCTTCTGCTAAGCCCTGCCGGAAGCAAGGCCCAGCAGAGGCAGACAGAAGGCAGACCTGGGGGCCTTCATTAGGCCCGCAGGCTGCCATGACCACTATCTGCGCCCCCCGATCGTGTTGCGGGGGGGGGGCGTTGGGCTGTTGATGGGGGCCGGCCTCCTCCTAACGGTTTAAATATCGCAGTCACTATTGATCGTGGCATTTAACTAGTTAAATGGCTAGGCACAGCGCGATCGCTGTTCCTGGCCGTTAGAGCAGCGTGATAGCTGTGTTTTACAGTTTTTGGGTTGGGGAGGGTTCTGGCGCAGGCGGGCCCCTTGATTACCGACTATAAGACACAGGGACTTTTTAGCAAGATTTATTCTTGTTAAAAAGTGTATCTTATAGTCTGAAAAATACGGTATATAAATTTGGTATCGCCGCAATTGTATTGACCCACATAATACAGTTAACATGTCGTTTTTACCACAGCCGTAAAAACAAAACCCAAAAAGCAATGGGGTGTTTTTTCCCTTTCCAGCCCACAAAATAATTTTTCAAAGTTTCCCGGTACATTATATGGTACATTGAATGTTGCCATTAAACACTACAATTCATCTCGCAAATAAATAAATTTAAAAAAAAACCTCATATGGCTATGTCAATGGAAAAATACAGAAGTTATGGCTCTTGGGAGGCGAGCAAGGAAAAACTAAAATAAGTTAATAGTAATATCTGTACCTTGAGGAAATTTCTGGATAGAATCCAATATAATGCGACTAGAACACGGCATATACAAAAAAAACAATGTCCTATTGAAGAAAATATGGGGATTGTGAAGAGCCCCAAGGAAATTCCCCCTTCTTCTTCTTTGCTACCTCATAACTTTTCTTGAGAAATCTAGACCGGTATTTCGGCCCTAACTGTATTATTCGGGTGTATGGACATATGTGTTCTTGGTAAATGCTCTCATGACATACAAATGATAGTAACTGTCATCCAAAGACTTGCATAAGTAATATTGTTGTATTTTTGTCAGCATATTGGCCCATGGAGGAATGAAGGGTTCTTTTTGTATTTTAGGTTTTTTGTTTTCTATTTTTCTGATGTTATTGGTTGTAAATTAAAAATGTCATCTGATTGAAAGGAAAAAAAAAATCTTTCAGCAGAAGTGTTAGGCGCATCTTTCTAGACGCTTGTCTCTTCCTTATACCAACTATTGGTTACCTTAGTTTACGCCCACATTTTGGCACACTTTTGGTGCATGCCAAAGCCACGCCTCCTTTCCATGAGACCATGACCATTTCCCTTTTTCAAGCGTGTCGCAAAAAGTGTCTAAAACAATTAATAAATGTGCGCACATCATGTACGCCAGAATTCTGGGCATTTTGAATAGTAAATCTGCCCCATTGTCTACAAATGGAGAAAATTCAGGACTGTTGCTACTCTCCATAAGGGCTTGTCCACACGCTCCGGAATTGCCACGTTTTTTCCGGCCAAAATTTTGGGCGTAAAAAACGCTGCAGAATACAGTAGCAGCATAGTACATGATGCGTAAAATTTCAGAGCCGAAATTGACCTGCGGTGCGTTTTTTTCGGATCACAGCATGTCAATCACTGCTGTGAAAAGTGTGCAGAATAGTTGCGTTTTTCTGAGGAGTTGTCTCCATCTCCTAACATTGGGAAAAATACAGGAATGGTGCGTTTTTGCCGCAGCTGAAAGCCTTTGACTTTCAACGGTATTGCTGCACAAATTTTCTGCAGCATTTCCAGTGTGTGTGGAAAAGCCCTTAGAGTTGGCATCCTGTTAAGATGATTTTAAAGGGGTTGTCCAAGATAAAATGACTGTGTGTTAATGCTTGTAATTTATAAATGTAAATACATTTGTAATATACTTACATTTTCCAAAGTGGCCCCGTTTCCAGATCCTGCCGTGGGGTACTTGACGGGTGACTGGTGACGTCACTCTCTGCTCTGGCCGCTTGTTGATCTTCATTTTTATGGGAGAAATTGTACTTTCTGATGATACTGTTTAATATTAATATTATGTGTGATGTACTGAGAAGCTGTAAAAAAAAATTCACTGTACGGTGAAAATTACATCGCTATATTGTGACCCCGGAACTTTTTTAGATTTCTGTGTATAGATGCTGTGTAAGGCGTCTTTTTGTAGGTGGATAGATGTAGTCTTGGAGAATGTCGGGCGTTTAGATCACTTTTTATTCAATGTTTTTTTGGGGTCAAAGTGGCAAAAAACAGATTCGCCCATTTTGACCTTTTTTCCCACTACGGCGTTCACTGTATTGGAAAAATATTTTTTAGATTTTTATAGTTCGGGCATTTTCTGACACGAGGATACCTAGTATGTTTATTTTTTTAAAATTTACGTGTGATTTGAATTTTGAGATTTTTTATTTTATTATACTTTTCTTTTTAGCCCCCCCCCCCCTAGGGGGCTTGATCCTGCGTTTATTAGATCGCTTATGCCATAGACTGCAATATCACAATATTGCAGTCTATGGCAAATGCAGTGCATTGCTATTGAGACCTGTCACAGGCATTTCTCAATAGCAATCTTCCTCTAGCAGGGCTGAGAGCGTTCACAAGGCTTCCAGCTGCTAGAGGAACCCTTTCCTGTTGTAAATAGGCATATTAGCGACAGCAAAGGGTTAAACCTGACTTTTGAATAAGCCCTAAGAGTACAACAGGCAATCCCAAAGGTAACAACAAAAGCCCTACTGGAGACTCTACAAATTGCAAAATCCTCTGTTCATGTGTTTACTATTAGAAAAGTACTGAACCAAAATGGTGGTCATTTTTAGCACAAATTCACAACGATATGTTTGGATAAAAACAAAACATCGCACACCAAATCTAAATTCTCATCCTAAATGTGAAGTATGGTGGAGGGAGCATCATGGTTTAGGGCTGCTTTGCTGCCTCAGGGCCTGGACATCTTGGGATCATTGAGGGAACAATGAATTTAGGTGTATCAAAATATTTTGTAATGGCCGCAGTCCATAATCTCAACCTGAAGAGACGTTGGGTGATGCAACAAGACGTTGACCCAAAGCACAGGAGTATATCAACTAAAGAATGATTGGAAAAGCAGATTTGTGTTTTGGAATAGCCAAGTCCGGGGTTGTGACACAATATGAAGAGGGCTGTGTGAACAGGACATCCCGGAAATATTGATGAACTGAAACACATTTGCAGGGAGGAATGGTCCAAAATTCTTCCTCAACGTTGGGGAATCTTCTTTGCAGCCATGGGAACGGTTTGGTGGAGCGGATTGCTGCTAAAGAGGATCTACAGGTTACTAAATTTAAAGGTTCACTTACTTTTCTTTTTTTTGCACTGTGGATGGATGTTCAATGTTCTCAATAAAACACATGAACTGTTTGTGTTACTAGTTTAGTTATATTGTGTTTGTCTATAATTGTGACTCATCATGTGATAACAATCCGACCACATTTTATTAATCAATGCAGAAATCAAATGAACTCCAAAGGGTTCACATACTTTTTCTTGAACTGTACAGCGTAAACGGTTTTAATTTCCAGTTCACTTTCATTCATACATGTACTGTAATCTAATATAGACTTTCATTTGTTTGCAGATGTGAAGAAAATGACTGCAATGGCCTCTTACGACCTAATGTGGTATGGTTTGGGGAGACCTTGGACTCCAATCTTCTAGGAGAGGTGGAAAAAGAGCTGGATATATGTGACTTATGCTTGGTGGTAAGTATGACCGCAACTAAATAAAAGCGCTATATTCTCCTTTTAAAAGCATGTGTTTCTATGTCTAAATATGTGTCAGAAGCGGATGGATATTTGTACATACTTGCAGTTATATCCGTGATCATCTGCTGTCTATTGACTATTACCATCACTTTAATGGAAGCTAGAGGACACTTGAATCAGACATTAGGTACAATCCGACTCTTCCAGGGGACTACATATACCAGTATTGGGTGTCCGCCATATTGATTGTCATTTAATAATAATAATCTTTACATAGCGCCAACATATTTCGCAGCCCTTTACAATTTACAGGGAACTAATTTACTATTTAAACAAGAGGATTGAGGACCCTGCTCGCAAGAGCTTACCATCTATGAGGAAATAAGGGAGACACAAAATGTAAAAGTTCTTGTTCAGTAAAATGGCCCAGCCATCTTTTATACACATGGGGTAGTACACATAAAGCTGCATGAGCCGGTCACCAGCCAGTATCTGTGTATGACAGACATGAAGTGCATTAGGGTGCAAGGACTGTGGGGGACACTGCTGAATGAGGTGGTCAAGTACTCAAGAGTAATGTAAAAGGAGGGCAAAGGAAAGGAGTCAGATTAGGGAATGTTATTGGCCTGTCAAAAAGATGTGTTTTCAGCGCACGCTTAAAACTGTGGATATTGGGAATTGATCTGATTGTCTGGGGTAGCACGAAAAAAATCTTGGAGACAGGAGGTTCAGATTATGGAGGATTTTAATCGAAGGTCGTTGGCAGAACATAGAACACGGGTAGGGTGGTAGACAGAGATGAGGGAGGAGATGTAAGGAGGTGCAGCACTGTGGAGAGTTTTGTGGTTGAGAGTAATAAGTTTGAATTTTATTCTGAAGGGGATGGGCAACCAGTGTAGTGATTGGCACAGGGTAGAGGCGTTGGTGTAGCGGTTGGTCAGGAAGATGAGCCTGGCTGCTGCATTAAGGATTGGAGAGGGGAGAGTTTAGTGAGGACTGAATAGTAATGAGTTACAGTAGTCAAGACGAGAGTGAATCCGAGCGACAATGAGAGATTTGACCTTGAGTTTCCACCGTAAGAAAAGGGCGGATTCTGGAGAGGTTTTCGAGGTGAAAGTGACAGAAGCGTGAAAGTGATTATATGTGTAAAAGAAAGATCTGAGTCAAAAGTAACCCCAAGACAGCGGGCGTGCTCCGTTATACATTAAATGTTTTCTTGTGCAGGTTGGAACTTCTTCTGCTGTTTATCCTGCTGCCATGTTTGCACCACAAGTGGCTGCAAGAGGGGTGCCTGTAGCGGAGTTTAACATGGAAAGCACCGCAGCAACATTGGGCTTCACGTAAGTAATATTTGTGTATTATTTCAAAGCAAAAGTTGTTATAGTTTATCTGTCATCAATAGCTATCCCTTTACAACGTGAAAACTTTGAAGCATAGCTTCCCCTTTTAACGGTTTATAAATGGATATATTTGCAAGGTTATGTAGATTATATCTATTTATATAGATTATATTGCTTATTTTGTCATCCTGAGTTACGGCCCAGAGCTGTAGTCACAATTCTGCTTTAGATTGTAACCTGTGAAATGGTGTTGAAAGGGGAGACTATTCTTACAATGACACTTTACATGGAGGCTGCTAAGCAGCTATAGACACCTATGCCAAATCTCATAAAATTTCATTTTTCATTTTTGTCTGCTTAGGTTTCACTTCCAGGGACCTTGTGGAACAACTTTGCCTCCCGCACTTGCTCGCCATGAAACCGAGCTCATCTCTTGAAAATTTGTTACACAGAAGAGCAAAATATTAAAGTGGTTTTCTAGTGAGAAGTTATTGATGGCCTATCCTTTGGATAAGCCATCAATATCTGATCGGTGGGGATCTGACTCTCGGCACCCTCCGCTGATCAACTATTTTGAAGGATCTGCGGCGCTTACTCGTCTGCAATCCAGAGTATAGGCCATCAAGTTCTCACTGGAGAAACCCTTTAACGTTTGGTATCTGAACACATGAGGACTGTAAGGTGGCAGAATAATCTAGGTTACATTTCTCTGGCGGGTCCTGTTCATTTTTCAGGGTAATGTCCAGTACTATGGACATTATTATGTACCAAAAAACAGATCTCCTGATTGAGAGTACAAAAAATAGTGACGATTGGATGTAAATGCAATGTTGGATCCAATTTTCTTTTTTTATAATAAAATGTTGCCTGTCTATTGATACTTTTGCCATTTTATCATGTTTTCTGCAACATCTTGGTATATTCTTATGTTACAGATTTAGTGGTGGATTTGTCACATTTACTTACTGTTTCTTGGGGCACATCATGCAGCATTCATTATTAGGATTGGTATATTTCCATATATGAATTTTTTTGTGTGTGTGCCATTTTGCTTCTGCTGTGTTACCATTTAACCACCATGTCATTTAACTGTTACACTGGAAATAGAAAGCAGCAATTACATTTAAAACGTGATTTGTAAGAAAATTGTGCTTTATTTTATTACAATTACAGCTGAAAAATGATTTCTGACGCTAATAAACGTTTAAAAAAAAAAAAAAAAAGCATCATGTTTACTCTAATTTTAGATTGTGATAATGATCTTTATGTCTACTAGCTTTTATACCCGGTGTTGCTCGGGAGGTTGACTTAAGGTATAGATAAAGTAAGAGCTCACTATTTAAATACCCAATTATGTGTTGTAAGGCCCCATGCAAACGATAGTAGAATTTGTCTGTAATTACGGACCCATTGACTTCTATTTCCCTTGGACACCTTCCTGTATATTTACAGGAAGGTGTCCGTGCCGTAGAAAGGCTCCGCAAAAGATAAGACATGTCTATAGTACTTTAAATGGGAGCACGACCCGCATAATTCTAGAGTATTAAAAGTTAACTTACCTGCTTCTTCCTCCTGTCCGGCCTCTCGGGATGACGTTTCATCCCATGTGACCCTGCAGCCAATCACAGGCTGCAGCGGTCACATGGACTGCCGTGTCATCCAGGGAGGTTGGACTGGATGTCAAGAGGGACGCGTCACCAAGACAACGGTACGTATGTACTTCTTTTATTTACTCATTGCTTCTACATGCATTTTAGTCCCTCAATTATACGAGACAGGACAACTGTCCTGCCTCTGTGTAAACCCGCTGTGGCCAACATCGCAGTACTGCAGTGTTAGGCAATTCAGCGAGGAATGATGTACTTTGCAGCCAATTATGGGCTTCCACGTCATCAATAGGGGGTGGAGCCTATTCCCTGATTTTTAAACCAATGAAAAATCGGGCTTCAAACAAACTTTCGAAAATATATATGATATCAATTTATTTTCTCTATCGGGCTTCAAATGTTGAATTCCTTGAAATTTTACAAATACAATAAATTGGACAAAAAAAATATTTACCTTTTACCCTACAGTTATACTCTTGTAAGTTCAAAACTAGGACACACAGTAGAGACCATGTTGTCACTACTTTTGGCCCATACCTTATATACAAGCGTATACTGTCAGTATGTTTTGATGATATTTTTTTGCTGTTTAGGATAGAAAGCAAAGAAAAGGTGTATAAGACAGTACTTGTAAGAAAATGTATGCCATATATTATATTTGCTCTGATATGTGTTTGGATCAATTAAAAAAATCTACATACGTTTTATGATGCCGTGTTCGAGGGGGCGCCTCCTGATTCTAACAATTTAAATGCCGCAGTTGCGATAGACCGCAGCATATAAGATGTTAAACGGGCAGAATCTAAGTGAATTTTTATTCCGCCCGTTGCAGTGAGGTGTCGGCTGTATAACACAGCCGTCACCCGCTGAGTATGGAGCGAGCACAGCCTGTGAGCCGCTCTATACTTCCCCTTAACGGCTACCACGTACTAGTAAGTGGTATGTCGTTAAGGGGTTAAGATGTGCAGAGTTCCAACATGCCACTTATGCTGATGTCTACATACATATATCTTCACAAAATCATCAAAACAAAAATCACTGCGATGCAGATGCCAGTAAACCTCTGAGGCGGCTGTTTCTGTCATCCTATAGACTTTGAAACTCCTCACCGTAATTGTGTGGTGAGAAGGAACGGGGCACTGGGAACCTCTGTTTTAGTGATCAGCGGGGTTCCTAGCAATCATACATGTATCACCTATCCAGTGGAAAGCTGATAATGGAGCTTTGTGGCAAAACCCCTTTAGGCTGTATTCAATGTGTGTTTTTGTGTGTTTATCGTGGCGTTTTAACCCCTTAACGACATCCAACTTACTAGTTGCTGTCATTTAACGCAACACAACGTACTGATACGCTGTGTTGCTGATGCAGGCCCAGAAGCTGAGCCCGTACCATTGCCAGCGGGTGTCAGGTGTTTATTACAGCTAACACCCTGCTGCATGGCCAGAACCAGAGCTAGCCTCCGATCCGGATGATTAACTCAGATGCAGTGCTCAAAAGCAAGCGCTGCATCTAGGGTGGTCCCTAGCAGACCGGAACCCCGCAATGCAAATCGCGGGGTTCCGATGGCTGTTCTGGCAGACCGGAGGCCTAACAATGGCCTCCTGTCTGCCAGGTACGGAAACCTGCTAGGTCCTGCCCGGAGGCGGGGCCTAAAAGGCTTCTGGCCGCAAAACAAAGATGGCTCAGAAGCTGAGCCTGCGACATCAGCCGCCAGTCTCTGCTGCATGTTACAGCTGACACCGTGCTATAACGGCAGGGAACGGAGCTAGCTTCGATCCCTGCCATTAACACCTTAGTTGCCACGATCAAAAGTGATCGCGGAATCTTAGTGGTTTGTAGCGATCGGCAGAGACACGATGTGATCGTGAGGATACCGATCGTTACCATGGCAATCGTAAGCCACGCACGATAGCCTATTAGGCCCCGTCCAGAACGGGACCTAATGGGCTTGCTGTCAGTGAATGACTGGCAGCTCTAATGCATTGCACTACGTGGGTAGTGCAATCTATTAGAGTAAAGATCAGAGGTGCAGGCCCTCAAGTCCCCTAGTGGGACACAAAAAAAAAAAGGTGAATAAAGGATAAAAAGTCAAGTAAATAAAAACACACTGCTTTTTTTTTCCTATAATAAGGCCCCATGCACACTAACGTATTTCTGCAACCGCAATTCCCCCTCAAATCTGCGTGTCAATTGCGGCCCCATTCTTTTTAATGGGCCCATTCACACGACCGTGGTTTCCATGGTCCGTGTGTGGCCCAGGAGCCTGGACCGCAAAAAGAACTAACATGTCTTATTACGGTGTTTTGCGGTCCAGGCTAATAGAAATTAATGCACACGGCCCGCGATTTGCAGGCGGCTCGCGGGTGAAACTCCGTGGACGTCCGAGCTGCAAATCACGGCCGTGCACACCACTAGAGTCGTGTGCATTAGGCCTAAGTCTTTTATCAATAAAAAAAATGTAAACGTTAAAATAAGTACACTTATTTGGTATCGCCACGTCCGTAACGACCCAAACTATAAAACGGTTATTTTTCCGGCAGGGTGAACACCGCAAAAAAAAAAAGAGCGATTCTGGCATTGATTTTTATTTATTACCACCCCTCCCAAAATATGGAATAAAAAGTGATCAAAAAGTCGCATGTGCCCCAAAACAGTACCAATAAAAACTACGACCGGTTCTGCAAAAAACAAGCCCTTACACAGCCTTTTTGACTGAACAAAAAGTTCTGCCTCTCAGAATATGGTGACAGAAAAAGCAATTATTTTTTTTATTTTATTGTGCAAACGCCGCAAAATTTTAAAAAAACGATATACATATGGTATCGCCATAATTGTATCGACCCGCAGAATAAAGTTAAAGGGAAGGTGTCGTGATTTTTATTATTATATTGCTTTTAATATAATATTAACAAAATTATTTAATTGTGTTCTGATTTTTTACTTTTAATGTATTTTTATTTTTACTTCTCTATGGGGGCTGCCATTTTTTTTTTCATCTCTGTATGTGTCGATTTAACGACATACAGAGATGGAATACGGCACATACAACCCCATAGAGAATGCGAATGGGAGCCGTTCCATTTTCAGAAGTGTACGCCGTCTGTGTGGGAAAGGCGCATGTGCCACTCCCACACAGACCAAAACTAAACTCGTTCGTAGAGCTAAATCTGGCGCCATTTTCATGTGGACCGGAAGCCACTGCCGGACAGTAAAATGAGGACTTCCAGCTGCGGCTTCTGGGCATAGGGTCAACGAAGCGAAGGCGCAAGGAAAAGGAGCGTAGACCAGCGAAGGCGGCGGCAGGAGCAGGTCATATATGTTCGTGTATGTGATGTGTGTATTATGTTCGTGTATGTTCGTGTTGTACTGTCTGCTGAGCCCTGTATCTAATCCTCCTACACTGTGCAGTCACTCAGAAAATGGCGGCACACCGTGTAGGAGGTTTGAAGACATTCAAACCCTTCCTTCTCCTGGCACTAGCCAGAAGAAGGGAGGGGGGGTTGTGTGAGGATACTAGAGGAGTGTGTCCACCCCAAATTTGCAGCATAACTCAATGAGGTTGCTTTACCACAGTGACCATGCTGCAATTTTGGGAACCGCTCCCTCTAGTGGCCAGCATATGGAAATGTTATAAATTAGAATCTACTTTATAATATTTCCTGACTTGTGAAAAAAATTACTAATTGTTTAACTGAAAAAAATAAAAATAATTCTAGCGACACATTCCCTTTAAAGTGTCATTTATAGCCCACTGTGAACACTAAAAATATAAAACATTGTCAGAATTGCTGGTTTTTCGTCACCTTGCTTGCCAAAAAATGGAATAAAAAGTGATCAAAAAATGCCATGTACCCCAAAATGGTACCAATAAAAACTACAGATTGTCCCGCAACAAATAAGCCCTCACACCGCTCCGGTGGAGAAAAACTAAAGTTCTGGGTCTCAGAATATGACAACACAAAATGTGCAGTGTGTCCAAAAACGGATAAGATTGGGCACCATTTATCAGTGCGACACTGGCCACATATCTATTAATTATTTTATTTACCGCATTATTATACCCTCTTATTATGCCGTGATGTACCCCATTCAGCTTACATATGACCCCCACATTATAAACTGAAATACCAGCAAAACCCCAAACAGAACTACTCCCAAGCAAAATCTGCTCTCCAAAAGCCAAATCGCGCTCCCTCCCTTCTGAACCCTGCAGTGTGCCCAAACAGTTTACGTCCACATATATGGCATCGGCATACTCTGGAGAACCCGCTAAACATTTTATGAGGTATTTGTATACGGTGGCAATAACTGGGCACAACATATTGTGCACTAAAATGGCATATCAGTGGAAAATTAAAATTTTCACTTTGCATCATCCGCTGCGCATTCATTTCTAATGAAAAAACACCTGTAGGGTCAAAATGCTCACAACACCCCTTAAAATGCCTTAAGGGGTGTAGTTTCCAAAATAGGGGTCACTACTTGGGGGTTTGTTTTACTACTTGACCTCAGAGCCCTGCAATTGTGGGCCAATGCTGGGAAAATTACCAAAATATACTGCAAATGTGCATGGTGCTCTTCAATTCTGAGCCCTGTCATATGTCCAGGAAAATGATAAATGCCTTGTGGGGTGTAGTTTCTAAAATGGGGTCACTTCTTGGGGGCTTTCACTGTACTCTGGTACCTCAGGGTTTTTCAAAATCTGCATGCCAAATAGCGCTCCTGCCTTTCTGAGCTCTGCTTTGTGTCCGAACAGCAGTTTATGACCCCATATGGGGTATTGCCGTAATTGGGAGAAATTGCTTTTCAAGTGTCTGGGTGCTTTTTCTCCTTTTATTCCTTGTAAAAATTGTACATTTCCACATTTTGTCAGAAAAAATTTACATTTCACAGTATAATTCCACTAAATTCAGCAAAAAGCCTGTAGGATCAAAATGCTCACTATACCCCTTGATAAATTCCTTCAGGCGTTTAGTTTCTCAAATGGGGTAAGTTTTGGGGGGGTTTGCACTGATTTGGTCGGCAAGGGTTTTGCAAATGCGACACAGCACCCAAAAAGCATTCCAGGAAAATCTGCATGTCAAGTACCACTCCTGCCTGTCTGAGCCCTGCTGTGTATCCAAACAGCTGTTTATGACCACATGTGGTATATTGCCGTACTCGGGAGAGATTGGCTTACAAATTTTGTGGTGCTTTT
This sequence comes from Rhinoderma darwinii, assembly GCF_050947455.1. Classification (NCBI taxonomy): domain Eukaryota; kingdom Metazoa; phylum Chordata; class Amphibia; order Anura; family Rhinodermatidae; genus Rhinoderma; species Rhinoderma darwinii. The sequence goes on along the minus strand of NC_134691.1, from coordinate 147,152,972 downwards.
TCATCTTTCAAACATTGTAGAAATAAAAAACCAACATTTTAGTGGAAAAAATTTTGATATTCATTTTCACTGCCTATTTTGACTAAATTCCACAAAAAAACCTGTGGTGCCTGAATGCTCAGTATACCCCTCGATAAATTCCTTGAGGGCTTTAGTTTCCCAAATGAGGTCACTTTTGGGGCTTTCCACGGTTTTGGTCCGTCAGGGGCTTTGCAAATGCGACATGGCAACTGAAAACCATTCCAGCAAAACTTGAGCTCTGAAAGCCATACGGTGCTTCTTCATTTTCATTTTTACATCCTCATTCCACTAAATTCAACAAAAAACCCTGTGGGGCTCAAATGCTCACTATACCCCTTGATAAATGTATTAAACTATACCGCTCAAGAAATTTATTTTGGGGGGTGTTCCCACTGTTTTGGCACCACAAAACCTCTAGGTGCTCCTTAGCTTCTGAGGCCTGTGCTTCAGTCCAGTAGCACACTAGGGCCACATGTGGGACATTTCTAAAATCTGCAGAATCTGGTCGATAAATAAAAAGTTGCGTTTCTGTGGTAAAACCTTCCGTGTTACAGAAAAAAATGAATTAAAAACGATTTTCTGCAAAAAAATATAAATACATTTTTTAATTTCACCTCCACTTTTCTTTAATTCCTGTGAAACACCAAAAGGGTTAAGAAACTTTATAAATGCTGTTCTGAATACTTTGAGGTGTGCAGCTTTTAAAATGGGATGTTTTTATAGGGGGGTTTCTAATATATAAGGCGCTCAAAGCCACTTCAGAACTGAACTGGTCCCTGAAAAAAATAGCCTTTTGAAATTTTCTGGAAAATGTGAGAAATTGCTGCTAAAGTTCTAAGCCGTGTAACGTCCTAGAAAAATAAAAGGACGTAAAAAAAAAAACGATGCAAACATAAAGTAGACATATGGGAAATGTAAACTAGTAACTCTTTTGTGTGGTATTACTATCTGTTTTACAAGTAGATACGTTTAAATTTAGAAAAATGCTAGCATTGTTTGCAGTGTTGTGTTTTTTTTTTGTTTTTTTTTAGTGCAGCCAGATGTTACATTAAAGCCTATATCAAATGCACTACAACTGCGGTTTTTGGTTTTGTCTTGATTTTGCAGCAATTTTGTGGTCAGTGGTGTTTTTTGTTTTTTTTCAAACACAGCGTGCTTTGGGTATGGCGTTTTTTCAGGTGGTTTTCCCATAGGCTTCTCTATAGGACTTTAAAATCACCATAAAGAAAACAAGTACGAAATTACACCAGACAAAAACACCACCAAAAAGGCAACGCTTTAAAAAAACGCATGTTACATTTTAAAATGTGTTTTTAGCAGCGTTTTTTGATGCACTTTAAATTGCCAGAAAAATTCTGTGTGTGAAGGTGGTCTAAAGGAGGAGAGGACTTACTTTTTTGAGCGAAAGCCAGAAGGGAATTTAAAAGGAAGGAATGGTATAATGAAAAGACTGATGCATCTCTGGTTTGTTTTTTTCTCACTTACCCTCCATGACCGCACCACAGGAGGTAAGGGCCCTGCCTCTAATTGGGACAGGAAACAATGCAAGAGGTTAAATAGCCCCTCCCTCCTCCAGTGTTTTTTCCTGTCCCTATTGGGCATGAAGAGGTTGCTGCTGCTGCTGCTGGCTGGGCTGGTGTAAGTTGGTTAGCCTACGTTGAAAAGAAATCACCAGGCAGTGAGTGGTTGTGTCCCACCTCCACTTTAAAACACTGCTCCTATCTTCCTGGAACTTGGGACTCCATTCACCTCTCCTGCGCCTTCGGGTAAAGCTGAGGTGAAAACAATGTGCCGGGTTCGGTCCTCTCTGAGCTCCCCAGCCGGCCGCTTCACCTGTCTAACTGGAATCCCTATGCTGTCTTAGCGTGCGTTCAACGGTGGAATGCACGCGTACGTCACTTCCGGAGTGACTTCCGGTTGTGGACGCCGGAAGTCCGATGGCGGCGCTGTGTTACCGGCATACGCATGGAAAGGGCTGCAGTTGCGGAGCTTCCAACAGGAGCAGAGGAGGCGCTTGCTACCGATTGGTAGTCATCATCACACTAGTCCCGGTCATGCAGGTTAAAGGTCATCCAGACATGAGGCCTCATTCTCTCAAGTAGGACTGTTTAGCACTCCTATCTTGCCTGCACCATGTCTGAGAAACCTACTTCCAAACCCGGTGTGGTAGAGCCTAGCGTGTTTCCCAACCCAGTAAGGGCTTGTTCACACGGCTTGGCAAAATATGTCTGAAAATACGGAGCTGTTTTCAAGCGTTTTTGTAACTACTTGCATTTTTTGCGGCGTATTTTACGGACGTTATTGGAGCTGCTTTTCAATGGAGTCAATGAAAAACTGCTCCAAAAACGTCCCAAGAAGTGACATGCACTAATTTGACGCGGGTGTCTTTTACACGTCATCTTTTGACAGTGATGTGTAAAATTACACCTCGTGGAAACAGAACACCGTAAAACCCATTGAAAACAATGGGCAGATGTTTGTAGGAGTAATGGAGCCGTTTTTTCAGGCGTAATTCGAGGCGTAAAACGCCCGAATTACGTCTGAAAACTGCGTGTGAACATACCCTAAGTATTCTGGTTATGGGAATATTTGTATGGGGATTAGTTACTTAACTATTTCCCTCCTTATTCTTGTTTTCAGTGTGAGACATCTAGGAAGCCTAAGGGTATGTTCACACTAGGTCATTGACGGACATATTTCGGCCGCAAGTACCGGACCGAACACAGTGCAGGGAGCCGGGCTCCTAGCATCATAGTTATGTACGACGCTAAGAGTCCCTGCCTCACTGCTGGACAACTGTCCCGTACTGTAATCATGTTTTCAGTACGAGACTGCGCTATTGATTCCGTCATTAAAACGGAAACCTGCCGGAATGGTGACGAACGGAAACCATTAGCAATGTTTCCGCCACCATTGATCTCAATGTTTCCGCCACCATTGATCTCAATGGTGTGCAGCCCCAGTTACAGTAGAAAAGTATACTGTAAAGAAAATAAAACAAAATAATAAAGGCTTCCAAAGGTCTTTTCTGACCTTTGAGGGGCAAGCCATAATAATAAAAAAAATAAATTAAATAAAAGTTATACATAAAATACCCCCACAAAAAAACGCTCCCTCCCGCCAATCACTGTCGTAACGCTATCTCTAAACCAATTACCCTAAAATAGACATGTGATATAAATAAAATGTATGGTAGACAATGACTATCACAAATAAAAGGTCTATTTTAGGGTAAAACGATATTACCAGAAAACAAAAATTAGCTGAAAAGTAAAAAATAACCATTATTTTACTATTTATTTTGAAACTATAAGTCTAAAAATAGTTTTTTAAAAAAGCAAAAATAATGTGTATAAAAATGATAAGAAAAGAAACCTGCATTGATCACGAAAAAAACATAGCAAAAATCACGTAGCTAGACTAAGGGAATGTTCACATGCAAAATCAAAAATTTCATAAAATGACAGTGCTGTTTTCAAGGGAAAACAGCCTCTGATTTTCAGCTGTTTTTGTAGCCAAAACTTATTTTTGTAGCTGTTTTTCTATTGACACAATGAAAAAACGCTCCAAAAACAGCTCATGAAGTGACATGCTCCTTATTTTTACGGGGTGTTTTTTTATGCGCCGTTTTTAAAGCAACGGCGTAAAAAAAAAAAAAAAATGCCCCTTCTGAACTAAATGGGGTTTTCCCATTGAATTCAATAACCAGATGTTTGGACTTCCGGTTCCGGCGCTGCCATGTGAGGAGGGAGAAAAAAGCTCTCCAGACCTACGCTTCAAAATAGCACCGACTAATATATCCAGCAATCCCTCAAACCACACCGGGAGTGTCGATAAAGACACTACACCGAGCAGCAGGCAAACAAACGAAATTCCGGCATCAACAGACGACTCCCCGCGTTTACCGGAGGTTATAGTTGCCGAGGGACCCGAGAAGCCTCAGACCGGACTACGGTGATGTCGAGGAGTACTGCCCTCACGTCACCGGGTGGAGGCAAGACAAGGCAGCCGACTGCACAGGTATAGTGCAACTATTATATACGGCCATATATTAAAATGGGGTGCACATTTTGGCGCCAAACACCGGAGCAGCACATCTTCCTCTGCACTCAGCAATAGTCCCGTGCTGGATCAGTCTCGGCCCCTTGCAACACACATATCCTGACAAAAATAGGACTTACACCTAAAGAAAGCAACCACAAACTTGAAAAAAGACACGATGCCACCGGTCACCTGGAAAGAGAAACAGGAGATGAGCCGCCCATCCTCAGATCAGGAGGATATAATGTCAGATGAAGAAGGGGGGGAGGGGACCTCGGCAAAGATAAATTACAAGAAGCTGGCCATTGAAGTAGCCAAACGTATTACACCTGACATCCAAGACACCCTGGCTAATACTGTATCAGCCTCATTGAGGCTGGGTTCACACGACCTATTTTCAGGCGTAAACGAGGCGTATTATGCCTCGTTTTACGCCTGAAAATAGGGCTACAATACGTCGGCAAACATCTGCCCATTCATTTGAATGGGTTTGCCGACGTACTGTGCAGACAGCCTGTAATTTACGCGTCGTCGTTTGACAGCTGTCAAACGATGACGCGTAAATTGACTGCCTCGGCAAAGAAGTGCAGGGCACTTCTTTGCAATGTAATTTGAGCCGTTCTTCATTGAACTCAATGAAGAGCAGCTCAAGATTTACGAGCGTCACAGACGCCTCGTATATTACGAGGAGGAGCATTTACGTGTGAAACGAGGCAGCTGTTTTCTCTTGAAAACAGTCTGTCTTTTCACACGTAAATGCCTGCTATCGTGGAAACATACCCTGAAGGCACTGCAAAACGAAGTGTCACAACATGGCACACGTTTAGATGAAATCGAACAAAGAATATCTCTGCTAGAAGATGACGCAGCAGACGCACATGGCATACTGCAGGAACTATTGGCTGAGAAGCAAAAGATGCTATCCAAGATTGATGACCTAGAAAACAGGTAGAGACGAAACAATATTCGGATAGTGGGAATACCGGAAACAATACCGGCCACGCACCTAAAACGCCTCTGTGAATACGACCTACCGAGAACGCTAAACATGGAGGGACCGTGCAAAGTCGAAAGAGCACATAGAGTGGGCCCCGACAGACAAAATTTACCACAACACCTCGGCCCGACGAAGAGAGCGCGACAAGTTATAGTGCGCTATTTAGATTACTCCGATAAAGAAACGCTGCTACGCTTGTACAAATCCAGACAAGGACCGACGAAAATAAATGGTGTCACGGTCATGCTGTTTGGCGACTATTCCGCGGAAGTCTCAAAAAAAAGGAAATTATTCAGCAAAATCTGCACAGCATTCCATAACCAGGGAATGAAGTTCCAGCTACAATACCCGGCAACATTAAAAGTCACAACTCCAAGCGGTACCATGCAAATATACACGGATCACCAGGAGGCGGAAGCGGTGTATAAAGATTTACTTAAGGACCCTGAAACGTCGACAGCGGAAAACAACGTTCCCAGAGGACGCTCGCAGCAGAGAGCACCGCACTCGCAGGGACCACCGCCAAAAGAAAAAAGACCGCCGCAGACCCCAAGACACGGGTAGCAGACCCCCAGAACTACAAGCGAGTCGGCTCCTAGGTTGACGGGAGTCGTGAGTACCAAAGACGACTGAATTTGGAAATAATTTGTCTGTTATTAGATATATGATATATATAACACTAGTCGATGCTAAATGATATGGGAAAATAATGGTACAAAGTTAAATCAGAAAAATGCGTAACCATATTGATTACAGATGTATTGTAAATTGTGGATTGCTGACTAGGCCACAACTAGATGTAGGTTAGAGAACATCACATGTCAGAAAAAAGAGAAGTCCTGAGAAAAAAATGAGGGGGGGAGTTGGGAATCTCCGATGAATATGCAGAAAGTTGAATTGTTACCTAATAGTTGGGTTCTATGGTTAAATGGTGGTCACATTAACTCAATTGAGTTATACTACACAAAATTCAAAACTCTCAGCCACTCCTTATTAGCATGTAACACTCACTATATGTCACAGACGCAGGGTCAGACAACGAAATCACTTAATAGAAATACCCTTTATGAAAGTAGTGACATGGAATGTTAAGGGGCTCTTATCCCCACACAAAAGATCGATGATATTAAGCCATCTTTGTAAAATGAAAGCTGACTTAGCCATGCTCCAGGAAACACACCTGGAAGAAAAATATTTTTTTAGAATGCGTAAATTTTGGGTGGGAACGGTATATGGTTCCCCAGCAATTCAAAAAAAAAAATGGGGGGGTGATCTTAATACACAAAAACTTTGCTGCCACTTTAAGATCGAAAAATGTAGACACCGAAGGGCGAGTACTGCAAATACTGCTAGACACACCACTGGGAGAAATTAGCGTGTACAATATATATGCACCTAACACAAACAATCGCGCCTACTTTCAGAACCTCCAAACATCAATTATAGCTGACACTTGTACGATGAATTTGATAGGGGGGGACTTTAATTCAGTACAATGCGCAGATGAAGATAGGAAACAAAATACCCATGCATCGACGCTAGCCACAGATGGCATATTGCCTGAATTTACACACGCTACACAACTAACTGATAGCTGGAGATATAGCCATCCTGACGACAGGGAATACACCTACTTCTCTCCATACCACAAATCCTGGTCTAGAATAGATTACATTTTTTTAAGCCATCAGCTACTACAACGTGTAGAACAGATAGACATCACTGACATGATCATATCAGACCACGCACCAATACGGCTAGTGCTGGCAGATGCACATCCCAGGGGGGATTTCATCCCATGGAGATTCCCTTCAAATCTAACAGAAGATGGAGACTTTCAACAGCGGATAAGGGGATGGTGGTTGGAATATGCCAGTGATAATGCGGAACATGCTACTGACCAGACGCTATTTTGGGAGACGGCTAAAGCTGTCTTGCGAGGGAGGCTCATATCAAAGGTCACATTCAGGAAAAAACAGACCCAACAGAATACAGAGAAAGTAGTGACAGTCTTAGAGCGGCATATTCCTCCTTCCTAGCTGATCCTACCCCTGATAAAAAGCATAAATGGATAGATGCTAGAAGGCAATTTGAAATATGGCTAGATAAAAAGGAGAAGTTTGGGAGGTCAATCTACGAAGCCCAGCTTTTTCGATTTGGCAACAAGGCAGGTAAGATGCTGGCGGGATTGTCTAGAGGGTTCCGTCCACACACACATATTACTAAACTGAGAGATAGTGAAGGCCATATTCGAGCTAACCCCAGAGAAATGAACGGCATATTCCATGCCTTTTATCAACAGCTTTACGCGACCTCTGGCGGGCCTGGAGATACACGGGGTAGTCAGTTCTTATCCAAGCTAACCCTGCCTACTCTGGACCAAGGACAGTTGGATGACCTGAATGCACCAATAACAGTAGAAGAATTACAGCTAACTATAAAATCATTACCAAATGGGAAAGCCCCGGGACCTGATGGGTACCCGGCTGAATTCTATAAAATCCTTCAGGAACAAATCACTCCGGCGTTACTGTCCTACTTTAATTCCCTGATGAGGGGTGGATCCATCCCGGCTGCAGCGAACACGGCCCACATCAAGGTCCTACCCAAACCGGGAAAAGACTTGCTACTACCGAGCTCATACAGGCCCATATCATTAATAAACCAAGATCTCAAGCTGATATCCAAGATTATGGCAGCCAGGCTAGCCCACTTAATGCCTCTCTTGGTAGGCCCATCGCAAGTGGGATTTATTAAGCGTAGATCAGCAGTCACTAACATCAGGAAAGTGTTGGGAGTCATGGACGGGGCGATGGCTTGGCCAACGTCGCACAACCAATCGGCGCTTGTGTTACTAGATGCTGAGAAGGCATTCGATAATGTTGAGTGGCGGTGGCTGGACATGGTCCTAGACAAATTTAACATACAAGGGGAATTTAGAGTCTATTTAAAAGCACTATATAATAATCCCACGGCGGCTGTTTGTACACCAGGATTCAGGTCGACAACGTTTAGGTTACACAAAGGAACGCGGCAGGGCTGTCCCCTATCGCCGCTTTTATTTGACCTGGTATTGGAACCATTGATACATGTCTTAGAACATGGGCAGATACAGTGAAGTAATGAATGATGATGAAAGATAAAGTCCACCATCCAGACTTCTTTTTAATGAATTCTCCGTAATATAAATAGAAAAGAAAAGTAGATCCGGAGTTTTTTGTATATAAAATATAGATTTTACTTGTTTCTCTTAAAAAATTACTTTAGAAAAAAACACAATTGTACAGACAATATATAAAAAATGTACTGAAGTTTTGATGCTCATTCAAAGCCTGTATCCAGTATCATAGTTACATAGTTAGTTACATAGTTACATAGTTTATACGGTTGAAAAAAGACACATGTCCATCAAGTTCAACCAAGGGATGGGAAAGGGGAAGTGGGATAGGAAAGGGGAAGTAAAAAATTTCTACACATAGGAGCTAATATTTTTTTGTTCTAGGAAATTATCTAAGCCTTTTTTAAAGCCATCTACTGTCCCTGCTGTGACCAGCTCCTGCGGTAGGCTATTCCATAGATTCACAGTTCTCACAGTAAAGAAGGCTTGTCGCCTCTGCAGGTTGAACCTTTTTTTCTCCAGACGGAGGGAGTGCCCCCTTGTTTTTTGAGGGGGTTTTACATGGAACAGGATTTCACCATATTTTTTGTATGCGCCATTCATATATTTATATAAGTTAATCATGTCCCCCCTTAGTCGTCTTTTCTCAAGGCTGCTCAGTGCCCCCCTACCCGTATGGATGTCATCCGTTTTCTCTGACAACCTTTACAGCTTGCTGTCCGATGGATCAGGAAAAAGCTCTCCTTATCTGTATAAAGGATCTCCTCTGTGAACTCTCCTAATGTGGTTAAAATCTCCCAACGCGTTTCCTCACGGCCACATGATTCTTCAGGGGAGAGGGGCCGTTTCCAGCTAGATCCAAATTCTCAGGAGTGCTGGAGCAAAATAAACAGGCTGTATGTCTGCAGGCGTGCTTGCAGTGGCAAGAAATCGCTCAGGTACGTCTGTAGTTCCTTATCTGGCGCCTGTTTCCTGGCGTCTGACATTTTTTATATATTGTCTGTACAATTGTGTTTTTTCTAAAGTTATTTTTTTAACAGAAACAAGTAAAAGCTATATTTTATATACAAAAAACTCCGGATCTACTTTTCTTTTCCAGATACAGTGAAGGAAATAAGTATTTGATCCCTTGCTGATTTTGTAAGTTTGCCCACTGTCAAAGTCATGAACAGTCTAGAATTTTTAGGCTAGGTTAATTTTACCGTGAGAGATAGATTATATTTTAAAAAAAACAGAAAATCACATAGTCAAAATTATATATATTTATTTGCATTGTGCACAGAGAAATAAGTATTTGATCCCCTACCAACCATTAAGAGTTCAGCCTCCTCCAGACCAGTTACACGCTCCAAATCAACTTGGAAGCCTGCATTAAAGACAGCTGTCTTACGTGGTCACCTGTATAAAAGACTCCTGTCCACAGATACAATTAATCAGTCTGACTCTAACCTCTACAACATGGGCAAGACCAAAGAGCTTTCTAAGGATGTCAGGGACAAGATCATAGACCTGCACAAGGCTGGAATGGGCTACAAAACCATAAGCAAGACGCTGGGTGAGAAGGAGACAACTGTTGGTGCAATAGTAAGAAAATGGAAGACATACAAAATGACTGTCAATCGACATCGATCTGGGGCTCCATGCAAAATCTCACCTCGTGGGGTATCCTTGATCCTGAGGAAGGTGAGAGCTCAGCCGAAAACTACACTGGGAAACTTGTTAATGATCAAGGCAGCTGGGACCACAGTCACCAAGAAAACCATTGGTAACACATTACGCTGTAATGGATTAAAATCCTGCAGTGCCCGCAAGGTCCCCCTGCTCAAGAAGGCACATGTACAGGCCCGTCTGAAGTTTGCAAATGTACATCTGGATGATTCTGAGAGTGATTGGGAGAAGGTGCTGTGGTCAGATGAGACTAAAATTGAGCTCTTTGGCATTAGCTCAACTCGCCGTGTTTGGAAACATTATGTTTTGGGGGTGTTTCTCTGCTAAGGGCACAGGACTACTTCACCGCATCAATGGGAGAATGGATGGAGCCATGTACCGTCAAATCCTGAGTGACAACCTCCTTCCCTCCACCAGGACATTAAAAATGGCTCGTGGCTGGGTCTTCCAGCACGACAATGACCCGAAACATACAGCCAAGGCAACAAAGGAGTGGCTCAAAAAGAAGCACATTAAGGTCATGGAGTGGCCTAGCCAGTCTCCAGACCTTAATCCCATCGAAAATTTATGGAGGGAGCTGAAGATCCGAGTTGCCAAGCGACAGCCTCGAAATCTTAATGATTTACAGATGATCTGCAAAGAGGAGTGGGCCAAAATTAAAATCTAACATGTGTGCAAACCTCATCATCAACTACAAAAAATGTCTGACTGCTGTGCTTGCCAATAAGGGTTTTGCCACCAAGTATTAAGTCTTGTTTGCCAAAGGGATCAAATACTTATTTCTCTGTGCACAATGCAAATAAATATATATAATTTTGACTATGTGATTTTCTGTTTTTTTTTTAATATAATCTATCTCTCACTGGTAAAATCAACCTAGCCTAAAAATTCTAGACTGTTCATGTCTTTGACAGTGGGCAAACTTACAAAATCAGCAAGGGATCAAATACTTATTTCCTTCACTGTATATTCTGGCATACATGTGGGCAAGGTAGAAGTTAAATCTGCAGTTTTTGCAGATGATGTTCTGCTGTTTCTCTCTCAACCATCTAAGAATCTGCAAAAAATTTTTGAGGTGATACGGGAATACGGGTCATTTGCAGGCCTCAAAATTAACCCAACCAAAAGCGAGCTTTTGGGATTAACATCACACAATCATACAACAGATACCAGCCTCCAACATCTGGGGATTAAGATTGCGAAAACGCAGATAACATATTTGGGGATCCGGATTGGGCGAACCCCGGGAACCTTATACCACCTGAATTATGAACCCATCTTCCGCAAAATAAAGCTAGAACTGCAAAGGTGGAACGCATTACCGCTCTCCATGTTTGGCAGATGTCATCTGGTCAAGATGATATCATTTGCTAGACTATTGTACCCACTAGAAACATTACCTATTCTACTGAAACATAAAGATGTTAAAGACTTTAACTACGCTATAACAAAATTTATATGGTCAAATAAGCGACCCAGAATAGCGCTAGTTAAATTACAAGGATATCATTGGCAGGGGGGAGTTAACATTCCACATTTGAGAGGTTATAATATTGCTAGCCTTTTCCGACATGTTCTAGACTGGATACACAAAACGAACCACTATTCCAACCAGGGACTGGAGTCAGCACTAGCGGGAGAATGTGATCTCCGAGCTTTACTACACACAAAACTTGTGTACCTCCCACAACATGTTAAATCTTCCGTCATATTACGAGACACAATAATGTGCTGGAAGGAGGTGAGGAAGAAACAGGGCTTATCTTTCCAATTGTCAAAATATTTGCCTTCATGGTCACACATACAATTCCCGGCTGGGAGAACCAGTAGTTTGTTTACTACCTGGAAGCAAAATGGGATAATCACAGTAAAACACATACTTCATGCAACAGAACCAAGATTAACCCCTTCCCGCCCAATCACGTACAGTTACGTGATTAAAGCTGATGTCTTACCGCCTTTTCACGTAACTGTACGTGATGGAGATATAGCTGGCTCAGGAGCTGAGCCAGCGACATCACCGCCGGGTGACAGCTGTATGTTACAGCTGTCACCCTGAGGTATCGGCCAGGACCGGAACTAGCATCCGATCCGGCCGATTAACCCCTCACATGCTGCGTTCAATAGAGATCGCAGCATGTGAGGAGTTTATAGCCACCGGCACCCCAGAAACGTGATCGCTGGGTTGCCGGTGGCTGCAAAAGTGATCGGAGGGCTTATACTTACCTCCCGGTCCGCCAGTAACGGAATCCTCCTATGTCCCGTCGTCGGCGGGGCCCAGGAGGCTTCCGGTACCATCGGCAAGATGGCGCCGGCTCAGCTTCCGGCTCAGAAGCTGAGCCGGCGTCATCAGCAGTGGGTGTCTGCTGTATGTTACAGCGGACACCCCGATCTATCGCCAGGAACCGGAGCTAGCTCCGATTCCTGGCATTAACCCATTCAATGCAGCGATCCATTGTGATCGCTGCATCCTAGAGGTTTGTAGCAAATCGGCAGCCTTGCCACGCGATGGCAAGGCTAGCAACTGCTACTATGGCAACAGGAGCCCTAACAATGGACTCCTGTCTGCCATTACGTAAGCTGATTAGGCCCCGCCCAGAGGCGGAGCCTGATCGGCTTGCTGTCAGTGAACAACTGACAGTTCTAATACATTGCACTACATAGGTAGTGCAATGTATTAGAACATCAAACAAACAGTTGGACCTTCAAGTCCCCTAGTGGGACAAAAAAAAAGTGTAAAAAAAGTAAAAATAAAAGTTGTAAAACATACAATAAAAGTTTCAAGTAATAAAATAAAACACAATCGCCCTTTTTCCCTTATCAAGTCATTTATTATTGAAAAAAATAATAAAGCCATACATATTTGGTGTCGCTGCGACCGTAACGACCTAAACTATAAAAATATTATGTTATTTATCCAGCGCAGTGAACGCCGTAAAAAAAAACCCTCAAAAACACTGCCATAATTACAGTTTTTTTGGTCACCGTCTTCCAAAAATTGAAATAAAAAGTGATCAAAAAGTCGCATGTATCCAAAAATGGTACCTATAAAATCTATACCTCGTCTCGCAAAAAACAAACCCTCACACAGCTCCATCGACGAAAAAAATTAAAAGTTATGGCTCTCACAACATGGGGACAGAATAAATCCATTCTCTTTCCAAAAGTAATTTTATTGTGCAAAAAGTTATAAAAAAGTTCTATAAATTTGGTATCGACGGAATCGTACTGACCCGCAGAATAAAGGTAACATGTAGTTTATAACGCATGGTGAACGCTGTATATATAAAAAAAAACTATGGCAGAATTGCTGTTTTTTTGTCACCTTGCCTCCCAAAAAAAGGATAACAAGTGATCAAAAAGTTGCATGTACCCCAATATGGTACCAATAAAAGCTACAGCTCGTCCCGTAAAAAAAGAGCTCTCATACCATTACGTCTATGAAAAAATAAAATAAGTTAAGGCTCCAATAAGTCAGGAAAGAAAAATATCCGGTTGTGCCGGCCCGAGGGGAACATTTCTTCTGTTTCAAAAGGCGATGTATCAAGGCACTAAAATTAGGGAACCAGGAAGGGGAGGGCCCAACCATATCCGCTGGAAGCGAGGGCGTCCGTATTATACCAGGACAACACTTTCCCGGCAAAATTCCCCAAACTGCAAAGGTGCGGAGTGTGGACCAAAAGGAGGATAAGGAAGGACATTTATCAGTGCGACACCGGCCTGTGCAGAAAGGATCGATCACAGCGTAACACACATCTATGGATCATTTTATTATTTTTTTTACCTTATTATTATACCACCTGACTATGCCCCGATGTACTCTGCCGAGCTCACATATGCCCCACATTATAAACGGAAACAACAGTGATACTCCAAACAAAACTATTACCAAGCAAATTCCACGCTCCACAAGCCAAATGGCGCTCCCACCCATCTGAGCCCTACAGCATGCCCAAACAGCTGTTTACGTCCACATATATGGCATCGCCATACCCGGGAGAGCCCTTTTAACAATTTTTGAGGTGTGTGTCCCCAGTGGCACAAGCTGGGCACGACATATTTGACAATGAATTAGCATATCTAGGGCAAAATTTTAATTTGTACCTTCGGCAGCGCAATCATTTATGGTAAAGACACGTGGGGTGAAAATGCTCACTACACCCCTTAATAAATGCCTTGAGGGGTGTAGTTTCCAAAATGGGGTCACTTCTCAGGGGTTTCTTTTATTATTTCACATCAAAGCCTCTGCAATTGTGAACCAATACTTTATATGTCGCCAAATTAGGCCTCAATTTTACATGGTACTCTTTCACTCCTGAGCCCTGTCGAATGTCCAGGCAAAAGATTAGGGCCACACGTAGGGTGCTTCTAAAACCGGGAAACACCGCATAAAAAATTGAGAGCTGTCTTGTTATGTTGGCACAAGCCGGGCACCACATATTGGCGTATCTAAGGAAAAAATCCCATTTTCACTCTCCCACATCGTGTGCACACGAATTTCTGCAAAACACCTGTGGGGTTAACATGCTCACTACACCCCTAGGTGAATACCTTGAGGGTGTTGTTTCCAAAATGGGGTCACTTCTGGGGGGGATCCACTGTTTTGGTTCCACAGGGACTTTGCAAATGCAACATAGCGATCAGAAACCAAATGCAGCAAAATCTGTACACCAAAAGCAAATGGCGCTCCTTCCCTTCTGAGCCCTGCCGTGTGTCTAAACAGCAGTTTATGACCACGTGTGGGGTATTGCCGTACTCCAGAGAAGTTGCTTTACAAATGTTGGGGTTCTTTTTTTCCTTTATTTGTTGAGAAAATTAAAAATTTTGAGCTAAAGCTACGTCTTATTGAAGAAAAAGGATTTTTTTTATTTTCACTGCCCAATTCTAATAAAATCTATGAAACACCTGTGGGGTCAAAATGCTCACTACACGGGGGCGTGGCTTGGACATGGCGCTGACCAGACAAGCTGCTTGAGAGCTCCGTTCCTGCACTTCCATAACCCGCTCATAAGCATACTAAAAAGACACACTTGAACCTACCTAATGGTCAGGAAATCTAAGGCAACCACGGGGACTCCATACTGTACGAGGCAGATGTCTTCAGCCGGCTACATTCAAAGATTCCTCACCGACGCTGCTGCCGGGCCATCTCCCAAGATGGCGCCGCTGGAGGGGAGACGAACTGGAACAGGATTCCCGCTTGCAGAGGAGTCTTCTGCGGGGGTTGCCGCTGCAGCATCAGGTACCGACAGTACCCCCTCTTCGGTCTCTGGCTCCCTGGGTCCGTTTCCTTCCCTGCTGGCGGGGGTGGAGATGGGTCCTTCTGGAACTGTCATGGCGCTTACCGCTCCGTCCTGCTCGCCACGTGGTATTAGTCATGGCGCCCGGGTCTCTCCTTCCTCATCCTCTGGCATGCTGGGGTCTGCATCGATGCCTGCTTCTCCTCGGGATATGGATCTACATTCCTCTCCCCACATTGTTGGCTCTGCTAGCATGGGAGATGATTTACAGGGCCTGAGGCAACAGCTCGCCACATTGCCCACTAAACAGGACATGGAGCGTTAGGTGAATCGTCTTGAGATGACCTATAAATCTGAGATACAGGCTCTTACGACTAATGTCTCTCAATTGTCCGATCAAGTTCAGCGCATAGAAGGCGACGTTTCCACTGTTACACAGCAGCAAGTCTCTCATGCAGAACGGCTGGATCATCACTCCCAGCAGATTCATGCACTATTTAACCTGGCTGACGATCATGAGAATCGGAATCGCCGTAACAATATTCGGCTCCGGGGTATTCCTGAGGATATATCTTCGGGGCAACTCATGCCTGTCTTGCAGTCCTTGTTTAACTCCCTGCTGGAGCGTCCTGCTGATGATCCATTGGAGCTGGATAGGGCTCACAGGACTCTTGGGCCCTCGTAACCCGGATCCTGATAGGCCTAGAGATGTGCTATGCCGTGTCCATTTTTTCTCTCTAAAGGAGCAGATCATGAGGAAGGCCCGAGATAAAGGAGAAGTCTTATTACAAGGGGTCAAGATCCAGTTGTTATCCGATTTGTCCAAGATGACCCTGGACAAACGCTGAGTGCTTCGCCCTTTACTGGATGTGCTGAGAGAGCATGAGATTTCCTATTCCTGGGGTCACCCCTTCCAGCTGCAGGTTCGCAGGGACGGGACATTGCTGAGTGTTCGAGACCCAGGAGATGTCCCGGACTTCTGTGCTGCCCTCCAGGTGGCAAGAGTTTCCCTGCCTGATTGGCCGTATGTCCCTCTACCACCACAGCGTCCAAGGCCACGCCGGCGTGGTCGTTCTGCCGCTTCTCCTATGGGTCGTCCTGGTGGGCGACGCGCTGATCCGCTGTGATTTCGTCTGGATGTTTCTTTATCGGCCAGCAGTCGGCTTAGGCCTATTAAGTTCAATTGTTACTGCTTATATCTTGGGAGGCGAAGGTCTGATGTGTTTCATGTAATACTCCGTTATACCGGTTCTTTCGCTCTAGGTAGTGGCTGCAGGTGATCAGATAGGCCATTTTCCCGTGATTAATTAATGTTCCTCAGCTGCCAGTACTACTGCACTATGTATGTTATGTGATTATCTACGTTTTTACTAATTACATGCCTGTACACTCATGCGGTAACTGTGTAAATTTCCGGGAATGTATTGTTATGCTGGCATCTCTATTCGATCCTGACCAAATGTCGGCCATTACTTAATTTTCTCGTGATATTGAGCTAATTGCCTTGATTTTCTTTCCATTCATGTTTTGGTTCTAAGATGTGTGATATTTGCACTGGGTTGGGGGGTGCGGGGCGCTGGCTAGACCTTGTCCTGACACTTCTCCTCTTAGGGACTCACTGGTTATATCCGGTGTATATTGGATTGTTTCTCCTTGAGTAACTCAAGGAGTGGGTGATTATTTCACCTGTCTGTTTGTCTTTGTTGTCGTGTCTCCCTTCCTTGTTTGTCCTGTTGTTGTTGTTCGTCTCGCCTCTGCTTAGTGCATTGCTCTACGAGTTCCTTCAGTGAGAGGGGGTGATGGCACAATTGAAGGCTTGTACCTTTAATGCTAGGGGGCTTAATGTCCCAGAAAAACGCTCACAAATTTTATATAACATGCATAAAGAGAGGGTACATACTCACTTTCAGACGGGCCATACGCCACAGTTCACGAATCGATATTTTTCGGCCTGGTTCCACAGTACCAACCCGGAATCCAAGTCCAAGGGTGCCAGTATATGTATTCATAAGTCACTCTCTCATAAAATTCTTGATGTTCTGGTTGACCCGGATGGTCGATATGTTTTTCTCAAACTATCCATACGTAATAAGATCTTTACTCTGGCTAATTTGTACCTCCCCAATAAGGACCAGGCACGAGTGGGCCGATTGTATTTAAGGAAATTGGAGGAGTTCACTGAGGGCGTTTTAATTGTTGGTGGTGATTTTAATTTGCCTTTCGATTCCAGACTTGACACCTCCTCGGGCAGGTCTGCTGTCCCTAAGTCGCATTTGGGGGCACTGAAAACTGTGATGCATTCCATGCAGTTGATTGACGTGTGGAGGATTCTACACCCTCAGGTAAGAGAATACACTTATTTCTCCCCACTGCATAATATGTATAGTAGGATAGACGCTTTTTTGGTTAGCCACCACTTGCTTACCTGGCATCCTACCTCTGACGTGGGCCCTATGGTTTGGTCGGATCATGCCCCTGTGTTTCTGACCCTTACATTTCCTAACTCGTTGCCTAATTTCCAATCCTGGAAACTTAATGACAATTTGTTGCGGGATGCAGTATGCGTGGCGGCCATTAAAGATTCACTTACCGGTTTCTTTGAGGTTCATGAACATGAAGCTACTCCCTTGCCACTCCAGTGGGAGGCACTGAAGTGTGTCATTCGAGGGGTACTGATACAAAATGGGGCACGATTGAAGCGTGAAAAGGGGTTTGCTATTGCACGTCTCTTGATTCAGATACGGGATCTGGAATCCTGTCAATAACAGGTTCCATCCTCACAGATTTTTGCGGAGCTCACTACAGCGAGAGAATCCTTGCGTTCTTTGATAGACCAGTCACACGCTCGGTTCAGGGATCGGATGCGCAAGCACTCCTACGAACATGCGGATAAATGCGGTAGGTCTCTGGCACGGATGCTGCATCCCCGTACACAAGCGCCATATATCCCTAAAGTTTCATCTCCCTCGGGCGGTGAGGTTCATGACCCGGTTGGTATTACTGACTGCTTTAAACACTATTACTCGGCGCTATACAATATTAAAGGCCAATTTCATGATATGCAGGCAAAGGCGTTACGGGATAAAATCGACCGTTATGTTCATGATACTGCGTTGCCGACCTTGGAGGAGGGGGTGGCTTTGGAGCTTGAGGAGGATTTTTTGGAAGCCGAAGTGGATCGTGCTATTGGAGAGTCACCCTTGGGCAAGAGCCCGGGGCCCGATGGGTTTAATAACAAATTTTACAAGGCATTTAATGATCAATTGGCTCCTTTTCTGACGAAAGTTTTTAATTCGGTGTCCTCCTCGTGTCCCTTTGCGCCTCAATCCCTCGAGGCTCATATAACTCTCCTACCAAAACCAGGCAAGGATCCAACGGTGTGCGCAAACTTCAGGCCCATATCAATGTAGATGTGAAGCTTTTCGCGAAGTTGCTTGCCTCTCGTTTATCGCCATTACTGCCTGGCTTGATCGTGGATGATCAGGTGGGGTTTGTATGTGGTCGGGAAGCGCGGGATAACACTAATAAAACCCTCCTTTTGACGTCATACTGCCAAACCCGTAAGATACCGATGTGCTTACTCTCGATAGATGCCGAAAAGGCTTTTGATAGAGTGCACTGGGTGTTCCTCCGCAGTGTCCTGACGCAGGTTGGCCTTGGCACCACCACAGTGGATAGGATAATGGCCTTGTACCAAAGGCCTACTGCTCGAGTTCGTGTCAACGGACTATTATCTGATCCTCTGTCTATTGCTAATGGCACGAGACAGGGGTGCCCACTTTCGCCTCTTTTGTATGTTCTGGTCATGGAACACCTGGCCGTGGCACTGCGGAACAACCCTAATATTAATGGTATACGCGTTGGCTCACAGCATCATAAATTGGCGTTATACGCAGATGACCTCCTGGTATACATCACAACTCCCATGATTTCTTTGCCATCTTTGACGGAGGAGTTTGAGTGCTTTGGTCATTTAAGTAACTTTAAAGTCAATTACTCTAAATCGGAGGCCTTGAATATCTCTTTGGATCACCCTCTAGCTGCCCATCTCGCTCAGGTTTTTCCGTTCAGGTGGCAACCTACATCTTTAAAATACCTAGGGGTACATGTCCCCACGCAACAGTCGGATTTGTATGCTCTGAATTATACGCCCATTCTACAGCGTACCATGAAGGACTTGGCGGAATACGGCGGGAACCGCATGTCGTGGTTTGGGCGTATCAATGTGGTTAAAATGGATATCTTGCCCAAATTTCTATATATCTTCCAGACCGTCCCTATTGCCGTACCATCCAGTTTTTTCCAGGTTTTACATAGGGCCATAAACAAGTTTGTGTGGGGCTCCTCTAAGCCTCGTATCCGGTTTGCTGTCCTTAGCCGGCCAAAAGTAGACGGGGGCGCGGGTCTCCCAGACTTTAAACGATACCATCAAGCAGCGATAATTATGAGAGTAGTGGATTGGTTCCGTTCGGAAACAGGTAAGCAATGGGTGCGCATTGAAAAGGCTATGTCTCCTCTTGCATTATCTTCTCTGCCGTGGCTGTCAGTCCTTCAGAGACAAACTTTCTCTCTACCTTTCCTCACACGTCAGTTTCTCATGGTATGGGAACGGATCCTGGGTACTACGGGCCTTGTTCATCGCCCGGGTCCCTTGACTCCTCTATTTGATAATCCTTCTTTCCCTCCGGCGGAGGGTGTTGATACATTCCTCTGTTGGGAGAGAGGAAATGGTGGATGTTTGTCTGAGACCCTTACTCCAGACGGTGCCATGTTGCCAATGACTGATGTATCTGCTGCCTGCCCGGGGAGGCGGTCAACTTGGTGGTCCTATTTGCTACGTCCCTTTTGGGGAAAGATTTTTGATCTAGGCAACAAGCTTTTCCATACTGAGGTTCCGACCTCGGCTTCCATAGGCTTGCTTTCTATGGTTCCTGGATCACTCCCACACCTCAAAAAGGGGATCTTTCGACATTTCTTGACCGCAGCGAGAACGGTGATACCTCGTCACTGGAAGTCGCACACTGTACCGTCCCTGGCGGAATGGGTAACGGAGGTGAACGGGATTATGAGGATGGAGGAGTTGCTGTCCGCTGATAGGGGCAAATCAGGGCTCTTCGTCCAAACTTGGATGGTGTGGTCTGGATTCCGGGATGGTGCTGATCTACCTCTCTGGCTGGATGGAATGTTCTGAACAAATCATATTACCTACCTGAGGCGCTTTGTCTGTATGTGTTTTCCCTTTGTTGTCTGGTGTTATGTGTTGTGTGTCCATATATTCAAAAGTGCTCTTATATGTGTCACTTCTCACTTTACTGGGGGGGCGGTCTCCCTGACTATTGCACTGATTTGATGCGAACATGGTACAGTTATTGCCGTTATATCTCTCTTATCACTCAATTCTGATAGGTGGGAGGCTACCTTCTACTGTTGTCCTTATACATGTATATATATGCATACTGTTGTTATACTATGATATTTCATTGAAATGTATTGCACTGCGTGCAAATTTCTATTTTTTTGCACAAACCGTGAAATGTTTATGTATTGTTATATTTTCAAAATAAAAATCCTTGATAAAGAAAAAAAAAAAAAATGCTCACTACACCCCTAGATGGATTCCTCAAGGGGTGTAGTTTTCTCAATGGAGTCACTTTTTTCTCCTTTAGTCCTTGTGGAAATTAGAAAAAATTAGCTAAACCTACATTTTCTTTGAAAGAATGTAGATTTTAATTTTCACGGCCTACTTCCAATAATTTCTGCAAAAAACCTGCGGGGTCAAAATGCTCACTACACCCCTAGATGGATTCCTCAAGGGGTGTCGTTTTCTCAATGGAGTCACTTTTTTGGCGTTTTCACTGTTTTGGTCCCTTAGGGGCTTTGCAAATGCGACATAGCCTCCGCAAACCATTCCTGCTAAATTTGAGCTCCAAAAGCCAAATGGCGCTCTTTCCCTTCTAAGCCCTGCCGTGGGTCCAAACAGCCATTTATTACCACATGTGGGGTATTGTTTTACTCGGGAGAAATTGCTTTACAAATGTTGCAGTGCTTTTTCTCCTTTAGTCCTTGTGAAAATTAGAAAAAATTAGCTAAACCTACATTTTCTTTGAAAGAATGTAGATTTTAATTTTCACGGCCTACTTCCAATAATTTCTGCAAAAAACCTGCGGGGTCAAAATGCTCACTATACCCCTAGATAATTTCCTCAAGGGGTGTAGTTTCCCAAATGGGGTCACTTTTGGTGGATTTCCACTGTTTTGGCACCGAAAGAGCCCTTCAAACCTGACATGGTGCCTAAAATATTTTCTAATAAAAAGGAGGCCCAAAATCCACTGGGTGCTCCTTTGCTTCTGAGGCCTGTGCTTCAGTCCATTACCACACTAGGGCCCACATGCGGGATATTTCTAAAAACTGCAGAATCTGGGCAATAGATATTGAGTTGCGTTTCTCTGGTAAAAACTTCTGTGTTACAGAAAAAATAGATTAAAAATTAATTTCTACAAAAAAAAAAATGAAATTTGAAAATGTCACCTCTACGTTGATTTAATTTCTGTGAAACATTTAAAGGGTTAAGAAACTTTCTAAATGCTGTTTTGAATACTTTGAGGGGTGAAGATTTTAAAATGGGGTGACTTTTTGGCGGTTTCTAATATATAAGGCCCTAAAAGCCGCTTCACAACTGAACTGGCCCCTGTAAAAATAGCCTTTTGAAATTTTCTTGAAAATGTGAGAAATTGCTGCTAAAGTTCTAAGCCTTGTGATGTCATAGAAAAATAAAAGGACGTTCAAAAAACGATGCCAATCTAAAGTAGACATATGGGGGATGTTAATTAGCAAAAATTTTGTGTATTATAACTGCCTGTCTTACAAGCAGATACATTTACATTTAGAAAAATGCTAATTTTTGCAATTTTTCACAAAATGTTGGTGTTTTTCACTGATAAATATTGAATTTATCGACCAAATTTTTCCACTATCATAAAGTCCAATGTCTCACGAGAAACCAATCTCAGAATCGCTTTGATAGGTAAAAGCATTCCGGAGTTATTACCACATAAAGTGAAATATGTCAGATTTGAAAAAATGGGTCTGGTCCTGAAGGCCAAAATGAGCTTGGTCCTGAAGGGGTTAAAGAAGTTGCCAGAACTAGTGAGTGAATTTGGGATCCAGCCAACACACTGTCTCCAATACATGCAAGTTAGATCCTTCTGTGCACAAATAGTAGGTAATTTGGAGAGAGAAATTGTAGAAAACAAATTCGATGAATTAGTAGGTGAAGAACCACATAGGAAGTCCCTATCAGATTTATATAGGTCAATGAAAGATATTTACGTACAAATAGAACCAAGAAATCAATTCCCTTATTGGAGACGCATTTTCAAAACAGCAGAGGTTAATGCGCAGATACTAGAGGGATGGAAAGTAGTGAGGAAGCATGTTATTAATGAAGTGTGGAGGGAGATGCAGTTTAAATTGATGCACACGGCCATTTACGCTTTTAACATTCCGCCTAGTGGTGGAGAACCAGACCGAATACATTCATGCCCGAAATGTGCCCAACCACATACTGATTTGTATCATGGCATTTGGTTATGCCCAGTTACACAAAGATATTGGACAGAGATACTAGCATATGTTGCGAAATTATGGGACAGATCCATGCCACTGACACCTACACTTCTTATATTTCAATCCACAGCGTCAATACATGCTGAGGAGGAAGGGAACTGTAAAAGAATGGAAAAAAAATTAACAAAACTCAATAAAAACTGTTTAAAAAAAAAAAAATAACCAGATGTTTGAAGGCATTTAGCTAGCGTTTTTCCATACGTATTTCGAGGTGTTTACGCCCTGAAATACGCCTGAAAACACTGCATTTAAACATACCCTAACAAATAAAAACGTTATAGACATTTGACGAACGCTTGCTAAGAATGGCTAAATGGTGCCTGGTCCTGAACCGGTTAAACTTTAGGCCTTATTCAGACAAACGTGTTAAACCTCCGTGTGACGGACGTTCAAACAATGGGCGTCAGGCTGGATTCACACGAGCGTGGCGTTTTTGCGCACGCAAAAACGTGGCTTTTTGCTTTGCAAAAGGTACTTAACAGCACCGTGTGGCCTCAGCATATGATGCGCGGCTGCGTGCTTTTCGCGCAGCCGGCATCATTATGACACTCCGTTTGGATGTTTGGAAACAGAAAAGCACGTGGTGCTTTTCTGTTTTCTTTCATCCTTTTGACAGCTGTTGCGCGAATCACGCTGTTCACACGGAAGTGCTTCCGTGCGGCATGCGTGGTTTTCACGCACCCATTGACTTCAATGGGTGCGTGATTCACGCAAAACGCCCAAAGAACGGACATGTCGTGACTTTTTTTCAGCGGACTCACGCTGAGTAAAAATCCTGCACATGTCCGCACGGCCCCATAGACTGATATAGGTCCGTGCAACGCGCGTGAAAATCACGCGCGTTGCACGGACGTAATTCCCGTTCGTCTGAATAAAGCCTTAGTTATATATAAAAAAAACATAACAAATTTTGGATGATGAACAAGATATATATGATTTTCTGAAAAATTGCAGCAGGGACAACAGAACCGTTCAGCTCCGTAAAATATGAGGAGCTGTCCCTAGAAATGGGGAGTACTGGTTTTAGAAGAACGGTGCTGCAGTAATATTTTCCTGAAAATAACCATTTTCTTAGTAGCTGAGACACTCCGGTGCAGCAGGGGGCGCGCTAGTGCTCAGTATCCGCGCAACTCACACGGGTCTAATGTTGTTGGTCTGTGGTCTTCCTCTTCCGCTGGTCAGCTGAGGCGCAGTAGAGAAGCATGACTCCTGAGAACGAACTCGAAAGTGAGGAAGATGAAGCACCCGAAGAGGTGACGTTCCAGAGCGCCAAGAGCAGTGCGGAGGAAAGTGCTCGGGCAAGACGGGAGGCGGCTAACAGGTGACACAACCGGGGCACTATCTGTCACGTGGCTCTCTACACGGAGTCACCGGGTGTATCTTGAAATATGGAGGAAAGCAGCAGAACGACGGCTGTATTAACGGGACACTTCTGTTCATTACTGTAGTGGTGTGTGTGGTGCCTCACCTCAGCGACACCCTCCTATATAAGAGAGGTTCTTCTGATAATGACCCATAGGGGGCAGCTGCTAGTATAAATACATTACATTGAATGACTCAGAGCATTCATCCCGAGGGTCTATTATTCAGCATTGCAGCCTCCTTTTATATGTAGAAAATAATAAACCAGTCCATCGCTGCTGCTCTACTTTTGGATAGATATTTGTTGACAGGCGACAACTGATGTAAACGCTGAGTGATGGGTGACGATTGTTTCATCTCTTGCTTTGGCTTTTCCATCTATTTTCCCTTTGACTTGTTTCCTAAAGCCTCTAGAGCCAGGTCTGCAGACACTGAAGCAGCAGGTGATACGTTTTCAGCTGTGAAGCCAGCACAATTGTGAATGCAGCTCTGGACCATAAGGGCAAGTTCACACGTTGCGTAAATACTGAGGATTTTTTGTAACGGATTTCGTAAAGTAGCAGCAAAGTGGATGAGATTTAAACAAATCTCATCCCCACGCTGCATAAATGAACGGGAAAAACGCTCAGAATTTGACCGGCGGTGC